>NC_077246.1:73150720-73509020 GCF_947179165.1 Solanum dulcamara | reverse complement strand
ATGTTCTCCATGACTAACGTTGTTCATTTAGACGTTTTCGAGTCATGAAACCCGAATTCATGAATTTGATTACTATTCGTGTGTATAAGTACATATTGATTTTTCTGAATATAGATGACAACATGACGTACTCCGTTATGCCTGAAATTTGATGAGTCCATTGGAAACAGCCTGGTGACCTATAATTTATTTCCTTATAATGATGATAGTTTCCTCTCTATCTCTACGAGTTAAGGGCACGGTCTACAAATAATCTATCCTTCTCAGACCTCACCTATGAGACTACACTGGGTATGTAGTTGTTGTCATTGATACTGATGATAGTTTAATAACTTAATCCAATAAAGAAATCAGTTCATGCACTCAAACTTTAGAAAAATGGCAGAAAGAGAGACGTTGGGCATCAATACCTAGGAAACGCGGGCCAAAAACTGGCCCTGCTGAGACGAGCCTTTATTGTTAGTTTCTAGTAGTATTTCTTTTCTTTCTTTTGTCTTGAACTTCGCATAAGGAGGGGAAGAAACAGCATTTGGGAGCATATACATCATTTCAGCGGAGCTCTCATAGATAGCAGCGACAAATAACCATCTCTAGCACTGATTCATCAAGGGAAAACGTACAGAGCAGACATGCAGAAACATAAAGGGAAGCCCTTAAACTCCACATGATCCATGTGGTCGTTCACAAGTCAAACTCTGCATAAGTACATACTTGATACTTCCCTGATCAATCATCAAGTTCAACATTACATAGTTCGAAGAGGCATACAGTATTTGACGTACCTACTCCGAAATCCCAGCTGTCTGATTCTCCTTCCACATTTAGGCCTCCTGTAATAAGACAGGCAATACTCAGTTAGATTCATAGCCATGTTAACAAAAAAAAAACTAACAGAATCAAGATTTTCCTGGTCAACTAATAAGATTAATGCGATTGCATTACATAGTCTGCTGGTCCCGGCAGTAAAAGTCCAGCACATATGATTACATGGTGTATACTCAATAATACCACCCCCTTGGTCCCGACCATATCTAATGAATGACATTCCAAAATACAGCCACACAGCATTTACAGAAAACATAAAACAAAAAGGTACTTACTTGGAGATGTATCTGGGACAATCAGTGCCACACCCTCACTCGAAGCAGCACGTTGAGCACCAGATTTAGCTATAAAGTTCTCGTCCGTGCATGTTAAGCCGGAGAGCCAGTAAAGCACCTAAAAATTGGTGCAGCCATGGCAGCATTAGTAATTCACATAGCTAAGTGCTAACCAATATCATTACTCACGTACCACTACAAGACAGGTCCATCAAAATTTACCCAACATTACAATTAAAAAAAATCATAAATACTCGCCCACCACTTGACCAGTGGCGGAGCCACATAGACTTGAGGGGTGTCAACCGACACCCCTTCGTCAAAAAATTACACTATTTAGCTAGGTAAAAATATTTTTTTATGTATTTATATTACATATTGACACTTCTTGACTTCTACGCGATTCTACTTCTTTAAATTTTGACACACCTTAGTCGAAATTCTGGATTCACCACTACACTTGACAAATGCAAAAACAACAACTACAAAATACCCAGTGTAATCCCACAAGTGGGATCCGGAGAGGGTACAGTGTGCGCAAACCTTACCCCTACATCGTAGAGATAGAGAGGTTGTGAACAATAGAGCCTCTGCTTAAAAAACATTTCAAATTCAAATTCATCCAAGTGAATAGCTTAAGATCACATAAAACAATCAATTAACTACGCCTCAATCCAAGCTGACGGGAATCAGTTAAACAACTTCCTCTATATCAATTGCACCTGTTCGGATCAATTTCACTCCAATAATGGGCTTAAGAACACACTTAAAAAGATTGACTTGATAATATAACAAGAAGATATCATCCAAAGAATTTCACTAAAGCAACAAATTAACAACAACAACAACAACAACATTATACCCACTATAGTAGTATAGTCCCACAAGTGAGGTTTGGGGAGGGTAGAGTGTATGCAAACCTTACCCCTACTGTTTCCGGTAGACCATCTGCTCAAGGAAGCAAAAATACAACATTTATATAGACATAAGCAGTAACAACAAACAAAGAAATCAAAACTCAAACAAACAAACAAAAACTTGGTACTTGAAACCCATAAATCCTAGAGGAAAACAACATCAATGGGTTGTATAAAAACAATTATGAAATGGGTTCTTGAAAATATGAACAAAACCCATAAAACCTATAGGATAATTAATTAATGGGTAGTTTAAGGACAATTCTGAAATGGGTTCTTGAAAAAAATGAACAAAACCCATAAAACCTATAGGATAATTTAATTTATGGGTAATTTAAGGAAAACCCTGAAATGGGTTCTTGAAAAAGATGGAACTTACAGGGAATTTGTGAGAAGGGGCAGAAGCAGGAGGAAAAAAGATATGAAAATTCATTGAACATCCAAGAGTTGGGCTATAGTGTTTGTATCTCTTGTTGTAACCTCCAAACATCTTGGAAATGCTGATTTCTGTTGGCTTGATTTCCATTTTTTCTTCACAGCACAAAGGATGAAGATCTCAATCAGTGAAAATTTCTGTTGAAGATGAAGATGAGCAAAACAGTACTACAAGTGTCACTTTTTTTTCTTATCATATAACAAACATTATTTAGGGTTGTATACTAGATTATAATAATTGAGACACGTGTCCTTATTTGGCTTTTTTTCATTTTTTTTTGGAAAAAAAAAAAGAAATTGAGTAGAAAATAAAAAAAAGATAATTATTAGAAATTCGAATAAGTTAGTGGCACACGATTAAAAACTCGATAAATAATGAGTTACATAAAAGATATGTCAGACAATTAGCTAGTCAGCTAGTCAATTCTTCTTTAATGAAATAAAGATGTGATTCTATAAAATGAAAATAACAAGGACACCAGTATTGTCGAATGAGAAATTTGAAGATGAAGAGTGAACTACTCACACGAAATTATAAAAGTTTGAGGATATGTTGATCAATGAAAAGGTAATGTTTTGTTTCTTTGATGGAGTCATAGAACATAATAGTGTCGCGTATGATTATTCTAACACGTATTATAAATTTTTATTTCTTTATTTTTCTCCACTTAAATACTATATTATATTTTAACAATATTTTTTTTATCTACACTATTTGTACCATTTTTCACTTATATATTAAAGGTTTGTTTATTACAAAATATGAACTCAAAACATACATCTAACTCATACTTTACTACACTCTCATCATTGAATCAAGAAGAAGAAAAATGTTGCTTATATATTCAACTGCCGAAGTGATTTTTCTTTCAAAAAATAGTAAGTAACTAATAGTAATATAATTATATAATATATTTTTTTGAAAAAATAACTAATGAAAATAAAAAATTAAACTATAAATGATTTTCACCCGTTATTGCTATGAATATTTTTGAAGGGGAGTTTTTGAGTAACTGGTTAAGTTGTTGCCATGTGACCAGGAGGTCACGGGTTCAAGCCTTGGAAACAGACTCTGACAAAAATGCAAAGTAAGGCTGGCGGACCCTGCGCATAGCGGAAGCTTTAGTGCACCGGAATGCCTTTAATGCTATGAATATTTTTCTGAAATATGGGCCTTACAGTAGGCCCATGGTCGAGAGCTAACACATGGACCACTAGCCCAACTAAGGAGTTGGGCAACCCAAAACTATGGGCAGTCATAAGGGAAAGCCCATTTCAGAAAATTATTTTAAAAAGAGTTAATACCATTTGGTTAATCTAAATTTTGGTGGGTTTATCGAAAATGATTTGGTGACTAATACTCAACATATTCATAATGAACATCATTTATTTTGGCGTTCTGGTCATGAAATCTAGATTTATGATTTTAGTCGTTTTTCACATGTTTTGGTATATTCATTGAAAATGACATGTTGATCAATATTCATCATTTCATCATGACTAATGTTATTTATTTTGACATTTCGGATTAGTGAAATTTGAATTCATGATTTTTGTCATTTTTCACTATGTTCTTCATGATTGATGTTTTTTTATTATAATATTTCGAGGTCGTGAAATTCGAATTTATGAATTTGATTTTTTTTCGTGTATATTAATACATGTTGATTTTTCTAAATTTAATTACATACTATGAATAACCTAAAATTCGGATTCCCCATAAAAAATGTATGATGATCAACACTTACCATGTTCTCAATGACCAACATCATTTTTTCTTGGAATTTCAAAGTCATGAAATTCGAATTCGTGAACTGGATTTTCTTTTGTCTATAGTAATACATGCTAATTTTTTTGAATTTATTTAGAGACGTTGATTGGTCTGAAATTTGGCGTGCCCATCAAAAACGTCTTGGTTATCAATAATCACCATATTCTTTATTTTGACATTTCATAGTCACAACATCTGAATACATGAACTTAACTTATTTAGCGTGTATTAGTACATGTTAATTTTTCTGAATTTAATTACAAATTATTATTGATTCAAAATTTAGTGTGTCTATCAAAAATGTCTTGGTGATCAATACTCACCGTGTTCTCAATGACTAACGTCATATATTTTTTCATTTCAAAATCACAAAAATCTGAATTTGATATGTATTAGAAAGTGTTAAATTTTCTTGAATTGATTTAAAGACTCCAATTGATTGAGAATTTGATGTGGCCATCGAAAATGACTTGTTACTCGAATTCATGAATTTGACATGTGATTTTTTTTTTCAATTTTCTATTAGAAAAGATTGGTTAATATATTATATATCATCATAATAAAAAAATATTAATTTTGTTTAATAATTATTAAAAATTATAAGAAGAAAAAAGATAAAACTTATTAAGCGTGTATAAGTTTGAAATTACTCTTTTATTTAGCCCAACTTAAATCAATTTCTCTTATTTCAATTAATTTTTAGACGAGTCACACACATTTTAACTCGATCTAACTTAGATGAATAATTCACTTAATTAAATCAATTCCTCTTATTTCAATTATGTTTGAGCAAGTTACACACATTTTAACTTGATCTAACTTAAATGAATAACTCACTTAACTCAAATCCTCTTATTTCAATTAATGTTTGGGTGAGTCACACACATTTTAACTTGATTCAACTTAGATGAATAACTCACTTATCGATCCAACTTAAATGAATAACTCACTTAAATTAATTCCTCTTATTTCAATTAATATTATTGAGCGAGTCACATACATTATAACTCAATCCAATTTAGATGAATAACTCGTTTAAATTAATTTCTCTTATTTCAATTAATGTTTGAACGAATCACACACATTTTAACCCAATCCAATTTAAATGAATACTAACTCATTTAAATTTAATTCAAACCGCCCATTCACACCTCCTGCCCCAATCATGAATTGTTTTTTTATTAAAAAGGGCAGTCCGGTGCACTTAAGCTCCCGCTATGCGCAGGGTCCGGAGAAGGGCTCAACCACAAAGGTCTATTGTACGCAGCCTTACCTTGCATTTCTGTCAGAGGTTGTTTCCAAAGGTTGAACCCGTGACCTCCTGGTCACATGACATCAACTTTACCAGTTACTCCAAGGCTCTCCTTCAAAAATTATTTTCTTATTCTATTTTAATTATTTTAATGGTATGTGTCGGTGTGTCCCAATATTAGATTGGTTGCCAATCCCAAAGAGGCTAAGATTGTGCATAGAGAAGTGTTCTTTTTACCTGAATCCAGATTTAGTCTTTTTTTATTCAAGTAACTCATGATAATGTATAGTTTTTTTTTTATCACTAAAAATTCACTTATTCAACTAACTAATTAAAATTCCTATAGTATAGAAGCCTATTCAAAATTTGAATATAATGGAGTATTTTCTACATCAGATTATTCTATTTATCAAGAATTTTTAAAAATGTCAATAGATGTATAGTAAATCGTCCAAATATAACATACATTTCTAAAAAATTCGACACACAAATATGATAATATTTACTAAGAATCCAAGCAATCTACACCAAACTTCAATCTCCATTATTAATGGCCGTTTAGGAGGTTGGTAAGTGGACCAGTACAAAACTTTAAATGCCTTGGCACCCTCTCCTATATTACATTCAGCAACTCTATCCATATCAATCAATTTTAACACCTTCTTACTCCCACTCCCTACCCCCACCCACCCCACCTTTTACCTATATATACACACATGCATTATATGTATATATTGTCAAATAAAAAAGTGATCTTTAACATTCATGGTCTCATGGAATTATTTTCATGAGTTGGGTCATCATTATTTTGTTTCAAGATTGTACATTTTGAATGCAATTCTTGTTTTGTTTTTTTAACTTAAATGTGTGTAAAAGCAACAGTTTCAGCTAAAAAATTGAATCTTTGTTGAGTTTCTTGGGTTTTGGGGGTTTTGACCCTTAATCTTTGCACTGTCTGACACGTAAAGGTTTGTTCTTTTTTTTCAACTCTTTTCTTTATTATTGTCAAAAATTGTCTGTTTGGTAGATAACCAAACTCAGGCGGACACTACAAAGCTGTCAGCAAAATCAAATTTTACAAATTTAGTAGGCTTAATAGTGCTTTTGTCAGCTTCTTTTATTGCTTTGGGAGTGGAGAAAATGGAGAAAAATTGTTTAAAGAATTGGTGAATTTGAGTTGAAAAAGTGAGGATAGAGAAAAGTTAGTAGTTTTGATTTAGGTGAAAAGATTCTGCCCTTTTTCTAGTTTATCATAACTTGGAAGGAAGAGGAAAATTGTAGAAGTTTTCAAGAATTTAGTTAATGTGGGGAAATGAGCTAAGGCAAGAAAACTTATATTAATGTTTGAAATGTGCTTTGTTAAATATATTACTATCCAATAAGGGGTTTTGGTCCTATGCTTAAAAGGGATTGTTTTTCTTCAATTTCTTGAAATAGTTTTGTTAAACAGTGTAGCTTGTTCATTGGTTGAGACATTCTGCAGAGTTTGTGATTATTGGGGGTTCAAAGATTCTTCTTTTATTTACTTTTTGAGGTGTTTAGATTTGTGGGGTTGTTTCTCTTCAAATTCTTGAAATAGTTTTGTTAAAAAGTGTAGCTTGTTCATTGTTTGAGACAAATTCTGCAGAGTTTGTGATTATTGGGGATTCAAAGATTTTCTTTTATATACTTTTTGAATTGTTTAGATTGTCAAGATTTGTGGGTTTCTAGCTATTGGAGTTCTATTTTACTTGAAAGAAAATGGTTGGTAGTATTGAAGTGAAAAGTGGTAATAATGTGTACTCAAATGGAACTGTACATAACCACAATGGTCTAGAGGAGAAACTTGACGAGCTTAGGCATATTCTTGGTAAATCTAATGGTGATTTGTTGAGGATTGTTTGTGTTGGAGCTGGTGCTTGGGGCAGTGTTTTTGCAGCTTTATTGCAAGATAGTTATGGTCAATTTCGCGATAAGGTTCAAATTAGGATATGGAGAAGGTCAGGGAGAGCTGTTGATAGAGCTACAGCAGAACATTTATTTGAAGTGATCAATTCAAGGGAAGATGTGTTGAGGAGGTTGATTAGGAGATGTGCATATCTCAAGTATGTCGAGGCCAGATTAGGCGATCGGACGTTGTATGCTGATGAAATCTTGAAAGATGGTTTCTGTTTAAACATGATTGATACGCCATTTTGTCCATTGAAAGTGGTGACCAACTTGCAAGAAGCCGTGTGGGATGCTGATCTTTTGATTAATGGATTGCCCTCGACTGAAACATGCGAAGTCTTTAAGGAGATCAGCAAGTATTGGAAGGAAAGATTAACTGTACCAATCATCATTTCATTGGCAAAGGGTATTGAAGCTGAACTAGATCCAGTTCCTCATATTATAACTCCGACACAGATGATTAATCGGGCAAGTAAGTGTTTATCTTTATCTTGCTTTATATCTTGTTTCCAGCTGATCTTTACTTGAATTGCAGTTCCCAATCAATATGGCCTTTGAACACATGTTTTTCATATCGAGGTTCCTAAAAAATGTAGAAATGAAACAGAATTTTATTCAGTATGAGCATGTGATTGTTAATTAAGAAAATATGCAGTTGAAATGATGTGCTTTACTGCTGTTTGAATCCCCATATTTGTTGAACAAACTAAAACTTGTTGCTGGTTTAAAAGGTTTTTCTAAGGGAACCAATTATCTTTTGTTAAAACGGATCGAAGTTTTGTTTCATCCATCAATATGTTAGTTGTAAAGAACAGGAAGAAAGTTTAGCCTTTCAGTTTCTTAGCAAAATCATCTGTTCATTGCAGCTGGAGTACCAGTTGAGAACATCCTTTATCTTGGTGGACCAAATATTGCCTCAGAGATTTACAACAAAGAATATGCTAATGCTAGGATTTGTGGATCAGAAAAATGGAGAAAACCACTTGCAAAGTTCTTAAGGCAGCCTCATTTTATTGTTTGGGACAACAGCGACCTTGTAACACACGAAGTCATGGGAGGTTTGAAGAACGTCTACGCCATTGGAGCTGGTAAATCTTGGTCTTTCTCAATGTTTGTTTGTCTGAGGAATTTATTTTTCAGGTTAAAACCGTTCCTGACAAAAGCAACCATTTTTGTCTTTTTGACATCTGTGTTTATAGCATCTTGTGCCCCTGGTTTATGGTACATATTTCCTCCATAAAGACTCGAGCATACACTCAAAGACCTTTAGCAATTCTCCATGTAACATATAACAAGTTCAAGTTTTAACAATTTACGGCGTTATATGCATCATTAATAGGGGAATTGCCTTGCCTTTCTTGATATTATTGGTGAGGTAAAGAGAGAATCTTTTTTTCTGTTGTACCGTTAAATGTAAATGAGGGTTTCATAAGAAGGATCAGGAAGTTACTATTGAAACTGGAATTATCATTAGAGCCATATGTCCGGCATCTGAATTTCTGAGTTAACGTTTATGTAACTCCCCAGACCCCATCTAGTGGGATTTCACTGGGTATGCTGTTGTTGTTGTAATCTTCTTATTGTTTTGGTGCTTGCCTTGTCGTTGATTCCAGGGATGGTAGCTGCACTAACAAATGAGAGTGCTACCAGCAAATCAGTATATTTTGCACATTGTACATCGGAGATGATATTCATCACATATTTATTGACTGAAGAACCAGAAAGGCTTGCAGGACCTCTGCTAGCTGATACATACGTTACATTGTTGAAAGGTCGTAATGCATGGTATGGTCAAATGATAGCTAAGGGAGAACTGAGTCTCGATATGGGTGATAGCATTAGTGGCAAAGGAACAATACAGGTATTCATTTTCTATTACCACTTCTCTTATCATGTCTCCCTGAAGAGTATGTGAAACTTGAGAAGTACTCCATCCGTTTCAATTTGTTTGTCCTACTTTCCTTTTTTGTCCTACTGTCTACAATCCATTAGAAGCATTCTTTTTACAATATATCATGTGCATAAGACTCATTAAGTACGGATAAAAGTTATTTTCCTCTCTTCTTTACGGATGTTGGAACAGAGGGAAATTACTGAAATGATATGCATTTCACCAAACGTTTTGAGTTTGTCGTACAGTGGAAATAGATACTTGCTGTTTGGATTTGAAACTAATTATTGATCCTGAAGTTTTCCTAGCAATTTCCTCTTTCATTTATACTAATGCATTAAGTTATTCAGCTCGATCTCTTACTGTAAGAACTTCCCAGCCTCTGACTTCCCAAACAGTTATGTTCTATTTCCCTTTTCTGTAGGGAGTTTCTGCTGTCGAAGCATTCTATGAACTTCTAAGTCAGTCAAGTTTGAATGTGTTGCATCCCGGAGATAATAAACCAGTTGCACCAGTTGAGCTGTGCCCCATCTTGAAGACTTTGTACAAGATACTCATAAAAAGGTAAGTCCTTGCACAACACAGCATATAAATGTTGCTTTTGATTTGTTGCTAATGCGTAATGCCATGTTATGAACTCAATAAATCAGCTGTTATAATTAGGATTCAACTTATATACACTGATATCGTAAGAATGTTTACACCACCAGTGTACATTCCTTATTTTCCAAGTTACTAATTCCACTTGTTATGAGCAAATTCTTTTACGTTGTCAATGTATATAAGTTAAATTCATACAATTTCGTGCATAAACAATGAACTACTACCATCCTAGTAAACTTGAATACGAGAAAAACGATTAAGTTTTCATTTTTAAGGGATAATTTCTCTCTTTTTAAATTTTTTTTGTTTGGATTTCCAGGGAACAAGGGCCAATGGCTATTCTTCAGGCACTGAGGGATGAAAACTTGAACGATCCGCGCGATCGAATTGAGATAGCACAAACCCATGCCTTTTACCGGCCTTCACTTCTGGGACAACCTTGATCAACAATTTATGCACAACATTTAGTATTTAAACCAATGAATAAGTGTATAGACTGGTTCAAATTGGATGGATTGTTTTATGTGGTGAAGAAAACATATATTTAACAATCAAACTTGTATTGATGAACATGCCAAAACCTATGGTCCTATTTTCTTGATATTCATTTGAACTTGAAGCCTATTGTATGGTTTTTTCTTTCCAAAAGCCATTTTGAATTTACTGAATGTTAATATGTCGTGGTTTTTTTCCGAACCCAACGCATAACGGAACCTTAGTGTATCAGACTGCCTTTATAGAGGAAAGTGTTTCTCTTAGGTATGAATAACAATAATTCCTTTTGAAGAGTTTATATATGTATATTATTAAACTCTTTTCTTGAAATGGTAAAAATTAGTAACTATCTAAAACCTTTTGGTGAGCAATTGCACTAAGGAGCCATTTGTCATATCATTAGTTTTTTGAATTTTTTTTATAGATGAGTTTCAACTTTGAAAAAGTTATTTTGATAAGTTTTTCAAGTGATTCTTTTCACTGATAAAATTTTAATTATTTTTCAAATTAATTGCATGTTCAAAAACAACTTTAATTTGCAAATATACTTTTTTCAACTTAGTTTTAAATACATATTTTTTCTTCATTTGGCCGTAAATTCTAAATATTTTTCATTTTATTTGTCATAATATCTTGATTCTGTTATTTCTTTCTTCGATCTGCTTTGATATGCTTCTTGAGTCGAGGGTCTATCAGAAACAATCTCTCTACATTTCAAAATAGAGATAACCCACGTTTGCATAGACTACTTTTTTTTGTTGGTAAATTTTAGTATTTTATTGATGAAGTAATGAGTATAAACACCACCTTACACCACCTCGGGCAAAACTCATTCCCTACATGGCCCAGTCGACTAGGAAAGAAATAAACAAACAACCCAAAACAAAACACCTAACGCTTTGAAACTCCATGTCCCCTCTATCCCTTAGTTGGAGTTACTCTCAAATAGGGACATTTTAGTTTATCACAGTTAATTATTTTTCTTCCTGCTACTTTGAAACTGCTGAAATCTTGATAGTTGCACCCTTCTTTATCGATTACAATATTTGCCAAGTAGTCTGCTAGTTGATTTTCTTTCCTGAGAATGTGCTGGAATGTATGTTGTTTGTCCTGTAAGGATTCTTTGATTTCTGTCACCATCTCTGTGATTATCCGAGGACATGACCATTTTCCTTCTAGAATCTTGTACAATAGCAATGAGTCTATTTGAATGATTATATTATTGTGTTGTTCTTGCCTGCTATGTTTACATGGTTCTAGAATCGTCTTCGCCTCTGCTACAGTGTTAATGGTGTTTTCAATAGTAGCTCTCTCTACATACAGTAAATTCCATCTTTCATTCCTCAAACAAAAGGCATAGGAGCTTATACCTGGATTTCCCCTCGAAGCCCAATCTGTATTGTATTTTAGCTAGCCTACTGGTGAAAAATCCCACAATACTCTTGTTACCTTCATCTTGGGACTGTAACCTTCCAATTCTTTAATCATATCTGTCCAATTACTATAACATTTTATTTTAGGCTTCCTCATTTGTATCATCATGAAAATGTTCCTGGTAATATTATGAATGACTCTCTGAATTGATGTCTTCTTTCCCTCATGCTTCATTTTATTCCTCCTTCTCCAAAGTTCTCATATTATAAAGCTAGGGATAGCTCTCTATAGTATGGTCTCATTCTTTTTTTAACATCTGCCTCCCACCATAGTATTATCACTTCCCTCAAGTGCAGTCCTTCAATGTAACCTGAAAAAGAATAAAAATAGGACCAAGTCCTGTTAGCTAAAAAAGATCTCAGGAACACATGAACAAGTGTCTCTTGAGTAGGTTTTTCACAACACCAGCACCTAGATGGACCTTCCAGTCCCCATTTTCTCACTCTTTCATCTACAGGTAGTTTGAATTTCCACAATCTCTTTCTTTATGCCTTATATACTGCCAAGCTGATTTCACAGAAAAGGTTCCTTTATTGTCCATCATCCATACTGGCTGATCTGACTCAATCATTTGTACATGAGGTTGAATATTATGACTGATATACTCTATTAACTCTTGTGACATTATATCATTCAAAACTTCTATGTCCCATTTTCCCATCTTTATTAATTCATCAACTCTTTTGTAATTGTCTTCACATTCATAGTCTTCTCCTGTAATGGTGTACAAGTTCTCCATTTTCATCCAGTTATCATGCCACACTAATGCTGATCCCTTTCTTAGTAGTCAAAAGATTTGATGCTCAATAAGATCTCTGGCCTATAACATTTTCTTCCACACTTGTGATCCTTCATTTCCTATTCTCCACACCACTTAATTTGCATGCTCCTTTCGACAATACCTATTCCTCATAAACTCACTCCATATTGATGGCTTTGTTCGAAAATTCCTTCAAAATTTGCAAAATAGGGCCATTGATGCATCTTTCATTAGTCTGAATCCCAGTCACCCTTCCTTCTCTGGCAAGCATAAATTACTCCACTTTGCCCAATGTCTTTCTCTCCTTCCAACACAACTGCTCCAAAAAAATTGTGCCATCATTTTTTGAGCTTGATTCAGTACATTCATGGGAGGATTCATGACTTACAGGCAATGAATGGGAGTGCTTTGGAGCACAGGTCCATGCTTGAATTTTTGAACCAATTCTTTGTAAAATCTGCTGATAATATATTTTTTTCTTCCTTTTATAGAACATAGGGCATCCCAAGTAAGTGAAAGGGAATTCCTTTCTTAGGATTCCTCTTGCTACCTCACCTATCACTGCTTCTCCTCCTGCTACAAAATGATGCATATTAATAGCACTCTTCTCCTTGTTTAGTTTCTGTCCAGAAGTATCTTCATATCTCTTCAAAGTATCTGTAATCATCTGCATTGTTCTCACTTCTGCCTTGCACATTATAATCATATCATCTGCAAATGCTAAATAATTCACTTTGAGACTGCCTCTTGGCATTCCAAACCTCTTAAAATCCTTCTTCTCCATAAGAGCATTTAGGGATCTAGACATAACTTCAGCTGCCAATATAAACAGGGTAGGTGAGAGAGGATCACCCTGTTTAAGTCATCTAGATGATTTAAAGAATCCCTTTGGTTGTCCATTTAATAGAATTGAGTACCAGTTGTTATTGATTAGTTTGAACACCATATCAATAACCCTTTCCCCAAAACCTATTCTTCTTAATACCTTAGTCATGAATATCCATTCTACCCTGTCATAAACTTTCATCATATCTAGTTTTATAACTAGATTTGGTGGCTTTCCTCTCTTTCTGATTTCAACAATGATTTCTTGCACTAATAGAAAATTCTCTGCTATACTCTTTCCTTGCACAAATCCTGCTTGTTCCGAAGAAATGATCTTAGGTAACATTGCCTTAAGTCGTTCATGAATAATTCTTGAAAATATTTTATTCACAAAATTACTTAAAGAAATAGGTCTAAGATCTGAGAAAGTATTCATATTAACTTTCTTAGGAATGAGCACTAAATTCGTATGGGTTAAAACCTCGACAGCTCTGCCCCTCCAAAGAAAGCCCCGACCATACTGTAAATGTCCTCTCTAGTGATATCCCATGTTTGCTGATAGAAAGCTCCTGTCATTCCATTCGACCCTCCTGCACTATCCTTATTTAGTCCCATGATTGCCTCTTTGATTTCGTCTACTGAAGGCATTCCCTAAATTTTCTCTTTTTCTTCCTTACTAATCACTATTGGTAGTTCATTCAGCATTTCAAATTCATCCCTATCTGTTTTTTTTAAACTGTTTTAAGTAGAACTCTTCAGCTGCCTTTGTAATGTCTTCTTGATCCTCTAACCATTCCCCATCGTCATTCTTGATTTTGTTCACTCTAAGTTTGTTCCTTCCCCCCTTGACTATTATATGGAAAAAATTTGTGTTTTTCTCTCCGTCCTTGAACAATTTCATTCCTGTTTTCTGTTTCCAGAATTCCTCCTCCCTAGAAAGTTATTTTTTAAGCTTCGCTTGAGTTTTGTAAAGCTTTTACCTATTGGCTTCTGATAGGTCTATCTCAAATTGAGTTTCCTGAACTTTAATGACTTCTTTCAAAGTGATTATCTCCTTAAATATATTCCCAAAAGTATCTTTGCTCCATTTGGCCAAAGCTTTTTTAAATCTTTTTAGCTTATGATGGAATAAGATAAAAGGATGTCCTTCAAAATCTGCTTTCAAGTATTGCTTTACCACCTTCTTAAAAGAACTTTCTCTTAACCAGAAATTAAGAAATTTAAATGGTTTCACTATTATCTCCTCGGTGATTTTGAAGGTAATTAGAAGAGGTGTATGATCTGATCCGTTTCTCACTAAGTGCTCCTTCAAGTACTGGAAAGAGATCTTGTAATTTATCATTGCCCATCACCCTATCTAGCCTTTTAAAAATGCACTCTGCATTTGTTCTACAATTCCACCAAGTGTATTTACCTCCTTTAAATCCCTTATCCTCCAGATTACACACATTAATACAATGATTGAAGTCTCTGACTTCCCTTTTGAATACTGGTAGACCCCCTAGCTTTTCCTCTTCATTGCTTATTATATTGAAATCTCCCCCCTATCAGCCAGGGGTATTGATACTATCTGCCAACTCCTCCATGAATTTTCATAGCCTTTGTCTTTCACCTTGCGTACATTTAGCATATACAATTTATACTACCACTTTTGTGCCCAACCCTTAATTCTGAAGTTTAAGTGTTAGCATCTACTCTTCATCTCCTTCTATAGAGTATTCCAGTGCTTCATCACTGAATGCCCAAATTTTGCCATTCATATTTGCCACTGCATGTTTCATCCCTAACTTTCTTTTGAAAACCTCTAGATCTTATTTCTCCTCAAACGGTTCTGAAAGACTCACACGGTAAAATTGATTTCTTTTATGAAAATTAATAAGCCTAATAAATGCCTTTTAAGTGTTTACTGATCTAATATTCCAAATTAGAGCTCTAATTGATATTTAGTATTTTTGATAATCGTTCTTTTAGACCTTGAAGAAGCTTGTGTCGCATTGAGTTCTCCTCCCCCTTGCTTCTTTGGCTTGGTATGTGATTCTTTTACCCTGCTTATCTGTTTAGGGGATAAATCCCCTTCTATAGCTACCTTCTCTATGTTTTGTGTCATATATTCCTTTTCATTATTCAACCTTGTTGATTTAATACGTCCCTCCTGATTATCATTCTGGATTGCTAGGGGCATTACTTCCTCATTACTTGGTTCATAAATCACCATGGTTCCAGCCCTTTCCTCTTCTTCATTGTTTTCACTCTTTTACATCTTGTTCTTCTTTATTTTATTTTGCATCAACTTTTCCTTCCTCTTCTTCCTCTGCAATTGTCTCCTTGTCATTTTGGTTTTCTGGTTGTGTCTCAGTTTGCCTTGTATGTGATTCCCCTTCCTCTTGTTCCTTTATAATTATCACTTGTTGCCCCTCTTCTTGTCTCTCAAAAGTCCTTGTCACCTATTTTTTCTTGCTTTTGTCAAACTTATTTGTGTTATCAGTTTCCTCATGCTTTTCTTCCTCTTTTCTCAATGCAGCAAAAGAATTGTCAGCTTGTGCATCCTTCCTCCCTTTTATATGCCTATATTTATCCTTCTTATAATTGTTCCTCATTCGAACCATCCACTCCTATTTGTTGTGTTTTGGTCCTATAATCTTTCCACTCGTCAAAGTTTTTCTTTCTTCCCCTTTCGCTCCTTATTTATTATTAAGTTCTTTTTCCTCCTGATTCTTCTCTTCTTCAATCCTTAAATCATACAATTCTGGATGGATTGCCCAGCAACTGTGTTCATCATTGTAAAAGAATAGGCCTGTTGGAACTATATCAAGATTCGTCATGTCCTTGTAAGCAACATTGTCACGATCCAAAAACTGAGGTCATGATGGCACACATCTCAAAACCCAATCTGATGTGTAACCCTAAAAATAAAACTCATACAAGACTCCCAAAGGGGAAAGTGATGCCACGATTTAAATAAAAAGAATAAAAAAACAATGAAGAAATTATCCCAAAACCTGGTGTCATAAGTATAAAGAGCATCTAAAACAAGGTTCGAATCTAAAGATACAACATAAGTCTCTGAAATGATACACAAGACTGAAAAATAAAGATAGACTAGTGACGATCCGAATTCTGGGACCTCACCACTAATCTGAGAATACACAATCCGCTAGAATATTAACTACCACGTGGGGTACCCCGACTAGTATCTGCATCAAAAAGGGACACAGAAGTAGGGGTGAGTACAATTCACATGTACTCAGTAGGTTTTAGCTGACTGAGTATAAGGAATTAATCAAACCTATGAAATAAACTAAGGAACGCTTTCACCTGCATACAGAAAAGTCCTACTTCGGCATCGGTGCCGCCAGTTTATATATATATATTGACGCGAGTAAAGTAAACCCATAATAACAGCTCATAATCACAATTAACCAGATAATTCAAGCAGCATAAATATCAATGCAATGCAATGCAATATGATGATGCAATGATGTGGTGGTACGGTGGAATCAAGATTGTCGCACAGACTGTCGTATACACCTGCTGAGCTGTGCTACCAAGCAGGACCCATGGGGGTCTCGCAGACCATATACCTCAATCATAATATCTCATTATCCTTGCCACCTCCTCGTGGTCAAGGGATCACAATGCATCCACTACCCTGCCGGAAAACCGCCTCGGTCAGGGACTCAAGATACAAAGGTTGAAATCACAATGCATCCACTACCCTGCCGGAAAACTGCCTCGGTCAGGGACTCAAGATACAAAGGTTTAAATCACAATGCATCTACTACCCTGCCGGAAAACTGCCTCGGTCAGGGACTCAAGATACAAAGGTTTAAAGGTGTTTCATTTTCTTTCTCAAAAAGAATTTTCATATTTCTCAACTTTCCATGTTTCATGATATGATGAATGAGGATGAATGCATCAAAACACATATGGCATGGAAGTAATATTCAACTCACATGTGGTATAAGGTTCAAAGTTCTCAAAACTTAACCTACACATGATATTCACCCTCAATAAATAGTAACGGGAAGGAAACACTTTCTTTTAAATATTCACCCCTTTCTCAACAATATTTCAATACTCAAGTATGCTAAAAAAACAACTCAATCTCTCAGGCGGCATCACAAGTCAAATAATATACTCAAGCCTCTCTCTTAGGCAAATCACAAATCACATGCTCTCAAAGCAAATAAGATAACAAATAAGGCCCCCACACGGGCTATGTAATACGAATAAACCCCCACACGGCAACACATTAATAAATAAGCCCCCACACGGGCATCACAATATATATAACATTCTCAACTCATACTACAACCCCATCCCAAAGTCTATAACATATGAATGACTAATTACCCCATCTCAATCTCAAAGAAAGATAGCCAAACCTACCTCAATTGCTGAAACCGCACTCGAATACCTCTACCAGATAAGAAACTCTCGAATTCAGCGTCCGGAATGACAACCCACTATCAACAATGAAACATACACGTCACAAGGAGTCCAATGACACCCATATTGATAGGTTTCGGAACAGGGGGTAAAATGGTCCAAAAATTAACTATTTTTGAAAAGGGTCAAATCTGGAAATTTATTGAACAATCCCATTCTATTGGTAATAAGGAACTCATGATTGAAAAACCCATAAAAATAGAGCTCAAAACGAGTTGGAAATCACAATTTTTCTTAAATTCGGATTAGAGAAGAAACAAAGATTTTTAGAGTTTGAAACTAAAATTTAAGAGTTAAAATCGTCAAAAACTTAATAAAAAAGGAAGGTTTTAGGTCAAAAATCACTTACCCAACACTTTGCCTCGAAAATCTCTTCTCAAATCACCTCAAGGAGTTCAAGAACTCAAACAAATGATGAAAAATATTGAAATGAGAAGAAAGGGGCATTTTCTGCCCAAAAAGTTACTGTTCACGCGTGTTACTGTTCACGCGTGTTTTGTACAAATTTTCAAAAATCACCCTCAAGGTTACAAACATTTCTTACAGTATTTGGGCATGTAGTCATATTGCACTTTGATCCACTTAAACTTTATAACCCCTTTCACATCATCTTCTTATGTTATTCTAACCCTTTGTGGCAACTTCGCAGTCAGATCTACCTCTATTTTGACTTTAGCACAGCTAGGTCTCTTTTGATTCCCTGTTGTCATATCTACCGTTAGTGGCTTACCTATTGTTGCAGCTACAGAGAAAATTGCCTCCTTCGCAAAAAAGTTAGGTAGAAGATCTAGAAAGGATATCCATGCTATTTTTATCGTTGTTTTAACATCTGGTTCAAACCAAGGGTCCCATTTTAGTGTTCTCATCTGCCAATAATTCTCTCTCGCTTTCACATAGAAGGCTGATGTTGAAAGCAGATGCACATAGTCCTCTAAAGTTGTGAGTCTGATTTAGATATGTCTTGTGTCCAAAATGCCATTCGTGCTTTCACTTTTAATTCCATATTGACTCGGTATTGTTCGCCTCAACTCCATTATGTCAGGCTTACCATACGAGAATTTGCCAATAATGGCAAATTGTAGTTTTTTCTGAATTATAAGAGATCTGACTTCTGATGCTTTCCAAGTGATATTTGGTTCTCTATGAATCATTACTACAGATTTGGGGGGAACACTAATCTGTGGTGTAGTGGTTAATTTTGGTTTAAGAATATTGACAAACTGAGGTTTATTTGGTTAATTAGATTTAGTATTTTGTGGATCTAGATTGCTTTTCAAAGGTAAGGGTGGAAACTTCTCTGGTGGGGTAGTTTCACTGGCGGTGGCTGCGGCCATGACGGCCTAATCAGCAAGGCTAAATAGCTTACAACTCCTCAAGCCAAAGCCCAGCCAACAGATAAAACAAAATGTTGTAGGATAATATATATCATGAAAGTAGCATCAAAGAAAATATACCAAAATATGCAGCCCTAATTTTGTGGTGGTGTGACGAGCTCTGCCGCCACAGTTTTCTCCATATCACGCCGGAAACCTATATGCCGCCAGATCTGACAAAGGTGAGCTTGCTGCGCTGTTTGGATCTGATAGCAACTGTTTCGATCGTTTCTGGCGGAGCTGCTCCTTCCGTCGGCAGTAACAATCCAAAGCTAAAGCAAAACCTCGATAGATTTCTCTGTAAGTACCAAATCCGTCCAGATGCTCTATGTTTTATCGAATCTGCGATGTAATAGCTATTTGAAGAGAGATCTAAAGCTAAGACAGAGAGAGAAAAAGCATTTGCAGAGTGTTCACTATTTCAAGAGTATACTTGTTTGCATAGACTACATCTCAAGATGGAGTTATGTTTGGTTATAGTTATACGTAGGGGTGTACATGGATCGGATTGGTTCGGATTTTTTACAAACCAAATCAAATCATTTGTGTCGGGTTATTAAATCTATAAACCAAACCAAACCAATAAAAATTGGTTTTTTCGATATTAATTTTTTTCTTGGATTTTTCGGTTTTTTTGGGGTTTCTCGAGTTTTTTATAGTATCTAATAAAAAGCACAGAACAGTGCTTCTTAAAAAGAGTTTTAGTACAAAAGATCAACATATAAGATGGAGGCAGAACACTATTTGAAATTTTAACTTTATAAGATGGACTTTTTTTGTATATTATTTAGATGGGCTTCTCAAGTCCAAATCTAAATGTAAGAAAGAAAACAAAAATTATGAAAAATTTTAAAAAAATATTTACAAATTATATTTTAATAAATATTTTTATGTATAACATAATTTAAAAATAATATATCTATAATCGGGTCGGTTTGGGTTCGGTTTGATTTTTTTAAGTTAAAACCAAACCAACCCTATAATGGTCGGTTTTTTTTCCAAACACCAAATCAAGTCAAACCAAACCACTAGTCGGGTTTTTTTTCGGTTTGGTTCAGTTTGTTGGTTTGATGCGGTTTATCGATTTGCTATGTATACCCCTAGTTATACGAACAAGAGACACGCCAATTTTATTTTTATTTTAAAAAAAAAATCATCCATAAAGAAAAAAAAGTTTCCAACTTGCACAAAAAAAAAAGAAGGAAAAAAAAAGTTGTAAAACCATATTCCATTTTCTAAAGCCGCAATTTTTCAATTGGCTAATACGTTTTCTGAGAAAGCTGATATCCAAAGTCTCTGCGTCTTTGTTAAGGCGTTTAATTCTACCAACAAATGGGGGATTCAAACAATCTTGAAGAATCCTTGAAACCCTTTTACCAGAGAGCTTCTGAGGCTGAGGTTTTTTATTTTTTTATACATCAATTCTTTGTTCATGTTTTCTTGTTCAATGTTCTTTTTTCTTCATGTTATGTGCTTTTTGACCATCTATAGGATTTAATGATTTGTGGGGTTTGTATATTTCTTCCTGTTTTGGTGGATTTTGACTTCTGAGTATGTAAAAATATGTGCTTTAGTGGGTTCCATTGCCATTTGGATTTTGACTTGTGCTCTTAAGCTTCAGTTTTAATGTGTTTGCAGTGTTCTTTTTTCCTTTCTATAGTATCTAATGATTTGTGGGGTTTGTATAATTTTTTCAGTTTTGGTATATTTTGACTTCTGACTATGTAAAGATATGTGCCTTAGTAGTTTCCATTGTCATTTGGATTTTAACTTGTGCTCTTAAGCTTCAGTTTGAATATGTTTTCAGTGTTCTTTTTCTTCAAGTTTTGTGCCTTTTTCATTTCTATAGTATCTAATGATTTGTGGGGTTTGTATATTTCATTCAGTTTTGATAGATTTTGACTTCTGAGTATGTAAAAGACTGTGCTTTGGTGGATTCCATTGTCATTTGGATTTTAACTTGTGCTCTTAAGCTTCAGTTTTAATGTGTTTCCTTTTTCTTCAACTACTGTGAAAGCTCTATGCTTTTCCAATCCTTTAAAAGTAGTGCATTTTTTAAGGATACGACACGATGGGGCAACATTCTTGGAGAGTCTTAGTAATTTCGTTTGGCTAATTGGTTTTTAAAATCTTATTCAATGTTCTTTTACTTCAAGTTTTGTGGGGTTTGTATTTTTCTATATTTTGGTAGGCGTGAAGGGTTGGTTGTAGCAGGAGTTAGGAGAGGTAGAGACCCTAAGATAGTAGAAGGCCGGTAAGTAGCTGAGTGTTATCACACTCTATGCGGGAGTGGTCGTGGCTATTTAGTAGTCGCGTAGTCTCTTATTCTATAATGTGTATTATTATATGTTATTCATTTACTTTGTATTTGGTTATTTTGCTGTCATATTTTCTTGATATCTTGCTTTGTTGACTTTTCTTTTGAGCCAAGGGTCTAGCGGAAACACCCTCTCTACCTCACAAAGTTAGGGGTAAGGTCTGCGTACATCCCATTTGTTTGTTGTTGTAGTATGTAAAAGTATGTGTGTTGCATTTTCTTCCAATCCAATGGGTTGTAGTATTTATTTTTATCTGTATTTCAACTTGTGTTGTTAAACTCTAGTATATTGTTTCCCCCCTATTTGGTACACAGTGTAAAGTTTCATGCTTTACCTTCTACATGGTCTAATTTGTCTATGTTGCTCGGACTCTTCAAAAATGACGTCAGATGCATGTTGGATCCTTCAAAAGTAGTGCTGTTTCGAAGGATCCGACACTGCTGCCGCAACATCTCTGGAGAGTCTGCTTATACTGATTGTTCCTTAATATGCAATAGGAATCGCCGAAACAATAGCTAACACAGTTATTACGGTTGATTTTGTCTGGAGAGTTTAAAGCAGAGTCTGATTATGTTCCTCCAATAGTTCACGAACATATGTACGTATGGTGTGTATCATTTGCATACCTTATATGGCTCAAGTCTATTTGAAACTATTGAGATTCTATCCTAAATAAAATCTCAATGGTTTCCTAAATAATGTTTTTACATTCTTAATAGCCGTTACTAACCTTGAGCCGAGGGTCTATCAGAAAGTATCTCTTATCTTCACAAGGTAGGGACAAGGTTGCATACACACCACCCTCCCTAGACCCCACTTGTGGAATTACAAAGAGTATGTTCTTATTATTGTAAGAGCTGCTACTAAAAGACAACGCCATTAGACAAAATATTTTTACATATTTACATACATGATTGTCTTTTGTTTTATTCCAACTTTTCTACTTTTACCATCATCAGTGGATACTAAAGACACTTTCTTTGACTGAAGGAACGATTGGCGAGACTTGAAATTTCAGTTTCTACCAAGACAGGTTAGTGAAGCCTTCAATCATATCCTATGTTGCTCAGATTTTTCAAAAATGTCTCCACGTGTGTGTCCGATCCTCCAAAAGTGACTTTTGGAAGATCCGGTACACACCCAACGACATTTTTGGAGGATCCGAGCAACATAGATTATATATCCTATTGACAATAATTCTAGTTCGCAAGTTTTCTCATCTATGTAAACCCGAGGAGCCTGCTGCATTTTCATGTTTATGTGCATGTTGGTGGTTCTTTAGATCCTAAAAACGAGGAATTAGAGAGGACAGTTGCTGAACTCCAGTCAAAGCTGAAAGATGTCACAGCTGAGCTCGAAGCAGAACAAGAAAAGGTTGAAATTTCGCTTTCATTTCTTAATCTTTTTCGCCTTTTCAGAAAATGGCGTTGAAGCTAACTAATGATCGAATTTTCATTTGATTTCAGGGAAATAAACAGGTCGAACAACTTACTTCAGAGAATGCAAAGCTCAAATATCGTATCAAACATCTAGTTCGATCGCTAGAGGAGGTTCTTAGCAAGTTGTCATCGAAGTGAGGTAAAGCATTTCATATTGCTCTACTTTTCTTGCATAATCTTTGTTGATATTTAATTGAGTAAAATAAAATGAACTCTCGTTAAGAGTGTAAGCTTTTAAATGAGATGATCACACCATTCCGACATGATATTAGAGTAGAAAGATGTCATGAGTTTAGGTCTCACCACCATATATTAACAAAAAGAAAAAATCATGTGGTCGACCAATGAAATAGAATTAGGCTCGTACGTGAGGAGGCATGATGAACACTAATTTAAGTAAACAAAAGTGTGCTCTTTCTTAGAGTTGTAAGTTTTTCGATGAAACGGTCACATATTCAAACTATATTTTCCCTTTTCTTCTTGCAGCAAGCCAAGAAGTGATCGACACCATGTATATGTTCCCACTGTAATGAAAAAAAGAGCATATTTGTAATTATTAATGTGACTATTTCGATTATTTCACCCGCGTAACTTTGTCCATCAACATTTGAGCTTACGAGAAGTACCGAAAGAATGGCCTTGCGCTCCAAGTGGGTTAAAAATCATGAAGTCTCGAGTTTAAATCCACGTAGAGGCAGAGTTATTAGATGATTTCTTTCCATCTATCCGAGGATAAGACTTAGGCTACCGTCAAGTATTTGCAAATATCTTTTGCCTTATCAAAAGAGATTTGCAAATATGTCTTTTTTTTCTAACCAGTAAATGATAATTTAGTATCTTATTCTTCGATGTTAGTATTACATGCTTTCTTAGCTTTAATTATCGTATTATTTGTCGTTGCTATTGTTCTTTTCTTCATTGTTTTCAACATGACTTCTTAGCTAATGTATTTGCTTTACTTGAGTCGGGAGTCTATTAGAACGTCTTCTCTACCTTCCCAAGGAAAGGGTAAGATATGGTTGCGTACACACCACTAAACCCCACTTGTGGAGTTATCTGACTATGTTATTATTGATAAATTCCACATTTTATGTGATCACTAATGTCTCATGATTGTTTTCCTTTATTGCAGGTTATTTTTTCCTGAAGCAGGATGATATCTCTGTTACTTCAAATATTGCATGTTAGCAAAGGAGTTAGTTTAAACTGTTGATTCTTATGCATGAGTTTGAATTAAAAGGGTTAAATTTAAGTGTGAAAATTACTTGTAAAAAAAGGTTAAGTTTAATATGCTGTTAGTTAGTTTATTTTTCTACTATATTAATTGTTTTTCCACTGCCATATCAAACTATTTAGGTGCATTGGTTCAAAATGCAAATCATTTTCAATTTGTTGACAAAATCATACAATCAAATGCCAAGAAAGAAAAGTTCTTCATATGTGTATTAGGACTCAACTTAATTGTTCTAGTTTCAAATTATTTTTTCTTAACCGTGGTGTTTTGGCCTGTTTGGGCATATCTTGTCTAATTTCACGAGGTAATTGATACTTTCCATCAACACATGTATTGGATATTCTATCTACCAAAGCTTAGGACAAAAGGTTAATATTCAGGAAATACGAAATGGCTTAACAACATTAATGTATATATTATATAGTAGTATATGGAAGTAGTTCTACACCGACTGGATATAACTTGAAAACAATTAAAAACAATTAAATTCGTATAATGCGCCAAAAAGAACATTAACCAACACTTGTAAAAATTTTATAATAGTAATGTTTGAATCAACTTGTATGCACCTCAATTGTTTTGCAAGCACTTGCTTGCTACTCCCATCAAAGTATCGAGTGACTATGCTCACAAATGTTTAGGTATTTAAGAAGAAATCACTAATTTATTTTTTTAACTCCATTAGAATTTAAACTTGAAACCTTAGAATTTTCTAAGAAGAAATCACCTATTTTTTTTACTCCACTAGAATTTAAACTTGAAACCTCGTGATTTTTCTCACTTCATTGACGATTAGACCACACCCTCAAGTGCTCCATCATCCAAACACAAGAGTTTCACTCGAATCAGAAGAAAGAGAAACCTTTTCTTTAGGAGTGTATAGATACCATTCTTCTAAGAAAAGCATAAACGTAGAGAAATATAGGTGACTCTTCATACATACCATGGCATATCAGGATAAAAAAGTAGAATATAATGATTGATTGTTGCTACAAAGTTACTGCATATATATATATATATATATATATATATATATATATATATATATATATATATATATATATTTGATAACCATGGTGTCTGGACCAGCTTGCTTGCATCTCGACTAATTGCACGAGGTACCTGCTACCTCCACCAACACAGGTACCGTATAACTCTTATCGACTAAGACTGGGACAGATAAGGAGGAAATAACCTAGCGTTTTTTCCTCCGCTGACATCTCAACCCACTTCATTGACCACTAATTTCCACACCCTTGGGTGCATTTCTACAGAACTATATACGTAGTTGCCAAGTTCTATAGACAGTAAATTTATAGAGAAAAGCAGCTGCAAAATGCCAGGCTCAATTAGCAAAAAATGAAACTTTTGTAAAGGAGGTTCTTACCAGGGTAATATGATCAATTGAGTACCTAAAGAAAGGTATTATCAACAAAATTAGTAAAGCCTTCCTGGAAAAATTTGGCTACAACGATTCCTAGAATCAGCGCTTTTCTATATTTTTTTCTCGTGTATCTATTCTTTAATAAGCAAAGCTTCAATTTCCCTGTACAGTTGGTTATATGAACATGATTTGCTAGTATCACCCTTTTCCTATAGAGAACTCCTTTTCTTCTTGTAAGAACTTCTAAACAATTCTGTTATGCCTCACTTGAGGATGTAGCGAACAAAAAGTGGTTATAGAAATTGCTTTTATGTTGACCGACCTTTAGCTAGCAGCTCCCGGAGGCTTTCTTGCAGCTCAGCTTTACGAAGCTTATATACCCCGTGCAGTTTCTGTTCCCTTGCCACGGCCTTGAGTTGATTCATTGTCATATACTTGAGATCTGTTATGTTCGGTATTAGAGCAATGGATGTTGTGGAATCAAGAAGTTCAGCATTCTCAGCTTTAATGACTTGAAGGTTTTGATTTGATCTGTCTTGTGATTTTACCAACCTATTCTGAAAATCTCTCAAATTCTCATTCTCTTGGAGGATTGGTCCTGTGGAACTTGTTATCCTTCTCTTCTTCAAGTGGATCAAACAAGTTGAACTGATCTCTGGAAGGTCACCAGTTCCTTTGGCTCCACCAAGTGGTGAAAGACTTTCCTTGATTGGTTTGTCTCTGAACTCATCACCTCCATTCTCCTTAGTACTTTCAGTCTTTAACTGCCTCTTGAGTTTTAGACCAGAAGGTGACTTGAACCCTAATTCCTCGGCAAGACATAGCTCTTTAGCCATTTCTGTAGGTACGTTCCATTTGAAGTTCAGCCTCTGACCTTCTAGCTTTTGGGACAACTTTGAGTTAGATTTGTGTATGGTGAGTACTTGACTTTTGGGGGGTTGCTTCACTCGCAGTTCACCTTTGAATATTTCCAGTTGCTTGCTTCCGTCTTTCTTTTTAGGATTTAACAAAACCACAAGTGAGTCTTCAAGAGTATGACCAGTTTCAGTGAGCAGACCTTTTCCCTTTATTCCAAGAATTTTTTTTGTGCCAGTCTGCTTTTGACTTACTAACTGACTTAAGGTGTGCTTGACTCTAGTCTGACCAGCCTTCCCTCCATTCTGTGTCTGTTCATCTCCGGATCCTTTAGGTTCTTGTTTAACAGCACTTGGACGGGTCATCACAATTGCTCCAGGAGGCTGTCAAACGATATTGTCCCCATTTTAGATGGAAAACTCTAAAATAAGAACCAGAAAAAAATTTGAGAGGCCATAATTCTTTTATAAAAACAACTCTGGGAAGGCAAGAATGGCATGTAAACTGAGATTTTAAAATCCGTAAATTATAAAAATTGCTTTGAAGATTCTTTAGTTGTTGTATTGTGAATTAAAGCATGTTAGAGTAACATATGAAGCTTTCATGTATAAATGTATAGATACAGAGACTGTATTGGACTCTTCAAGGATAAAGACTGAAGTTGCACACTGTGCCCTTACCTACCTCTCTAAGTTATACATTCCCATGGCTTTTACTCTTCTCAATATAAGCTAAACTCTGAGACACTAGTCTACTTAACCAGCATTATGAAGATTACTTCCAAACTTCAGCCTCCTAGCCTGTTTCAATATTGTGATAGCACACCAAAGCAAATGGAAGATATTTCCAAACCTTAGGTCCTTCTCCAATGCTTGTTTCCTTGACTCCTGGAGATGAATTTATGATTATGCCTTCATTAGAACTTTGTTGCATCAATTCATCCTCAAGGAAATCTTCTGACACATTGATCTTCCTCTTTGATGCTCCACAAAATTGAGCTTTGTCTCTGGAAGGCTTTGTTCTTGCACTCTTTAAAACAGCACATGCAAACTGCTTGTATAAGAATTAGATAAGATAAACAGTTAGTTGAAATATATAGATTAGTATGTAACCTTATATGAATGAATGCTCAGTAAGCAGATCTATAAGTACATTGTTGAGATGTGAAGGATTATCTCGTTTGCTTGCATTAATCAGCTTTCCAGGAATATCAGACTCATTCAAATCCTTCAAAGTGGACTTGTCACTAGCATGACCAGAAGCCTTTGTACTGGAGTCTTTGGTGATTGAATGTTCATCCTGTTCATTGTTTGAGAAAGAATAAAAATGCAGCCAATTCGAGTTTAGATGGACAATTGATGCAACGAGGGAGGTGAACATCCATTACGAAAAGAAATAAATGACCCTTAAGAGACCCAATGAACGGTCTTCAAATTATTAATTATAAAATCACAAAAATGAGAAGTAATCATAGAGATATTTATCTGACAAACTAATGTAATATACCCTAAAATGGCTCAAAATCCTGCACATTACGGCACTCTGAATTGCAGATTGGGATAAGCTGCAAAGATGCTTACAGTATTTCCATTGTTCAAATTCTCTTGCAATTTGCAACTCATTAGTGAAACTAATAGAGATTATAGGCACTTACTGTTTCTTGATGATTTCTTTCTTGAACCACAAATGGTGTCTGGACCATAACATTGGCCTGGACAGTGGAACTGCCATTCGTTTCAACAGTCTCAATAACCTTTAAATCGTGGTCGTCTATTGCTTCAACTTTTATAAGAACAGCTGCAGCTAGCTTTGAACTTCCAAGAGTAGAGTCTGCAGGCTGTTGATGCTAAGGTAGAAGTCATGGAAATTCATGAGTATAGTCTCAAGTCTTAACCAACTACTTAATTTGTAAGTTCAATGATTAGCTATATAAATGTAGAGATAATTCAACAATTATCTTCATTTAACAGCCCATTAGTTTTCTTTTAATTTTTTCAATTTTAAGAATCACATTAAATTCCAAATGTTTTCCGTCAAACAGCAAAGCACGAATGTCCCTTATTCTTTTTTTCGAAGGGGGCAGTAAAATGAAAATCGTATTCACCAAAGGCAGCACTAAGATGGTGCTGTAATATGTACAGCTTAAACAAAAAGTATACTTCCTTCTATTCATAAAAGGCAGCAATGCACTTGTGTTATCCAATAAGGACTAAATATCTAGCATTAACTTGAGAACATCAAGTGATTAAGCAATATTGCATCGGAAACAACAGTCACAGCCATCCAACGCAATGGTAGATAAGAACAAGTAAATGTTCTGGGACCAAACCTGCTTGCCTCGTGGAGAAGAGAAATTTCTCAGCGATGTCTCTAATATCTCATGGATTCTCTCTGATGGTTTTCTATTTGTTTGTAAGTGAACACCAGAAGCTTGGACATTTTTATTTTTCAAGGTGGTTATCAAACTACCAAGGCGATCAATCTTTTTATTTAAAGCAGCAATGCACATGTCCAACCAGTTTTCATTTGTACGGGCTAGTTGGCTTTGTAGCATCACTATATCATCTTCAAGTTCAGCAATTTCTGTATCAGCTTTTGCAATGAGTATCTCCAGCACTTGCACACAACATTTCTCATTCAAGGCATCTTCTTCTATAATGTCTGGCGTAAATCCATATAAAAAATGAAGCCAGTCAGATGCACATTGATCGAAAATTAGGTCTTTAAAAGTCAAGGATCTAATAGACTTTTCAAGAATATATAAAAATAAGAGCGCTAATTAATAAACTTACCAAGCTTTTGACTGAAATAGAAGTTTTGAGCCAAGCTGTTTCCTGGAAAACTGTTCTCATCTAAAGAAAACTAAATAAGTCAGTGCATTGAACTAAAGGCGATATTCCATCCTCTTCAACACTGCTTCTACCAAACAACCGTGAAAACTAATCAGGTTAAACTAAGTAGGCAAACCACTTATCAAGAAATAATACTACTCAATAAGTAGGCAAACCTTGAAAGTAAGGTGGACCCCAGATGAACAAATCCATCTCTTTAAGAAAGATCACCCCTGTATCAGAAACAAAATCGAAGGATTGCAATTACATTAACTAATTTAAGAGACTATATCTCCCGCTAAGCTATACACGCTGCAAGATAATGATGTAAAGTTGGCAAATTCAGTATAAGCTGCCTATGATCAACAATTCAAAATGCAAGTTTTCCCATTAAAATTGGAAAATGGCATTGCTGCCCCACTAACTATTACAACTAAGCATGGTGCATATGGTGCTTCAAGGTCTTAGAAAGATTGATTAATAGGTTTCCTTCGTTGGAAGAAAATGAGTGAACAGTAAATAGAGTCTATATACGTAAATTCTGATCCAGAAATGGTATATATCTCAAACAGATCCATTGGGGGATCTATGTTTAAATACATACTGCAAAACTAAACTGCTAGATTATGAATGTTAAAAGGATGTTTCCCCAAGATTATGCTATCTTCTAATACACCCTCTATCCTATTTATTGTATGTGACATCATGAAACTAGGATTTTTTTTATTTTTGTAAATAGTAAATCTCCATTCACTCCATTTGAAAGAACTTTGTAATAACTGCTTCACAGGGTAACATCATGGTAACAACCGCGGTCAAAAATGACAACAGTAACAAGGACCTAAATAACTTTGAAAATACTGATTCACAGGATATATAGTCCATTCCTCTATAATCTATACCCAGCCTCATTTCATTCCATTACATAAAAAATCGATACTTTTATCAAAACAAATTACAGGCTATCTAAAGCTAAAGTCTAAAGTTGACGCTTATCCCTACAATGAACACTGGACCTAATGCAAGTGTAAACAACAACTAAGTCTTAACCTCAGTTAGTTGATATTAATGGATTCTTTCTTCACATCGTGTTCTCTTCCTAGCTAAATCGCATTGATTACTTCCTTCTTTTTCTCACCTTCAATCATCATAAGACAACAAAATATGGATGATGTTCACCACTTCACCCAGGGAGAAGCCCAACTCTAGGTTCGGCCGAACCAGTAACTTTTGCTCAAATAAAGTATTATATTTTAAGAAAAATCATTAAATATGTACACATATTAAATTTAGAACTCAATTATTAGCACTTAAATTATTGTTCTAAAATCTAGAATCCATAAAAGTTCAAACTCAAGTTCCGCTTCCTCCTCTGCTTCACCCCCTATCCCAATCATCTAGTAGCCTCCTTCCCCCACCCCCACCCCCACACCCCCACTCCAACTCACCACCACCAACAACAACATACTTAGTGTAATCCAACAAGTAAGGTTTGGGGAGTGTAGATTGTATGCAGATTTTACCATCCACCCCAACTCACCATCCACCTCAAAAACTAAAAATTCAAAATGCCCAATGTTCAATAAGGTAGGGATAACCTCTACATGCGCTCTAACCTTCCAAGACCACACTTGTGGAGTATCTTGTTGTTCATGAACACCATCCCACCCCACCCCTCTTCTTACATCAGGAAACATACTCAAATGCAGATTAGTCTACTACCTACAAAAACAAGAAAAAAAAAACTTCTCCTCCCTCATCAACATTCACTCAATTCGAAAAATTACACCACGAAAATCAAAACCCACTATTATATTAGCATAAAAACTCTAGAAACAAAAACAAAACATATAAACTTGACACTTTCAAGTTTCAACGAAAACATGCACGAGAATGTAACAAAAAAATATTGACAAATTCAGCTTAAAAAAGCGAAATACCTGAAAATTTCTTCAACAATTTCTGAACCCAACAATCAAAAGAGTAAAAAGGTTCTTCGAAACCCTAAAAATCTGTAGAAAAAATGAGCTAAGAATGGATTATTTTTTTTGTTTGTTTTTGTTTTGCAGAGACGAAAGCTTAAGCTTAGTTATATATAGATTGAGCAGGGGAAGGGTATGGCTGTAATTAAATGGTAATTATACTGGGAAATTGTTGCCTATTTGTGACGTGGCAGATTAAAGGAAATTGTGGGCCCCACTATCTGATTCCTTAAAAAGTGGATTTTGGACCCCACCTACGCTGACCTATTGATCTTGCTTTTTATATTGATTTATTTTTGAAAAATTATGCGATATGACAAATCTTATTATTATAGTACGTATTTAGGATATAGTTTAAAAATAATTATGGGTCGCAGCTAACATTAGCTATCTATTTACATGGTATGAAAAATCTCGTTTGCCAGATATATAAATATATGTGTATATCAGTATCATTATACAATTTTTCTAACAAATATACATATATAATTCGACAGATATACATATACAATTTGCCTCTCGCTCGCCTCTCTCCTCCCTTTCTCGATCTCGCTCGCCTCTCTTCTCCCTCTCTCGATCTTGTTTCCCTCTCTCCTTCTCTTTCTCTCTATCTCGCTTGCCAAATATACAAATACATATATATATATATCAGTTACATGTATAATCTTTTAACAAAATATACATATGCAATTTGACAGATATACATATACAATTTGCCTCTCGCTCGCCTTTCTCCTCCTCTCTCTCAATCTCGCTTGTCAGATATACAAATACATATGTATATAAGTGTTTGTATATTTCGATATATAAATAATTCATGGATATAACATTTATATAATTCGCTATAATATTTTTATAATGACAAAGTTTATGTTTGTCATTATAAGTAATTAAGGAAATTATCTTATATAGAGTAATTATGCTTAAAAGATTTGTCATAGCTGAAAATTCTCTTTTTTTTTAAGCGGTATTCAATATCCGCATTAGAGTTTGATTAGATTAAGATTTGTGTTGCAGGACTTATTTCTTGAATTTTGGATCCCACCTATGCTGACCTATTGATCTTGCTCTTTATAGTGATTTTCTTTCACGCAATATTCAATCTCTGCATTAAAATTTAATAAGATTTAGATTTATGTATTTCAGGATTTATTTTTTGAGTGCCAGCTAGAATTTTTTTAGTTTTGAGGGGGTCGTATCTTATGCTTCTGATCAAAGATAAAGAAATTTGAATTATCATACTATAAAATTATATTGATATAGTTTTAACTTTAAATAATATCAGTTTATAATTATTTGGCTTGCAAATAATACTTTTTTTTTCTTAAGAAAATATTTCTTATTATCTCCTCACAACGACCAATATTCTTTTTAAACACTTTTTACAAAGGAATAGTAAGCTTTCACATGCACATGTTATTTGCAAAATTTGTGGGGTCACACTATAAGCTTTTGTTTGGCTGAAGTTGAAAAATTAAAATTTAAACTATTCTGCATTTTTTTTCTTTTTTCTTTTTTCATCAATATCTAATATTCGCGCAGTTTGATTAATTCAGATTTGCATTAGTTAGAGCTCCATTCGAGGGATAGTGCTTTCTACAAAAAAAAAATCATATCAAGACTCAAATTCGAAACTTCTGATTAAAAGAAAATATTTCACAATTTTATTTTATTCAAATATAAAATAAATTCATCTCAAAATTATTTATTTCTTATATCTCTTGCCAAAAGAAACATGAGGGTCTAAGGCGAGGAAAGAAAAGGAACATTATAACTAAACACCCCTACAAAAGTTCCCAAACACAAAAAAAAAAAAACAAATCAAACCAAAGCCACCCCTTTTACACACAAAATTGAATCATCCCACAATAAATCAAGAAACAAACAAACAAACACACACAAACATCAAAGTTTCCATGAATGAACCCTTCTCTCTTAATCCAAAATCCAACAACAACCCAGCACCCCCATTACCCCCATTTCCATCATGTCCACAACACAATCAGAAAAACAAACTCTTTTCATTACCTCACTCATCATCTTTTGGTACTCATCCAACATTGGTGTCCTTCTTCTCAACAAACTTTTACTTTCCAATTATGGTTTCTCTTTCCCAATCTTTCTCACTATGTGTCATATGTCTGCTTGTGCTGTTCTTAGCTATGTCTCCATTGTTTTCTTAAAGATTGTACCTTTTCAAAGGATCAAATCAAGATCCCAATTTTTAAGAATTGCCACACTTAGTCTTGTCTTTTGTGGGTCTGTGGTGGGTGGTAATATTTCTTTAAGGTATTTACCTGTTTCATTCAATCAAGCTGTGGGTGCTACGACGCCGTTTTTCACTGCATTGTTTGCTTATCTTATCACCATGAAGAGGGAAGCTTGGCTTACCTATGGTTGTCTTGTTCCTGTGGTTGCTGGTGTTGTGATTGCAAGTGGGGTATGTTCACAAATTTTGAATCTTTTTTTTTCTTGATCTTTGTCTTGAATCAATTGATAATCTTTGTGTGTCTTCATTACCTTTGTTTTCTTCTTTTAATCTACTTTGATATGTGTTATATGAGTCGAGGATCTTTCAAAGCAACCTCTTTACCTCCAAGAGGTAGAATAAGGTCGAGTTACACTCTACCCTCCCCAGACCCCACTTGTGGGATTTCACTCGATATGTTGTTGTTGTTGTAATTTAGCTTTTGGGTGAAAGAGAAATCTAATTATGAGTTTTTTGGGAACTTGAGAAATCTATGGTTGTTTAACATTTGAATAAGAAGAAGATAATAAAAGGAGGCTAACTCCCTGCCTCTTCCTCGGGAAAGTACTACAACACACAACTACCTATTACCCTTCTACGCTAATACTCGACCTCCAAACCTTTCTATCTAGTGTCATATCTAGAGTCATGTCCTTAGTAAGCTGGAGATATGTCATGTGTTCATCTCACTGTAACACTGGTTAAATAAAAAGGTTTGCTTCCTGAAGCTGCAAATATAGTTTGAACAGCTAGTGGTCCAAACATATGTCCACTACGAAAGAAGTAAAATATTGTATCACCGTAATGGTTGTACACAAGTACTTACTCTTCTTTAGATTTTGGTCCAATTGTTTCCATTATGGTGAAGTGTTGATTTGATCTTCTAAGTTTAAATTAACCTATCATGGAAATTGAAAAATTTTCAACTGCTTTTATGAGAAAATTTGGAAACTACTTAATATACCTCCTTATAAGCAACTTAAGTACATGTTCAGCTTTTACTAATGTACTGACAAGTATATCAATTCATGGCAGGGCGAGCCTAATTATCTTTATGGATTCATTATGTGTATAGGTGCAACTGCTGCTCGTGCATTTAAGTCTGTTCTTCAGGGCGTTCTGCTTTCCTCTGAAGGGTAAGTATTTTGGTTTTCTGAACATCTATGTAAATTTAGCTCTTTGGAATAGAGTTGCAACAATAAGAGACCGTGTATGATGACAGGTTGCATTCATTTTCCTTCTCGTATATGTCATTTCTTTGTTTCAGGACTGCACGTTCTTTTGTGTTTCTGGTTGGGGTTAGTTGATAATACTACAAATATATTCTGACATCTTAACAATCTTCATTCCTCTTTACTCTTTCCGCTTTCCGAGTCTTCTGGTGCTTGCTTCTTCAAGTTTTGTCATATTTGGCTCAATTGTGAACTTGTGTCTTGGCTTAAGATGGTATCGAAGAGCCCCTAAGGATTTGATCTTGTAGTACAAGTGCAGTATGTGCTGTGTAATTGTTGATAAAGTCAGGGTCACATCACTGGTTCGGACCCTGACACAGACAAAAGTAAATTTAAGTGGAGAAGGGTAGGAGTGTCGGGCCTATTTCCACCAGTTTCAAACTGCGGGTCATCGGACCTCGGGGATTTCTTGGTTGTCAGAAACCAAAAAAAAGATGAGATTGAAGAGAACACAGGTTTTGGTATTCATATCTGATTATAGATTGGGATTCATCTTTTGCTCCAAAATTTTACCAGTCGTCTCTCGGGCATTAAAATATTTAGGCATATGTTTTTGGTTGATGAAGTTAAATCTCATTCATTTCTACCAGCTATATGGTTGATGAAGTTAAATCTCATTCATTTCTACCAGCTCTTTCTAACCTGCCTTCTCTTCAGGGAAAAATTGAACTCCATGAATCTGCTGCTTTACATGTCACCAATTGCTGTTCTAGTTTTATTGCCCGCAGCAATCATAATGGAGCCCAATGTGATAGATGTCACGGCGACACTTGCAACCGAACATAGATACCTTGGCATACTTATTTTGGTCAATTCTGCAATGGCATATGGAGCCAATTTGTTGAACTTTTTGGTGACAAAGCATACCAGTGCATTAACACTCCAGGTTTAACTCTCTACTTCTTCTCCTCCTCATTCGTCCCGTAAATGATACAATGTATTTTTCGCACTCAAGGGTGTGGCCCAATGGTCAATGAGGTGGGTTGAGAACCATGAGGTCTCTTCAAATCCCCTCAGAGACAAAAAACACTAGGCAATTTCTTCCTATCTGTTATAGACTTGGTGGACAGAATTACCTGGTACCTGCTGCTGGTAGGAGGTGGCAAGTATCCCGTGGAATTAGTCGAAAATTAAAAAATGATGCAATGTTTTCCAATGCTAAACGGACAAAAATTGAAGTTTATTCAATCCTCTTGTGCTTAAAATTTAAAAGATAATACATGGTAGCATGATAAATGTATATGACAAAGCTATGTTGCTCAGACTCTGCAAAAATGTTGTTGTGCCCGTGTCGGATCTTCCAAAAATACACTACTTTTAGAGGATCTAGCAACCACATGTCGGCATTTTTGAAGAGTCGAGCCAAAAGATGACAAATGTATATGACAGACACCAATTATTTGATGAACTTTATTACACATTCAAATATAATGGATGTATATATTTATTTTTTTTACTGCTGCGTATACAATAAAATAGGAGTTTAATATCACATCACACCAGATTAATTTTCTGAAATAGTTCTAACACGAGAAGTTAGTTGTTTCTCAGAAATTACTCATGCAATTTCACATTATATCACGGTATCTACTGCTTTTGACTCGTTCTAACATCTTCATACTCTGTCAACTTCTGTAGGTCCTAGGAAACGCTAAAGGTGCTGTGGCTGTTGTTATATCAATACTTCTTTTCCGAAACCCTGTAACTTTTACTGGAATCGCAGGCTATACATTGACCGTGATGGGGGTTGTTGCTTATGGAGAAGCCAAAAGAAGACATAAATGAGCTGAGATGCGTCTGTTTCTTCTACGATGAAGCCCCATGCTTTTGTTTTCTTGAAGTTTAGAGAGACATATATTGTAGACTTGAGATAAAAAGGATTTCACTGCTACGTTGTAGGTTGTAGAACATAGACAGACAGAGGAAATAGAAAAGGGACAGCTGATAAAAATCGTTGTTTTAGATGATGAATATATAGAAAGCCAATTCTGTTCTGGTAGATTAGCCCGGAAGTTGTTCCCGTTCATTAGTTGTATTCTTTACATCGAGACGATAAGATGTATGCATCTGTATCTGACTCTGATGTTGATATATTAAAGTAATTCTAATGTCTTTTTTGATATCTTTTTGCGTTTGTGCTATGTCATATGTCTGTTTTACTCAAAAATTTCTATCGATGATAAGATTGCTGGGCCTGCATTTATGCTTAAATGATTGAAATAAACTTTGATGATGATATCTTGACATGCTAACTAACCTCTTTAAGAGTTTTTTCATAACCGAGAAATTCTTGAAAGCCAGTGGGGCACAATTTAAAACTCGATGGAGAATGAGTCCGCATCTCTATTCTTCTCCATGTAAAAGTCAGGATTTTGCATGTGGCATAGTTCAAACCTGTGAAGGTGTTATCAGAACAATTATAGTTAGATGACGTTTATCTTTTGGTCAATTTTGTAGACTATATTTGTAGGCATTAGGAACACTTTTAATATATGGTTTTTTGTGAGAAAACAAATACGTGGATGTGAAGATAACATGCAAGTTTTGAAATCTGTAAGCAGGAAAAATGTCTTCATTTCTTTAAAAGAGAAGGAAACATCAAGTCTTTCAACCAGAGATCTCGAATTCGAGATATGATAATGAATAACACCTTTTAATGTTCCGATAGTTCCAACTATCATATGAAACAAAGTTTCAGACAAAGACGAACATCTATAGCTAAACGAAGGAAATGCATTCCAACCATATTTGAATCTTAAGTTGTTCAAGCCCTCGAGAATGGAGAAAATCCTGATAAGGAGTTCTTTCCCTTATATAATGAGCATAACGTAATGAGAATCCGGATTAGTCAGTCAGACTAGCTGGTACGAGATACCGGATTGTTAAACCAAAAGAAAAAAAGAACCTCAAGTGGAATAACAAAGTAATGAATTAGAGAAAGCTTGGAGATGAACAATGAACAAGGCATACAAAAGTTCAAATTGAGTAAAAATTTGTGAAAATATAACAGTAAATCTATGACATATCGAAAGACCACAAGAAACGATCAACCAACACGAGTCTCTCAGTAAGCCAAAGGGAATTATAGGGTTGGGACATTCCTCAGATATCAGTTGTTCCATCACGTAAACACTTCCAGAGCATTCAGTAACAAAAGCTAAAGTTTCAAAATCTGGTCTTCTCAGGAATATTCTCTTCACAAACCAAAAGAAAAGAAAATGAGCTTTTCTATCAAACACCTGTTCAGAAAGAGAGACGAGAATCGACAAAGAAATTTCAAGGGGAACTTCGAGGTTAGATGGTGAAATTAGCTGTTTTTTAGTCTTTATTTTGTATTTTCTCTCCATTTGTTTTGTTTTCCTTCTGACCTCAAAAAGGCCTCGTAGTATTCGAAAAATGAACTTTTTTCCAAGCAAGATTTTCTCTTTTGCATTTGATTACCTCACTCCTAGGCAAGTTCTGGACCACCTGGGAGCAGATCATAACCATCATGGTGCTTAGGAGTTTCCTTTTCGACAGGGATCAACTTCAAAATAACAGCGACGATCAAGCTTACAGCGCCAATTAAGACACTGAGAAGCCATAGTTGCCAGCTAAGCGGTGTAGTGCTGGCAAAAGTGCCTAAGAACTCGACAATGATAACTTGGAAAACAACTGTAGCAAGCATGACGCCTATAAAAATCCAGCTGCCAAAAATGCCACGGAAAATGTTTATCTTCTCCATGTCACGGCTGTTTATTTCATTGAATACCTGTATGGAACCACCACCCACAAAAGCGCCAACTGGTTAGTTAAGGTCCTTCAGTATAGAGAATCAATTCCAATTTAACTAATGTTAGATTCAGTTAGACAAATCCACAGAAAAAAATCTGATCATATCAGGATTTTTTTGTTGTACAGCGTACAAAGATTGAACCAAAAAGGACTCTGACAGTCGATAGGTACATAGTTTGATGCACAAAACAAAAGCTGTCAGGATAATAAACTGAATTTAAAAGGCATACCTGACAAAACACAAAGGTGTTAAAAATGAAAGTATTCAGAACCGTTGTAGAATCTGAACCTTCAAGTTTCAAAATCTGCTTCCCCGCGAAGTTGAAGGCTAAGAGTACAGCCAGCTGGTAGATACTGTGCCCTATTATATTTCTCCACATTGTCGTTGTAATGAAACTTACATCCCTCCCAACAGGCCTACTACTCATTAGTCCGTCATGAGGTGGTTCAGTGGCCAGCGCCAGGGCACCTAAAGTATCCATGATAAGGTTGACCCAAAGAAGCTGAACAGCTGTAAGAGGAGCAGATCCTGAAAGTTGTTGCAGCAGATAAGTATCGTCAGATTCTAATACTCTTTATCAGATTCTAATACTCTTATTGAGTATCATCAGAGTCTAATACTCCTATTGCTATCACGACTAATGTACTTTCTCTCTCTCTCTTTCTGTGAGTGTGTGAGTATTGATTCATTGATAAAGAGATCACTAGCAGAAAATGAATGAACTCAATCAAAGCAATAAACACCTGAGACGCATGCAGAAATAAAATTGATCATCAGAGCCACAACATTGACAGTCAACTGGAATTGCACGAATTTTTGAATGTTTATATATACAGAACGGCCCCATTTAGCCACATTCACAATTGTGCTAAAGTTGTCATCAAGCACTATAATATCAGCACTTTCTTTCGCAACCTGTAATGTCGTTTTGATGAAAAAAGTGAAAGATTAGAAACAGCTTTAAAATGCAATATATACCAAGTACAAATCTAGGTAAAATCTAACAAATACATAAACTTTTGAATAGCTCAAGCTGGAGCTGAATGGATATTATGTTACAAACATGTAAAACTTTTTAAAGAGAAACAAAGATGCAAAAATGTGAAGGGACAAAGTTCCTAGAACTTTCCTTAAAATGTCGATTAAACTCACATAAACAGGAAAAAAATGAGTTTTACTTATGTGCTGGAAGACAGTCATTTGAGTGATATATTAAATGATTGAGCTATTGAAGATATGATATTGAAAAGAAAGATGAAAAGGAACGTTCACGCAACTTCTAGCACTGACGATGTATCAAAAATATTTGATATAACTATAACGAACACTGCAATCAGTAAGATAATTTTGACCATCTATCATATATGAGAACTGAAAAGGCAAAAAACTGCCAATTGGAGCCTGCAAGAAGTAAATGGTGTATATGGCCATATCAACTCAGAGCAGGAGCAAATTTACAAACCTCTGTTCCTGCTATACCCATAGCAAGTCCAATATCTGACTCATGCAATGCGGGGGCATCATTTGTGCCATCACCCGTAACTGCAACAACTTCTTTAAACATGCCTCTCAAATTCTTTACCAGCACGTGCTTGTCAGTAGGGGATGATCGAGCCATAACCTGCATTCAATATATAAACATTTTCCAGTAAGATGTATTCAAGTTACAAGGATCTACAAGGATGATATAAAGCAATCAAATACATACCTGAATTCTAGGAATTATTTGCCTCATTTCATCAGGACTTTTGTTGCGGAATTCTGAGCCTTCAATGGCCAAACCATCATCAGTTAGTATACCACATTCTTTAGCAATGGCTTTGGCTGTATGAATATTGTCCCCTGTGACCATCCTTACAGTAATTCCAGCCGCTAAACAAGTTTCAACTGCCTCTTTCACACCAGGACGAACTGGATCTTTGATTCCAACTACTGCAACCAATATATAGCCACTTTCAGGAATATTATTTTCTTGATAACCATCTCCAACGTCCTTGAAAGCCAAGCAAAGAGTACGCAAGGCTTCATCAGCAAACTCATTAATTACATTCGTGATGTTTGTAGCCTGTTCTTCTGACATATCAACAATTTCACCATTAGAATCAATAAACCTGTCACACATTTTTAGGACTATCTCGGATGCACCCTTGCAGAAAGCACGGGTGTTGCTATCAGGAAGAGCAACAAGCACTGACATTCTTTTCTTTGCTGAATTGAAAGGTTCAACCTTCAGCAATTTACAATTCCTTTTTTTATCATCAATATCACCAAGAAGTAATCCATAATCTAATATTGCAGATTCTGTGGGTGAACCCAGAACAGATTTCTTTCCATCCTTGTCTTTAACCACCTCAGCTGCTGTATTATGAAATATTGCCTGCAATAGTAAGTCCTGTGCATTTTCTGATAAATCTGTTATTGCATCTGTGGATCCACCATTTTCTACCTTTTTAGCCTTTTCACAAATCCATATTTTATCTACTACCATATGGTTTGTTGTTAGTGTTCCTGTCTTATCGGTGCAGATGCAAGTAGCTGAACCCATTGTCTCACAAGCAGAAAGATACCTCACCAATGCTTTATTGTCCATTAACTTTTTCATCGCAAATGCAAGGCTTAATGTAACAGCCAGAGGTAGTCCTTCTGGAACTGCAACAACGATTATAGTTACAGCTGTGGCGAAGTAATCTAGAAGAGTTAATGCATCACTGGAAGACCAATTTGTGAGTTGATGGTGAGTAGCTTTATCCACCAGAAATCTGACTATTAATACAAGAAATGTCACCACAGCAAATCCCAGTCCTATCTTTCCAATAATAGTGGCAACACCATTCAGTTTAACTTGCAGAGGAGTCTCGTCTTCTCCTCCCTCGCTAAGAGTTTCCATCAGCTTACCCCATTCAGTTCTCATACCAACAGTGCTCACTAGCATCTTAGCTGAACCGTCTTGTACTTTGGTTCCTGATAGAAGAAAAGGTCTTTTCTCAGATAGGCTTACTGGTACACTCTCACCAGACAAGCTCGATTGATCAATTAGCAAGCTATATCCTGATATGAATATTCCATCAGCTGGAACCAGATCTCCAATAGATAAGTGAACTACATCACCAACCACCAAGTCATAAATGGAAACCTTCTGCCTTGATCCATCTCTTGTGACCTGGATAGATATCTTTTTCTTCTCCTTATCCAAATCTCTGAACTGCAACGACTGCCTATAGTCACTAATTGCAGTAACCATGACTACCAATACTATGCTGAGTAGAATTCCTAAGCCATCATATGTTCCATGTGGCCACCCTTCAGTAGCAAGTCCCACACCAATAGAAACAACAGAACAAACTATCAATATGACGAGAGTTAAATCATGCAGAGCCTCCCACACAAATGTCCAAAAACTTCTAAACGGTTTCTCGGTAAATTTGTTCGATCCATATATATTTTGTCTGACAGATACGTCACTCGATTTGACTCCTTCATTTGATGAGACTTTCAACTTACCTGCAAGCCCTTCAACACCTCCAAGTTTCTTTAAGGTTTTTATATCATAGGAACCAACTATAGATGCAAGTCTATCTGGGTTAATTCCAAAACCAGCTTTCCGAGCTTCTTCTGGCAAGTCTTTTGCCAGTTCAGCCCCTATATCATCCCTAATCTGGTCGGATGACCTACCGTGATCACCAGCTGTAAAAAAATATAAATTGAAATGAGAATAAACAGAAAGAAGTTGGCAGACCTATATGTTTTAATGAGTTAAAGGAAAACTCAAAATCTGAGTAAATTATACCATCAATGAACTTGAGTGCTGCCATATAAGCCATGAAACCAACTCGAATCTTTTCCTGGAAATTGCATGTGGTAAAAAGTGTAGCTTGACTCAGTATACAAGATTATAGAAGTTAGCAGCAACACAATCCTCCATAGTATGGTTGACAAAATCCATAACCAAACCAATGCTTTCCGGTTATATACTAGTTCCATAATGAGACAACATTACCAAATGCAGATAAGTAGTGAAGATCTAAACATAGTATTGTCACAAGATGACTCTGATTAGGAAACTCAAATATAGTACTCCCTCTGTCCCAATTTATATGACTTGCTTTCCTTTTTAGTCGTTCCCGAAAAGGAGGACACATTTCTATATTTAGTAACAATTTAACTTTAAAATGCTTGTTTTACCCTTAAAGAAATGATTTATAGGCACACAAATATCTGTGTCTTATTTTAGACCTCAAGTTTCAAAAGTCATTCTTTCTTTCTTAAACTATGTGTCAACTACCAAGTCAAACTAACTCATATAAATTGGAACGGAGGGAGTATTTGAGAAGCAAAATGGCTCGGGTTCTCACTTTCTAGAATTAATCAAATGATCATTCAAGTAACTAGGCTATGATACCATATGAAGGCATAGATTTGGTGGAAAACCATCTTTATTAGGTTCTGCATATCAATTATATTAGTTGTAGAGTTATTTACATGAAGAACAAAATAATGGGTATACACACTTAGGTTTCTAATTTATTTACTATTTATTGTTTAAGGGGTCGTTTGGTGTGGTGGATAAGGCAAAATAATCCCGGGATAAATTTTTAGCACCCCTCAATAGCTTGTTTGGTTACAAAGTGTGGATAACTTATCCCAGGATAAAAGTATAAAATAACAAAAGTACCCTTTAAACCCTCTTTTATACATCACTTTTATATACATTTATATTAAAATAAATTTTAATACGATTTATAACAACATTCACAATCTTCACTAGTTATTTTATGATTATATATTTTTCCATTAAAAAATTATGCTATATAAATATATTTTTTATTTATGAATATATTATACATTGAAGGCTAGTTCATAGTCTCGTTATTCTTCCTTTTAGTAGGCGTATTAGTGCACTATAATTCCTTGTGGTCTGATTTCTGTTATTATCTATTACTTTCTGTACTTTGATTGCTCTATTTTCTCTTGGTTGCTTTCGTTATTTGCTTTGTCATAACGCTTTGAACTTCTTATTCGTATCTAACTTCTTTTTATGATTTTACTAAGCCGAGGGTCTTTCGGAAACAGCCGTCCTACCTTGATAGGAGTCAGGTCTGCGTACACTTTGTCCTCCCCAGACCCCACGTTGTGGGATTTCACTGGGTTGTTGTTGTTGTTGTTGTTGTTGTATCATTCAAGTAACTCTCTTTTTAAACTCAAGATATTTGAGATTGAGCTAAAACACTGCATATAGGTAACAAAAGAAATAACTAAATAATGATTCTGGGTGGTGTGGTGGACTGGGCATAATAAGGGGCAATACAAAATGAGTTCAGGCTATAAGATCATAAACATGACTGAGCCACAGACCTCTAACTGGCCTTGGAGACAAATTTGGAACGTTAAGATACCTCAAGGTTTCATACTTTACATGGCTGCTAAACAAGAAGCCGCTGTTTTTACACATGAAAACTTGAGAAAGAGAAGTATTATCTCAGTTTCAAATTGCTGCTTATGTGGGTAAGCAGTTGAGACAGTAGGACGTCTGTTTTTACACTACAGAATTACTGATCAGCTATGGAAGATTTTTATCAATCTCAAAGGCATATCTTGGACAATGACTAGCAAGATTGTTGACACTCTTTCTAGCTGGGAGGAGGCTGGTATTGGGGCAAGGAATAGAAGCTAATGGAGGATCATTCCAGCTTGCATATGGTGGATTATCCGGAAAGAAAGGAACTCCAGATCAAGCAAGACTTCTTATTTTTGGTGTACAAAGAATTCCTCTGTAAATGCAGAATCAATCCAACAAGTCCTTGCCTCATGCTAGGAATTTATTTTCTTAGCTTCTTAGTCTTCATAGTATTATTTTGTAAAGGGGTTTCTCAAAGCTACCTAAGTACTTTTTATAGTACAAATTTGTTACTAATTCAAGAAAAGGTAAACTAGAAAATAACTTTAGCAGCTTGATACTTGAAGGATTACAGATAACAAGGGCAAAGTCACTACCATAAGTTTATATGGGTGAGGAGAGAAAGACATCATCTTTCAGTGAGCAAACTGACTGAGGGATCTAGTTTTTTCCAGCATAGGAGTATATCAAAGAACTGAACCAGCAACTTTTTTTGAAACAGCAACTTATATGGAAAAAACAGCAATATAGGGAAATCACCACCTAGATTGAATAAATCTTTTTCTCTCTGTTTCATTTCTTTCCAAATAAAGATATTCTTTAGCTGTGTTCTGTTGATTAAACAATACTGCGAAGAGCATAATTATTTAATTCCCCTTGTTTGTAAAGATAAAAACAATACTGCCAAGAGCATAATTATTTAATTCCCCTAGTTTGTAAAGATAACATGCCCTGTTCTTTTGTTTTATCTCGTTGCGGGATGGTGTAGTAGCTTTGAATGCAAAGATTTTGTATATTTTACAAAAAAAGCATAAAAGTTAATAGATATAACATGTACTTCGTTGAGCATTTTGCTCAAAGCATAAGACATTCACATCTCAGCTACTGTGTATTTTTTTATACATGATTGTCCATGATATCATAACATACTTCTAGTTTTGCTCAACCTCACTGTACCCTCAAAGAAATGGAAAAGAAACCCCAGAATGACGACTGTAGTCCACACCAGGAGTGTCTGCTATTATTTTAGACTAAATACAAAGACAAAAGATTTTGTTTTCATGCTTTTAGCATTCTTTAAGGTTTTTCCTGCAAGAGGTTTCCTCTTTCCACTTTCTTTACGTTCTTGAATGGCTTTGGTACATTGATCTATTAATGAAGATAAAGCCAAAGACTTTCTTTGATACCATGTGATTAGATGGTGGAGAAGTAAAATAGTCCAGACAAGGAATATTGCACACTTCAAAGAGTACAATTTACAGTCACAGGAAATAAGATTATTTATTTATACAGGAAGATGGAATTTAGTAAGATAATAGGAGAAATGGAGTGGGAACTGATGTTCCATGGTGTAACCAGAGATAAGGCAAAACAAACAAAACACTTCTAGGTGGGACAACCAAAAAACTGCAGATGGGGCCAGGCTAGACTGACTAGTGATTGATGACAAAATACCAAAAGATATTTATTTGTTTATGTCACCCGTCCCCTTCTGTACTTTAGTACTATCCAATTTTTCTAGAAGAAATGTCAATGCCACCAGGAAGTTTCATGGAAATTTTGCTGCTAACGTCGTGTTTATTAGCTATACTTTGGCCCTTTTTGGCGTTGGAATTACATCACAACCAGGTACTCCGTACTGTTTTCCGAATTCTTAAATCCCAAAACCCATTATTCATAACCCAACCCTCACTCAAAGATCTTTGAGTCCTGGGGAAAGCTGATTATAATATAATGTAAGCATGTGCTTATGCGCATAAAAACAAAGATATACCAGAGATGAGACATGGTCTGGCTTTTTCACCATGCAAATTGAAGTTTGGTAATATGGAAAGGGCATTTTGCACTGCCACACAATGCTTCCTATAATCTAGAAGAAATGTCAATGTCAGACGGAAGTTTCAAGGAAATTTCGTTGATCAGTTCAGTTAGACTTGTGCCTTTTTTGGCATTACATAAAATACATTATTACTGACCCAATCCTCACTCAAAGATCCTTTAAATCCTACAGAAAATAGTTGTCGTATAGTAAGCATGTGCACATAAAAACAGAATTCTTTTGTACTCATCTGCTGAGCACTTTGTACTGGTGCTATAGTAGTCTTTTGAGGTTCCAATTTCAAAAGTATAAATACTCAGTCCAATGGCGGAATCAGAAATTTTATAAAGGGGATTCAAAAAAAATTAAATACACTAATCAGAAAAAAAAAGAAGTGCTTATTAGGCTTCGAACCCGCGAGCTGAGATAAGCTAAGGCGAAATATTGAACCTCATTTGCCACTAAGCTAATCCTTTGACTTATGCTCAGGGGGTTCAATATTAAATATATACACATAAATTAAAAAATTTATCTTATTTATACGGTGTAATTTTTTAACGAAGGGTGTTCGGATGATGAACCCCCTCACTTGCATGTTGGTCCGCCCCTAATACTCACCATACAATTGACAGTGCTCTTGTATGTTTAGAAATGGGACAGAGGATGATCATGAAGGCACCTAAAAGATCTCAAATTTTGTAACGTATTAGAAACACAAATTAACATTAGCCTAGGACAATTTCTAAATGCAGAATGGAGATTTAAAATGTTGACCACTAGGGATGCTTAACTCTATTCGTAACTTAAATAAGCATTTGTCAAGCTAATTTAATGACAACGACGTTAAAGGAATACCAAAGCACAAACTTTAATGGAGAAAGAAACATGAACCCTAGGTACATATGGAACAAAGTCTTCTCCACAGAACATATTCTGCTGGCAAGTGGCTAGTGGCAATTGACATATACCTAAACCCAAAAAGGGGCCTGCAAAGAAATGGAAAAAAGAAATAACTTCACTTCTCTTTTCACTGAACTAACGTGATTCTGTAGATTTTCTAGATGGTCCCCATAAACTGCCAATGCTTTATCCTATTCTGAGGCAGCCCACAGCAACAGAAAGAGTAGCCAACACCGGTAGGTATAGATATATTATTAAAATATCGTAAGGCTTTGATCATTTATGTTGGCTCTAGACTACTATTCCACAACTAGATAGAGCCTCAGTCTCCTCTAAAAATTAAATGCAAATAGATGTTCAAGCAGGAAATGTTTATAACGTCCCAATTAATAAAGTAGTTAATAGTTGTCAATAGAAAATAAATATGGTGTTTGACTTGCCGACCATGTGGTTTAATAGTTGTATCATCAATTATACATCAGCTAGAAAATATGTATAATAAACCATTAATTTTTTTAAAAACTATACAGTAATTAGATCATTATCTAACCGGGTCTGTTTTCTAACGTTTTATACTAACTGTTAACTTTCCAATAAATGTAATTTTTATGAAGTCATAAATAAAAAAAACTATTGAATATTGTGTATCAGAATGTCTTCTTGGGGTCACATGGAAAGTTATAATTATAAAGGGGTCAAAAAAGAAAAGAGACAATTATTTTAAAACGGATTAAAAAAGAAAAAAAGAAAAACAAATAAAACAAATGGGATAGTAGAAAAAGTTTAAACAAGATTTAGGAGGTTTTACAAATAATAATGGGAATTAAGACACCATGTGGACTGTGGAGATCCGGAATTAAATAATTTTTCAAAAATTTATATTCATATGCTTCAATCCAGTCTGACCATGTATTTCACCACATGAAAGATCCAATTTTTGTCAATATTTATATGAACAAACATGGTCCTCCATATTAACAGCAAGGAGCAAGTGGAAGATGTCCAGCAAAGAATCAACAAAGAAAGAGAGCCAAGAATTTTTCTATCTTATCGCATCCAAAAAGTCAAACAAGAAAATGTCATTGGAGAAAAAGGAAATATAATATATAATAAGAATATCAAACATGGAAGTGCTAAAGCACAACTAATGGTGGATATCATGAGTTCGGCACATTTTTAGCTTTTGGATATATTTGCTAATGTTAATTTTAAGTCATTAAAGTGAGTCAAAAATAAAAGTTAGAATTTCTAAAAAAAAAATTTAAGTGCTTAAAATCATTTTCTTTGACCATGAAAATTACTTTTATATTCCATATATTTTAACTAAATTCTCAAACTATCTTTTTTATTCTTTTAACACTAAAATTCACATCATTTTTCTTTTAACCAAACACTCACCTGCTTATTTATAAAAATAATTTTCCGCATTTTAAAGTTTTAAAAGCATTTTATACATCAAAGTTATTTTTTTAAACTTATCCAAACGGGCTCCCATATGATCTTTACCATATATTCCCACTCAACTTATTTATTGTAGAAAAAACGAACTTTTTGACAATAAAAAGCTAGTTTTTTTGCTAAGGATCTGTGATAAATTTTCTATAGATGAAAATATGTACTCCCTCCCTATACTTTTAGTTGCGATGTTTTACTTGAAGCTAAATAAATTTAATATTTTAAAGAAAATTTCAAACGAAATGTCGAAATCTCAAAGCCGAAAAGTATTCGCTGAAGAAAAAAGAGCAGAAAGTTTCAAAAAAAGAAAAAGTAAATGTTCTATAGGAATCATAAAATTGAACTCAATTCCGGCTGATTTCTAGGGCAACGAAAACAAGAGAGAAGATTTGTTTACAAATTTTCCGATGAAATGTACAAGTATTGAAGCATATTGTACCAAACTGATAAAGCATGACCACCTAATGTTCTAACAATTCTAAATGGGAATAGGAGAGTATTTCGATGATTTTTCCATTAACGTACAACTATATCAGCATAATGTACCAGAAATTAAAGCATGTATTATTGTTCTAGCAACAGATCTCTAGCAATTCATCATGAATCCAGAACATGAATTGATTTCTCCAGATATCAATACTCGGAACTCATTTTCCGGCTAAGTTTCCCTTCTGATAAACGTACAACTATTACTGCAAAGTGTACCTCACTTGGAACGCACGTTCACACTTGGAGGAATATCAAAGGATTTAACATTTCCAGAATCTCTTCAATGTTCTTCGATTAAACGTATATGAATTTATGCATATATTGTACTAAAAATACTAAGCATTGATTTCCTGTTCTATCAACAATACTCTAAATCATCTATTCATCAGTAATAAAACGAAAGAAAAAAAATCAACAGAACGAGATTTCAAAATCGAAAAAAAAGTTCTAAATCTTCTTAACTTTTCTCGCAATTTTCCTTTACCAGCTCATTTTCCGGCATATTTTCACGGAAAACAAAAAGAGATGAACAAGTACTAAAAGAAAGTAGTAAATCTTCTTCACTTTTCTCGAGATTTTCCGATTCATTTTCAATTTCGTGCTCATTTTCCGGCGTATTTTCACGGAAACAAAAACAACAACAGAAGACGAAGAAGAAGTATATAAAAGCAATAACATACTCTAGTTTTCTCCATGAGCTCTTTAGCCTCTTCACGTTTCTCCAGATTCGGAGCATATCGGAACCTTCGCCGGCGATTCCTAACGAACGAAACAGCATCTCTCCACCTCCTCTGAGCTTCTACCGACGGATTTTTCGCCGGCAAATCAAATGCCTCCGGCTCCAATAATTTCTCCATTAACAAATGTTTACGCCGTAGATTTGTAGATCAATATATAAATATATATACACACACACAGTAAACAGAGAGAAAAATATAAAAAAGTTTGCCTGAAAATTATGAATAAATATATATATATATATATATATTTTGATGATTTGTGATAGATTGATAAATAATTTTTTTTACCATATATTTCGGATTCAATCAATGGATAGTCTTTTAACTCTTAAAATCGTTTTATATAAATAACGATTCGACTAAAAATTTATGATAGAGTGCTAAATAATTTTTTTGATTATAAATATTCATGTTTGAATCCCAAATAGAATTTTTAGATGTATATATAATTTTCTTTACTAAAAATAGATTAGAAGACGCGTTAATTAAGTATGAAATTGTGCTGTTAGTTCCTCTAGTGCGTTTAGATTGTTAGTTTGACCTCTCTCTACTTTTGACCTTTTCTAAAAGGGGGAAAAAAGTTAGGATTATGCTCAAAAATGGCGCCTTTATTTTTTTATGTAATAAATAGACACTAAATATAAAATGTTTTAAATTTTAACATGTAATTGTGGTTAATTACAATTTATGATAGTCGTTTTGAAGCTTTTATAATTAAGAAAATATTCATTATCATGAAGTTTCGAAATTTAGGGTGAAATTTTATAATACTATTTTATAATTTAACTTGTGAGGGTCGGAAATTAATAGTAATGAATAAGTTAACTTTAATTTTAAAAATATTAGGAGTAAGGAGGAACATGGAAAACATTATATAATGTCTAATTAAATAAATAAAAAGTAAAGTTTGGGCTTTAAGGATCTGATACTTTTGGAATTGTATTATTATTAAAAGGTAGGAGATCTCATGATACTTTTTTGAAAAGTTTCCATAATTATATTTTTTTCTTTGTTTGGAGAATATTTAATAGGTTAAATAGCATTGAAAAAATTGAAAAAATTATTATATTAAACATGTCCTTTTCATAAATAAATTATGCAATGCGCGAATTTAAATTTAAAATTAATCAAATAAAAGTCTTGTTTGAGACAGAAAAATTGAATTTTGTAGAATATTTCTTATTTGAAATAGGTGAATTTATTCTGTAAAATATCGTTTGAACAACATGTATCCGGTATAATTCAGGCAAATATCGTGAGAATAAAGATATGATGAATAGAGTGGAAGCGTGATTAGGCTCGTTGGGGGTGAAGGGAGAGAGGGCGAGGACAAAGCTAAAAGAAACATGTGCATACGGTTGTACCCAATAGCTTTAGCTCAAAACCTTGTATGAATATTAATAAATATACTAAATATAAACAAGATTTCAAGAACTTAGTTGCTAACAACTTATGTTGCTGTAACTGTGAAGGTAAGAATTGTTATGGCTGAATTGTTTGGTGATGGAGAAGTTCAGCACAGAATTCCACGTATGAAATTTATTTTCCTTATTTTATCGACAAGGTACTTTTTTTTCTTTTCTAAAGTTGTTAAAAAAAATATTCTCGAAACACCTCGACCAACCATAAAGAAAATCAAAAACACATTTTCGAGAAATTTTACTTCATACCAAATACACCCTTAATTTGTATCTTTTACCCCCAAAAGTACTCAACATGAAAGTCAAGTACAACCCAATAGTCAACTTTCAAAGTTGGGAGGTCCACATAACAAATGACAATTTGATGGCCTAACATACGTCAATTGATTGATAAATTACTTATTTTTCACTATTTTAAATTTTACAACAATCACAATAACAACTCACCAAGTATAGTCTAATGAGATCTTGGTGGGGGTAGGGGGTGGGGGAAGGGGTAGCGGAATCAGGTGTCGAATCTTCCTCTTGTGTATTACAATAGATATTATATTTTTTTAATTTTTTCGTGTGTTTATCTTTTCATATTTTGACCCCCTCCCCTTCCTTTCTCTTGATGAAAATTTTGACTTCGACGTTAAATATACGTAGACCTTATCCTTTTTTTGTGACAAACCTTTCGTTCCATAAAAAAAATGGACACATTTGGTAAAACAAACTTAAATATAAGTATATGAAGCTTATGTCATGTTTGATGATTTAGGTAGACGAATAACAAAGGGAAAAGTTAGAATGTTTAATCGTTATGGTTAACGTTTTATTCTTTTAGTGGGCCTATCCAATAAAAATATGAATTTATCGAACCAATAAGATGCATTCGAGTAGTGGACATATTTAGCATGAATCTTATCTAATCGGATTAGTTGGCTGTATTTGAACGCGAAAATGAGAAATTTTTTGATAGAGAGAGTGCTACTCCCTCACCACAACGAATATATCCTGATCCAAGTGGCCGGTGTCAAGGGGACATTGCTTCATCGGAACTTTTTATCAGATATGTATATATAAATAATAAGCAAAATAAAAATATTGTGTATGAATATAAAAAAGGACGTCACTTATCTTTATAATGATTTATTCATTTGTTTGCTTCAGTTACGAACAATCTTTGATACGCTATTGCTCTATTAGTAAATTTATCCGACACGAATATGAATTAATTGAATCAGTAAATTATTGATACAAGATAATTAAAAAGTCTATTTTAATGTCTACATCAATTTCTTCTTGATTATTGGTCAACCAGAAATATGTTTTGTAATTTCATGACCAGATTTATTGCATCGTTGACTTTGAATAGAAAAAAAAACATTTCTTTTCTTTATTTTCATGGAAATTTAGTGGAACTAACTAACATGATGATCTGTGTAAGAAAAAGACAATTCAGCAATGCCTTTTATAATTGACCAATACAATTTTTTTAATTAAAAAAAAGGAAGAAACAAAAATCAGGTGAACAAAACTTAAATTTTGTAATGAGCACCTTACAGAAGCTCGACTTTAATCTATCATATGTGCCTTTTCATATTTAAAACTTAAAATCGACATTTTGAAAATACGAGACTCTAGCGTTTAAGATACGCAAGAGGTTGTGACATGTCGAAAATGACTTTCCTGGTCATGCTATGGAAGTTGTTTTACCGTTTTTTAAGAAAAATATTTTTTTATCGATATGAATTGTGGTGCAGATGTGTAGTGGTGGAACTGATTCACCTTTTAACCATAGATCTCGAGTTCGAGTTCTGGATATGAAAAGAAATCTTGTTGGGAGCGTCACCTCCGAATGTGCCTTGTAGTGCGCAATTCGAATTTAATTGAGGCTCCATAGACTCCGGACTAGTGGGAAAACAAAGAAAGAAAAGTGTTCCTCACATCTAACACACCTTATATCTTAATTATAGCTTCTCAATTCTCATACACTATAGAGAAAAATGTACTACACTATATACAAATTGTTTTGAAACTACAATCAAATCTTTTTATAATGGGCTAGTTTGTTCCGATATTTTTCAATTACTATAGCAAAATATTATTATAGAGAACATATAATATAATATAACATAAAAAATTGATTCGATATAAAATATGATTGTTAAACATTGACTTAAATGTGCAATTCTGACTAAGTCCAAATATATGCAAAACAAACATGTGAAGCACAATTTCCACCTTATCTTTCACTTTTATTTTATTTAGTATGACAATGATATGCATCGGAAAGGGCATTCGATCTCTCTTTTATGGGCTCTTTCCCTCGTATTTGACCTATCCGAGTTAGCTCTCCCAAGCAGACAAAGAGGATGAACTTAAATAAAAAATCGAGAATTTATATAGTAGACCTGACTTATTTAGGACTGAAGCATTATTGTAATACATAACTTCACTAGATGATAAAATTTGTCAAAGAAGTAATCTCAAAACATCAATTGCCTCCCTTCATCTTTCAACAAAATAATGCATGTCAACTCAACTTACAATTCTTGAACCTTATTTGATATAATTTCATCATGCAAGTTGTACCTGGTCGTTTAAATCAGATCTCTATTTCAGTACAACGAGAAGGGGTTTACGTATGAATAGAACATACAGAAACCAACAAAAAATGCAAGTAAACCAACAGATGTTTCCCCCCTCCAGCAATCAGTGCTTTAATGTTATGAATTGAATCAAGTCAAGTATCTGTATCCTGCATAGGGCGTTCTCCGCGTGATTCACTTGGCGTTACAAGACCTTGCAATTTGTGCAACCATTCGACGTATTGACCTTGTTCCTTTTTGTGCAAGTGTAGTAAGAGCGAATCCGTGAAACTTTTATCAATTCCTCTTGCTTCTAGATATCTGTGGAGCTCTTTTTGAAGTCTCTCATCTGATGACCTGAAAAAACTGAAAGAGGAACACAACAAAAGGAACTCATAAGCCAAGAAACCGAATAGATCATTCTTTAAGTAAATTCAACTGGTGACCCTTGAGATAGTCACAAAATAAGCCAATATGAATCGTTCAATTGGAGCAACAAAAGGTATGCACAAACATCAAAAGAATCTCGAGAAACAGACGAGAACATTGCTAAACAGGAAGCAATGAGAGCAAAAAAAAGTGACATGGAACACATTGATTTTTCAAGAATGTAAAAGCATAGGATTACAACTAGCTCCTTGATTGGAGCAAATAGATATTATACAAAGCCTTTAGCCATGAAGTTTAGCAGCTTCTTTCTACCACCTAAAGAATGCGGTTTTAATCGTTTTATAAAGAACTCAGAGGAATGACCGTTCATGACTTGGGGTACTCAAGGTAGACCAATAAAAGGACGCAAACAGCTCAAACTAGATGCACAAATTTATAATCCAATTCAACGGATAAAAGGCAGCAACAGTAAATATAAACTAAGAAAGGCATATATTGCATCCCTAGCTGAGAGGATTAGACGATTCAATACCATCGATGAGAACAGTTGACAAATGCAAGAAATCAGTTGGTTAAGCAATTGACAGAAAAACTTGCTATTTCAGCAATCCTGTATCCAAAGTTGGCGGGGACAACTATAGAAGTTCTTACAAGTTAGATGTATCGAGCGATCTTAAGTCGTTACAGGTTATGCAAGGATTATAACGTGGTGATAGCTTTGCGGTGAATAATAACATAGAATTGTTATATTGGGAACAATGAAACAGTGATTGTTATATGGAAAAGAATAGTACAATTATTTTTATAAAGTAACAATTTTATTAAAGAGATTGGGCACAAAAAATGCCTGTACACAAGAAGTACTTGAAAAAGTAGAGAACTTATAAGAAGATATAGTTTCCCACGAACAACACTCAATTCATTTAAAGAATCATACATGAATTACTATGTAGATATGGACTACTTTAAGGGTAATCTTATTTTAAGGTACTCTTATACAGACATTGGTAATATACATATTCTTATTTCAAGGTAGGGAGGGGTACAGCTGCACACACACCATCCTCCCTAGACCCCATTTGTGGGATTACATTGGGGTATGTTGTTTTCTCACATAAAATAGTATTATTATGCCAGAATTATTTTTCCATATACCAAAAAGCAGACGACCCATCAATGCATTGAGACTGAAACTCCTCGTAAACCTATGAGTCCAAAGGCTGAGTTCTCACTCCCCAAAAGCCAAAGTTGTTCTAAATTGCTTCTACAGAAGATGAAAGTACCTGATAAAGGGACCTTTGCGGGCTGAAGAATCAAGGTCTGGTGATGGAATGTAGTTCACATTTTGAATTTCAACGTCACCAACTCGGGCAGTTGCCACACAATCAAACTGTAGCAAGGATCTCAAACCAGGCTTCTTCACACCTACTTTCATGAAAGCTTCCCTGGGAAATTTGGTATTTTCATTAGAGCCCTCAGCACCCAAAAAAGCAGAAACAGCAACTTCCTCCCCTGACTCGCATCTCCTGCGTAGAACCACATCTTGGGATTGTGGTGAATCCCAGTCTACAACAAAATCTCCAAAGCTACTACTTTCATCATTCTGCTTTAATCAGAAAAAGAAAGCAAAACGTAAAAAGTGCTCAGATTTCAAACTAGTTGGCGTGAAACCAATCGGAATTCAGGAAAACAATTTTAAGAAGGAACTAAGTTGAGAGATCTAAAATATGGGCATATGACATACGGGAACTCCCCATGCAGCCTCTTTTTTCTCTGGTATTCAAAAACAACTGTAGAAATCATGTATTCGGCTAGAAAACATGCTCAGTTGTTCAAAAAGCAACTCTAAATCAGAACAAACCAAAACACAAATATTTTGTTCAAATCTGGACATGTAACTCAAAATGAAAAAAGATACAGGAAAACAAAAAGAGCTAGCTGAAATTACATATGATTAGCAACGAGCAGTTAATAAAGAAGCATTCTTTACAATCTTTACAATAACATCCACATATGAACAGCTACTAACTGCAACATTAGCTTCCGGTACCCAGGTCCAAACTACAACAACAACAACAACAACAACAACCCAGTGAAATCCCACAACATGGGGTCTGGAGAGGGTAGAATGTACGCAGACCTTACTCCTACCAAGGTAGGACGACTGTTTCCTGGAGACCCTCGGCTTAGTAAAAGCATAAATGCATAAAAAAAAAAAATGTTAGATAAGAATAGAAAATTAAAAGCTTTATGAGAAAAACAACAAACAAATAACGGATAGATAACAAATAAATACAAATAAATAAATACAAATAACAAATAACAATTAAATAAATAATGAAAGCGTCACACGTAAAATTGAGTAATCAAAGCATAGAAAGTAATAAATAATAACAGAAATAACAGAAATCAGAAGTCAAAGCGCAAGAGATCGTAATGCACTACTACGCCTATGAATAGAGAAGAATAACGAGACTATGAACTAGCCTTCTACCCTAATGTGGGTCCTCCACACCCTCCTATCTAAGGTCATGTCCTCTGTAAGCTGTAACTGCGCCATGTCCTGTCTAATAACCTCTCCCCAATACTTCTTCGGCCTACCCCTACCTCTTCTGTAACCATCCATGGCCAGCCTCTCACACCTCCGCACTGGGGCATCAGTGTCTCTCCTCTTCACATGTCCATACCATCTCAGTCGCATTTCCCGCCTCTTGTCTTCCACCGAGGCCACTCCTACCTTGTCCCGAATAGTCTCATTTCTAATCCTGTCGCTCCTGGTGTGCCCACACATCCATCTCAGCATTCTCATCTCAGCAACTTTCATCTTTTGAATGTGAGAAGTCTTAACTGGCCAACACTCCGCCCCATACAGCATAGCCGGTCTAACCACCACTTTGTAGAACTTGCCCTTAAGTTTTGGTGGCACATTCTTGTCACATAGCACTCGTCTACGAAAAATAACAAGGAAATAGCTCCACAATGATAGAGTACTCAATAATTTTGAATCCTTTTCATATCAAATTCAAGTAACACCAAAATTTGGGTGAAAAGCTATCAATACAATTTCCATAAAAATTGATCAAACATACCAGGAAAAAACTAATAGTACATCTCCACAATGATAGCATACTCAAACAAAATACTGAAACAATACAATAATTTCTACAACCCCACATCTTCTATTTGTTCAAAAATTGTTGTGATTAAGACCCATTCAGCCATAAAAATGAATAATTTTTCACTTTATTTGAAAATCAGTGTTTGGCCATGAAAATTCAAATCCAACTTAAACTTGTATTTCAAATTTGAAAAAACAAGCTTATAAACTGTTTTCCAACTCAAAAGCTGTACTTTACATGAACATTATTCCAAATACTTTTTGCTAAAAATATAACCAAATAAAACTCCATCTTCAGCTCCAACTCCATAAATTCCAAAAAAAAGAAGCGAAAACGCACTAGAATACAGAGAATACAAGATCAAATAAAAAATACCCACTAACCCTTTTCACATAAACTTCATAAAATACCAAAAAATGGGTTTCAAAAACAGAATATGAAGATAATTTCCATCAAATGGAGCCAAAATACCAAGATAAAAAGGGATTTTTGGGGAAAAACAATGTTACCTGAAAAAGTTTAGCTGAAAATTCATGGTTAATTTCAGATTGCACGACTTTGAGCAAATCCAAATCTGCAATAGCTTTACGAGCTTGCCGTAACACAGCTGGTACTTTCCTCATCGCCCCCACGAATATACAAGAAACATCTCCAAAAGTAAGGTAATTTGAAGAAAATGGAGATTGCACAAATAGCCGATCGAGGACATCCATTTAAGATATACCCAATATTTGCAAATTTAGCCACTTTGGAAATAACTTCAGACCTACTAGTTCATGTTTTAAAAGTTATAAAAAATATCATAATACGTTAACACCTATTTAAACTTGGTCTTCAAATTTAAGAGCGTATATTTAAATATGGGAAATCAAGACAATTAAATACATTAATTTTAATAACGTGTCACATAAATTTTAAAAATATCAAAATAATTATTTTATAATTTAAAGTATAAAACTAACACAATAAAAATAAATAGATATGTTTGAATGTGTATACTCAATATTTGAGCATTTTATTATTTACTTATATATTATGCCTTTATACATTTGAAGTTTTAACACAACAAAATTTAACTTTAGTTAAAATATTTGAAACGTTTATCATAGGGAACACTTACATTTATATATTATACCAAAAATTTAAGAGCATCCTTATATGTGGTGATTCTTGTAAATCATTCCGTATATTACTTTACCGCTCAAAATTAGGGTTTTTTTTTTCCAAGCAAAGTTCAGTAAGTACAGAGTAACAACAATGGCGAACGACGTAGACATGAGTGGATGGAGTGAGCTTCTACATTCTTCTTCGAAGCTTCTAGAACAAGCTGCTCCTTCTGCTCAGTTCCCTCCGCTTCAGGTTCCGTTGAAAAAAAATCATTTTTTGGTAATGTGTGTTGGTTTGTCGTTATTTTATCGTAGTTTTGAATGTTTTTTTTTTTGATTTGGAAATTTTAGAGGAATTTGGATCAATTGGAAGCATTAACGAAGAAATTGAAAGCTAAAACTTTAAGAACTGAAGCTCCAACTCAATCTATTGCTGCAACCAGGTACATTTTCTTTGTATTCAGTACTAGCAGTTTTAAAATCCTACTTATTTTGCTGTATGTGATATTTCGCTATGAATTTTAGCAAGTTGTGGTACTTTTGTATAATTTTGTATATCAAATTCTTGCAAAATCCCCTTTTTCAAACTGTTTGCCGAGGGACTAGTAAAAACAACCTCTCTATCTCTGTGAGATAGGGGTAAGGTATGGATACACTCTTGCCTCTTCAGACCTCACTTGTGGGATTACATTGTTGTTGTTGTAACTTCTTGCAAAAAAGGTTGATTCATGTACTATTTATAGCATGTTTGACCAATCATCCAAAACCTACTTATTCTGAAACCTGCTTTTCGTCCGAGGTGCTTCTCGGAAAAGTGAGTAGAAACTTGTGTTTGACTAATCAATTTGACTAGCACTTTTTGCTAATATTAGAGTGCAATTTCTGGCTCTGTGCTTGGCAAATGCTTCAATGAGTATTTCTGGGTAGAAGCTACTTTTTAACTTCTGAAAAACGGCTCTTAGTACTTTCAAAGCACTTATTTTTCCTAAAATCTTTGGCCAAACACCTCAACTATCTAAAATAAACACTTTTGTGCTATAAAAAATAAGTACTTTTGACTTTCCTGAAGCTTGGTCAAACATGTTATTAGCGTCAGATGTTGATTAAAACCTTTTTTCTCTTCCTCTTTATCACCCTATTTCCCTTCTTTCAGTTTCCAAACACAGGTTTTGTTTCATACTCTCACCTGTTCTTTCAAAACATTTTTGAAGTTTTATATTTACTAATCTATTCGCATACATTTTCAATAGATCAGGGGTTAGTGTTTGGAATATGGAGACTAAGAACTAACAGAAATGTAGGCTGTGTAGTGGCTGATTTTTTTGTTTCCTTTGCTTTGAAAGGCTTCTAGCTAGGGAGGGCATCAACGCGGAGCAGCTTGCTCGTGATCTCAAGTCTTTTGAGTTAAAGGTACAGTTTTCCTTCCCATTTAGAGCTTTGCCTCGTCAGTTATTTATTTATTTTCGATAGTGCTCCACTTTTAGAATTTGTACACATATAATGGATGATTACATATGAATGGTTTTCAGGTTATGGATGAAAAGTCAAAGGTTTGGTAGATGTTTTGTTAATGTGGATGTTTATCCAACAACATCAAAGCGAGTATTTGGTCTTACGTATAAGTGTTACTTTAAGTTGTGCCAAATTTTTGTCAGATGCTGTTTGTGCTAAAAAAGCCATGAGAAGGAGGCTAATATTATGCATGACTACAAACCTTTTGCTGCATGTGTCCATCATTGAACTGAGTCAACTCATAGTAATGGGACACAAACTGGAGTTATATTTAGCAGTTCTAAATGTAAGAATTAGAAAAAGGGTTTCTCCTTTTTCTTTTTCTTGAATAAGAATCTAAAGGATCATTTTTTATTCTATTGATGCTCTAAATTTGTTTAGTGAGGAATTGGGCTGGAAAAATCTGCCTGATAGTTTTATCTGATTCTACCTTTTGTTAATTTTCTTTTCATTCCTCTATTCCTTCCTCACCAGACGACATTTGAAGACGTTTTTCCTGCGGAGGCAACAACTGTTGAAGAGTATTTGCAACAGGTATTTTTATCTATTAATGTGCAGGTGACATTCTTTGTAAGTACTACTATTATCATGCATTTATTGTTATCACGTTATGTCATTTGGGTTGAGCTCGTTCACATAATGTAGATGAAATAAATGATGTGTCAACTCGATCTGTACCTCTTCTTGGAGATTGGTCATTGTAATATTGATAAAACAGCAAGGACTAAGAAGAGCAGATTCATGTAGGGTGACTTGACCTGCAAAGTAATGTCTAGAGACAATTTTTTAGCATCATGAAATAAGTAAGTGGTGTTCGACATGAAGAAGCATCAGCTGCAGTAGGATTTAGGTTTTTATCGGTCATTAGATCACTTTATGCTCTCAAATTTTGTTCCAATTTTATCGGGTGTCTCCGAAGGGAAGACAATTTTTTAGAATATGAGGACCATTTGACACCAATACAACAAGCAGAAGAAAGCAATTGGGTTGGTAAGCCCACCACTATGCTCTCATTGGTAGTCAGCATTGTCACTCTTCAATGCTCTTTTTTTCCCCAACTCTTCAAAGCGCTTGAATATCCCAAGCCTTGTTTTTCTTTTCAATCTTTTTCTTTTAACTAACACAACTTTGGATAGTGAAGAGTTAAACCAAATTGAAGGATCTAGGATACTCAAAGGAAGAATGTTTGTGAGAGATGTTTAGTTTTTGTCTTTCCTTGTTTCAATGCATGTTACTTGTTCTCTTTCAAGGGCATGTATTTGATATTGATGTGTTTAAGTCTCTGATATGTGTTCATGCTATATTTTGCTAATTGAAAGTCTATTTCGATGAAGCTGCACGACGTACATTTACCCCATTTCATGCTAGTTCGACATGCGTACATTAAGGTCAATGAAGAGTCAATGTTGAACAGAGGTGCTATTGTTGTTTGAGGATGAAGTCATTTCTATTTCATAGTTTCTGTTGGTGTAAGGAGAAAATGCAAGTTTGGTTAGATCTTTGGGGCAACTTGTTAGAAGTTTTGGTAGAGCCACTTATTCATAGGGCACTTTTTCCAGCCTACCTTGGCGTGACATCAATGGTAAAAATTTGATTTATCAAAAAAATATACCACTCGTCTCACAATCAGGAATTCCTGCAATCAAAGGAGATTATTCGCATGTTATTATTTTCTTAATTGTGGATTTTATGAATTATAAGGCACTTGTAAAAACCACATAGTACTTTTGTGTTTTGCAAGATCTTTTAGATGTTTTTATGCATAGTGTAGCAGTTATATTCTTACTCCAATTTTTATTCTTTCAAATATGGATATTCTCTACCTACTGCTGTTTTGTTTCCCTGCCAGAAATGAGTAAAGGAAAAAATTCCAGCATTTTCAACGTGCTACGTTCTGTTTTGCTTGAAATGCATCATTGTCTCAGGATATTTCATTTCCTTTTCTGCAGTTTGATCTTCTTTCTTTCATTGTCAATTTGATTGCCTAATTTTGACTCTTCTGTAATATCCAACTGCATCAGATATGTCATGCATTACTGTATCTTACTTCATAGTGTAAATGTTAATAATTCTTGTTCTTTTTTATGTTGGAATGCTGCAAAACAGATCCATGAAATGGCAATGGTCTCTGCAGTTCAAGAAGCTCAGAAGGATAACCTAAAAAATTTCAATGATTACATGATGAAAGTTTTGGAGGTTAGTTTGCCCATCTGTTTTTCATATGATGAGATTTGTGGTGTGAGTTCTAATATCATTCGATGCTTTATCAAAATAAATCATTGGCTGTCTAAGTTCGACTTGAAAACTTAAAAGCAGTGTGATACCTTTGTTATACCTACTGGCCGTCAATTACTTATATTATATTTCTTTTCATCTTGATTTAGATAAGTTAGCGTATTTGATTTTTTATTTACCATGCTTATTTTAAGTCTTGTTGCACTGTGAAACTCGTTGTTACAGAACGACTGGAAGAAAGAAAAAAGAGACTTCCTCCAGAGCCTAAGCCGAATTTCAACCTTACCTAGGACAAATATCAGCGAATCAAGCCCTTTACGTGGTCGTCAGGGACAAATTGCATCTTTGACATATAGCCCTCAGGTTTCATCTGGTCCTTCTAGTGTGGAGCCTTTAGCATTAGCTAATAGGTCCATCGTTGACAAAAAGGCTGCTGCATATGGAGAAGTTGTCAAGAATCTCACTAGTTCAAGAGAGCGTGGTTTACCCTTTAAAGTAAGTCCCGCATGTTGGTTCTTCACGGCTTCATTTGATTCCTCCTTCCTTTGAAGCCAATGATATTTCTCTGTTTAGTTTTGGTGATTATATCCGTTATTGCTTCAAAAAAGTAATTAGAGGACTGAAAAGCCAGTTCTTACGCCTATAAAAGAACACAAATATTGTGACGTGAGGACTCAAAAGGAAATGCTTACAAGGTACTTAGATTCTAGAAATTCTATCCAGTCATCTAATCAAAGGTCAAAAGGGAAAATATACATGATCACTTATGTTGTAGTTTTCTTGGACAAATAATAGGGTATTAGTAAAAAAGCATGCAAGAAGGATGGAAAACACAGGAAAAAGTGAAATACTGTGATGTGCAGGCTGTAATGTTATACTATACCTGTCCTGCTTCATATGATGCAATTACTATTTGAAGAGTCAAACCAGGTTTTTTGAAACATTTTAAAGTATTTTCAAATATATATAATGTTATACTGTGGTATTTATATGTTATATCTAAATAGATTTATCTTATTTTTAAAAAAATTAAGGAATTGATGTTCGAACTTACATCGTAAATTTGATGCTTCAACCGTCGTGCATCAAACCCATCATTCCTCTTTTGGACAGAGGGAGTAACTTCTGCATTGCTGTTGGACAACCAAGCAATCCCTAAGGGATGAAATTAAGAATTTATGCATATTATCACTTTGACCTCTTATTTGGTAGCTTCATCTTTGATGTTCATTTGTTGTTTAACTATGCTGATTTTATTGATTGAATGATCTTGTTAATTGCTTTAAAGAATTTTCATACTATGTTAGAATTTTGATTAATTAGCCGTGATTATTGTTAGCCTGCTACAGCTTTCAAGTATGCTCTTGAGAGTTTGGGTCTTTATGCATCTGGTGGGAAGTCAGTTGGCATTCAGAAGATCTGGCATCTATTGTCGGTATGGGGTCAAACTTGACCTTTGTATATCTTTGAATCTTGTCCTGTTAAAATTTTCTATCCGTAACTAGTTATCAATTTAACAAATCTGTAACAGGCTCTGATGGGTGAAGATTCATCTGTCCAACATAATGTTTCTAAGAAAATGTCTTTAGTAATTGGAGCTAGACATCACCTAGAATGGGGTCATGAGAAGTACATCATGGAGACAATTCAAGCCCATCCTGCTCAGGTAATGAATTAGTGTTGATGTTGTCATTTGATAAGCATTTCTATGATTTACTTCGTCACACATTCTATTTGTCAGTTCAAACTTGTGAACTGTTCAGTGTACTGTTGATTTGGGTCTTTAAATTGACTAAATGATAGCTTATCGATTTCAACATTTATAAAGTCCTGTTTGACCCTTTTCATATTCTGTCTTCTTCTTATTTGCCAATAAAGAAAAAGGAAAAGTGTGAATGCGGGGGGTGGGGGGGAGGGTAGCAGTTTCTTCGCCTCATCACCAATTTGATTTTGAATTGACTTTACTGATTACTGATGGTCTTGCTGACTATTATAGGCTGCACTTGGTGGCGCTGTTGGTAATTTGCAGAGAATCCGCGCCTTTCTTAGGGTTAGTTTTGCATCTTTATAAAATGTCATTATTAATCTGCGGTCTTCATATTAGAAGGTAGCATATAACATTTTCCATGATTATAGCAGTATTGCCTAATTCTTTTCAGTTTCCATGACTGCATTTTCCTGATTGTTGTTCCGTATCTCAGATCCGTCTAAGGGACTATGGGGTTCTTGATTTTGATGCGGTTGATGCCCGTAGACAGCCTCCGGTTGATACGACCTGGCAGCAGGTTTGAATGCTTTAGTCTGATTACACAAACCATCAATATGTAGGCTTTTGCATTTTGGTATGAACTATTAGATGGTTTCGTTAAGGTTTTTTTGATAGGTGATGTTTCAGTCATGGTTTTAGATCAATCTATTCAATCATATGAGCAAGTTATGACTCCAGTCTTGTTTGGTCTTGTATTTTAGGAATTGCCATTCCTTGTGTAAATCCTCAAGGTTGTGAATTCATCCAATAAAGTAAATAGAACTAGATCACCTCCTTGTTGTGGTTGGTTGGTCTTGTGATCCTTCAAGATCTTAGTGTAGTTTGAGATTTAGATTTCTCTTAACAATTTCTTGAATTAACAAGGGTTCTTTTCTTTTCTCTTAATATTGTTTTTAACAACCATTTTTGCTGGTTTATGCTTACGCCTCTTATCCTAAATTCATAATTGGTTCCTTTATTTGTTAATACTTCTTGCTTTGACCAGCACAAAAGTTTTTACAGACTACAATCTCTCTCTACGCTAATCTTTGCTATTTTCATATTTGGTAATTAAATTTCTTGCTTAGATTTTCATTATCTACTATCAATCTAGTAACTAGGTAGTAGTTTTTTAAATAACTGTGGTGTCCTGGTCAGCTTCCTCGCATCTTGACTAATTCCTCAGGGTACCTGATAGAGGACCTCTATCAGCACAACTAGTAGTAGAAGAAAAGAAATACGAGTAGAAGGTATTACTCTTGGTCATGAATTATTCTAATTTCTAAGTGTGCATGCTTCCTGTGTTTATCCTTTTTTGCAACTACTTGAACTTCTTACTGTACCTGTAACTTTACCAAGAAAACGTGTAGCTCCAACTGATTTTGATTATTCTATCTTAAAATAGATATATTTTTGCATGAGAACTGGCTACTACAATGAAGCAAGAGAGATTTCCCTACAGTCTCGCATGTCCCACCAGTTTGCTCCTCTGGTATGTGTTCTGTGGATTGTATATTTTCTGTACGTTGTCCATTCTCTTTCATTTCAACATTCCATGTTTTTTGCAGCTTACAGAGTGGATTTCCACTGGAGGCATGGTATCAGCAGATATGGCAGCGGTTGCTTCAGAAGAATGTGAGAAGATGTTTAGATTGGGTGATCGAGGAGGTCGACCCACGTATGATAAGAAAAAGTTGCTACTCTACACCATAATTTCTGGTTCTCGCAGGCAAATTGACAGATTTCTTCGAGAATTCCCTACACTTTTCTCTACTATAGAGGATTTCTTGTGGTTCCAATTATCTGCTGTACGTGAGTCTCCTGACAGGTCTTCTGTTGTCCTAAGTGAAGGGTTGGCACCCTACACTTTGGATGATTTGCAAGCTTACCTAAACAAGTTTGAGTCATCACACTATACTAAGAATGGAAAGGATCCTTTGGTTTATCCATATGTCTTACTTTTAAGCATCCAACTTCTTCCAGCCGTCCTATATTTGTCCAAGGACATGGGAGACGAGGGGTATAATGTAGATGCTGTTCATATGGCTATTGTCTTAGCGGACTATGGGGTACTCTCTGAAGGTACATGGGTAGGTCAAAAATTTGGGGTCATGGATGCTTTTGCTGAAGCCTCTAGCATAATCAGGCAGTATGGATCATTTTGCCTGCGTCACGGTGATCTGTTAATGGCATTTGAGTATTATGTGCAAGCTGCAGCAGCAGTGGGTGGTGGGCAGTTGTCGTGGAGTGGACGTGGTAATATTGATCAGCAAAGGCAAAGGAGCTCAATGTTGAAACAACTTCTTACAGAGCTTTTGTCGCGGGATGGTGGTATTGATATTTTACTTGGTCCCAGGGGTACTGGAGAAGAAGGTCAACTTGGAAGGTTTTTGACTGATGAAAAGACCAGACAACAATTTCTGCTTGAAGCTGCTCGGCAGTATCAGGATGCAGGGCTCTATGACAAGGTAATCTTTCTTTTTGCCCTTTTACATAGTGAAATGAATGAACTTATTTCTCTAACTTGTGTATTTCGACATAAGACACTAATCATTTCTTCATTCAATGACAGTAAATTATCTCTATTGCATGAAATCTATTTTAGATTTTTGAAGTCATTTTTTTGGCAATTGTTGTGCTTGTCGATTTCATGTACTTTGAGTTGGTCTATCAGTTGACAAAGACAATTCTCCTTTAAGGATTCTTGAATAAGTTGTAGTAGTGAATCTTTTTTTTTTTTGATGAAGTAATAAATTTACATGTTATCAATTTGTGAATTTTGTGTGCCTTAAAATTTCAGTCCATCGAGATTCAGAAAAGAGTGGGGGCATTTTCAGCTGCATTGGATACGATAAACAAGTGCCTTTCTGATGCAATATGTGCCTTGGCACGTGGAAGATTGGATGGGGAAAGCCGGACTTCTGGGCTCATTCTTTCAGGAAATGAGATCCTGGAGATGTTCAAATATTACCCTGAGATCAGGTAATATGCCGATTTGGCCAGTAGTCAAACATTTTCTCTTGTGGCTATAAATAGTTTCTTATTATGATGTTTTTGAATGCCTCTTTACTGTTCTGGAATGGAAGCCTAATCTCATCCATTTTTGCAGTCCCCAAGAGAGAGAGAATGTGTTGGCACAGCAAATTGTTCTAAGACAGCTGGAGGCTGTGCTATCTATTCATAAGCTTGCAAGATTTGGAAATCACTTGGATGCTATAAAGGAAGTGGCTAAACTCCCATTCCTTCCTTTGGATCCAAGGACTCCGGATTTCGCCACGGATATATTTCAAAATTTGTCTCATCATGTCCAAGCTTGTGTACCAGACCTCCTAAAAGTTGCACTTCATTGCCTGGACAATGTTAAAGACACTGATGGGTCACTTCGTGCTTTAAGGGCTAAGGTAAATTTTACAGCATGCATGTTCATGTTCATTCTCTTTCATTGTCTGTGGCTTTGCTCCTATTTCCCTTTGGAGTTATGCCCACTTTGTTTATTATTTCCACTTTCCAGTCATGTTGTGTGCTTGTCCTTCATGAAATGTATTGCTAAGTTCAGATTTTCGCCAAGTATGATGAAGACCTAATCTGATGAAGAAGAAAACAACCTTTTGAATAATGACTTCCTCTTATTTAGATGTATATTGTTTTTTCAATTACATGTGAGACCCATCGTGAACCAAGTGTTCACAAATTGGCTTTTGCTTCTGATCGAATAAATCAGATAAAAACATCAGCTAATACAATGTTTATTTCTGAAGATGTTCTTTAATGCATCTATGAGAACATATATCGGACAATCATTCTTATCATATATCAAGTCAAACTTCTTTTGATTAACAATTACATCTTGTGATAATTGATGTGAATTTCTTTCTGCAGATTGCAAACTTCCTCGCAAGCAATTTGAATCAGAATTGGCCTCGTGATCTCTATGACAAGGTTGCTCGCAGTTTGTGAAGTTGAAGACTCACAGTCGGTCTCTGCTGTTGTTTACTTTAGATGTTCAACATTGTACAAAGATAGTTGAACAGGCCAAGTCCGGACATCCATGATGTATTTGCTTAGTCGTTACATCTTATAGGTGTAATCTGGTAAACAAATCTTCAGAGATTTTACTTGGATCGAACGATGTTGGTGTCCACAATGGCAATCTTCAAGACAGTCAATATGCAAAGTATTGCCAGTGCATTGGTTTCAAAATTTTCTAGCACTGAATGAAAGTGTAACAGGTGTATAATGAGCATGTTTCTTAGTCTTCTTCACTTAAAAGTTTTTTGTTCATCCAGTTTCGAACTTGTGACGTGTGTCGTATTGAGGACTAGATGTTCTATAGATTAATTATATTGACATTCCCTCGAGTCCCGGAGGGCTGTTGGTGAATAGGTCGAAACTCGATAGATAATGAGCATGCCTCTTTGCTCTTCTCTACTTAATACCAAAGCTTTTGTCTACAACAGGATTTGAATACTTGACGTGTGCTTAATCTACACATTATGTGTTACGCTCTGTATCAAAATTGTAGGGGCAGACATCTTCTTTGAGTCTTGACATATTAATACGATCAAGAAATGCAATGGTTAGTGATGACGGCATAGGACACAGAAAGTTCCTTTTCTCTCTTTTGAATCCCAGGGACTCTTTTTAGCAGCAGCCTCTTCATTTTGAATGAGTCAAAAGTGCAAAAAAAGACAAGCTTTTCGAAAAAGTGGTAGGGTAGTAATGCCTCTCATCCACATGCTTGCTAGGTGGCTTTCAATTATAATAAAAGACTGGGAGCTATTACTTTTTCGTGATACCTCAATTATACATTTATCTATTTAAACTATCATAACTCAAATTGAGAACAAATATTTGGCTCAAATATCATTTCTTTTCCCAATTGAATATATTTCAATAATTATCATATGACGTAATGACATACGAAATTGTCCAAGCGCATCTTTGCATAGTGACCAGAATAAAAAAAAAAACTATCTATATTTTGTATTTATATATAGACCTAGAGGATACTCATCAAAGGTTTCATCAATTGCCAAAACTTGTTTTTTTCTTCATGGATAACATCAATAAGAATGTTGAAAACATGAAAAATCAAGAAGAAAATGAAGTAGCTATAGTCATGGTTCCATTTCCAGCACAAAGCCATCTGAATCAACTTCTTCAACTTGCCTGCATATTTTCCTCATCATATGATCTTCCTGTCTACTATGTTGGCTCAGCTACTCATAATCATCAAGCTCGTGTTCGAGCCAACGCGTTAAATCCATCAGACATAGCCAAAATCCACTTCCATGATATCCCAACACCTGATTTTGCCTCCCCTGCACCTGATCCTAATGCATTGAGCAAATTCCCATCTCAACTCTTACCATCTTATAATGCTTGCACGCTTCTTCGCGATCCTATTGCTTTGTTACTTCGTGACATCTCGTCTAAATCAAGACGAGTTGTTGTTGTTCATGATGTTTTAATGTCATATAATGTTCAGGATGTTTGTTCTTTGCATAATGCTGAGTCTTATATATTTAACTGTGTTTCTGTTTTCTTTATGTATTGTAGTTTTATATGCTTACCTAATGGAATGCCTATTCCACTTGACGAACATTTACTTAAAAAGTTACCTAAACTTGAAGCTGATGCACCAGAAGAGATCAACAAATTAGTAGATTTTCAACTTCAGTATAAAGATATTAGAGCTGGTGATTTATACAATTCAAACAAAGTACTTGAAGGTATTGTTATCGTTTGACCTGATTTTCTACCATAGTTAGAATTACTTTGCTGTCCATATTTGGTTAATGCTTTCTCGGAGTAAAAGGTTAGTAGGTATTAGTACGTTGTCTTGCTATCCGTTCATAGTAGTAGTCGTAGTATTGCTCCTGTAGTTTGTTGTCCTTTGATTTCTGTTACTATATGTTGTTTTTTGTATCTCGATTATTGTATTGTTTTGTTGTAGTTTCCGTTCTATAACCTATCTGCTATTTTTGTTATTGTCTGTTGTTTCTTGTACTTTTGTTCGTGACTGCTTTGGACTGTTTTTTCTTCACCGAGGTCTATCAGAAACAGTCTCTCTACCTCTGAGGTAGGATAAGGTCTGCGTACACTCTATTCTTTCCAGATCTCATTTTGTGGGACTACACTGGGTATATGTTGTTGTTGCCTTTCTTGGAGTAAAAGTTTTGAACTTCTATAAATTATAGATCCTTTGATTGTTGTTTGATTTATTGTCGTCATGGTTTGCACTTATTAGCTTCCGCAATGCCGGATTATTTCAATCCCAACAGGTACTTTTCTTGATTTGATGGGAAAATTTGCAAGTACACAAAACAAGAAGCAATGGGCAATTGGGCCGATTATGCCCACTAAACTAGATCATGTATCAGATAAGAGAAACAAATGTTTGGATTGGCTTGATAACCAACCTCCAAGATCAGTTCTTTATGTGTCTTTTGGATCATCAACTACATTTTCTGATAAAGAAGTCATGGAGCTCGCGATGGGATTAGAGCGAAGCAAACAAAAGTTCGTATGGGTGTTGAGAGATGCTGATAGAGGTGATATCTTTAGTGGGGAAGCTAGAAGATTTGAGTTGCCAGACGGGTTTGAAGAAAGAGTAAGAGGGGTCGGGTTAGTGGTCAGAGAATGGGCGCCACAACTTGAAATCTTGGCTCATTCGTCCACAGGGGGTTTCATGAGTCATTGCGGATGGAATTCTTGCATAGAGAGCATTAATATGGGAGTGCCAGTAGCTGCTTGGGCTATGCATTCTGAACAACCACTTAATGCTTTCTTTCTGACGGAAATCTTGAAAATAGGCCTGCTCGTTAGGGATTGGAAGAAACGCGAAGAGCTTGTCACTGCATCCGCCATTGAGAATGTTGTGAGGAAGTTAATGGCATCAGAAGAAGGCGACGAAATCAGGAAAAGAGCAGAAGAATTGGGAGCAGCAGTAAGGGAGTCCACAGAGAAAGGAGGTGCTTCTCAATTGGAGTTAGATTCTTTCATTGCTCATATAACTAGATAGAGTTGCTTTTCACTATAATTTTGCAATGGTTCTTGCTTTTTTCCTTTTCAAGTTCTTTAGTTACTTGTTCAAAATTTCTGTTATTAGTTCAGACAAGATCATGCCTAAAATTTCTTAAATGATCTTGTAATGCTCTAGTACTACAGAATAACAGAAAACATACATTGTTTGTCTTATGGAGTACCTTAATTTATCATTTGTCTAAGAAATCATATTACCTCAACAAAAGGGGCCAATTCTGCAACATTATGTAAGAAGTTCTAAGAGGACAAGTATCAAAACTGTTTCGACGGGCATAGGAATATAGGAACAAAGTATTTTATCGTAAAACAGTCCAATATAGGACATATGGATACAACCAATTAAACATATGCAAACAACTGAGAAATGTAAATAAGATCATTAAGAGAGAAATACAAAGTTTCAGATACTGAGCCAAGAAGCAGATAAGTGAAAGGTTAACTTGAATGAAAATGAGAAGTAACCAAAATACTTGATGATTTTGGTGTAAAGAAAATCTATCTTGTGATATGCGCGATAAAAGAATCCAACTCTACTCGAGAAGAACCCCTTTTCTCTTTGGAACGCCTTACAGCTTCTCCCAATTCTTCTGCCCTTTTCCTAATTGAATCACCTTCTTCTGATGCCATCAACTTCCTCACGACATTCTCAATAGTGGATGCACTTACTAGCTCCTCGCGTTTCTCCCACTCTCTCACAGTCAGGCCTATTTTCAATATTTCCGTCACCAAGAAACCGTTTCTCGGTTGGTCAGAGTGCATAGGCCAAGAAGCTATAGGCACACCCATGGTAATGCTCTCTATGCAAGAATTCCAGCCACAATGACTCATGAACCCGCCTGTGGAAGAATGGGCCAGGATTTCAGGTTGTGGTGCCCATTCTCTTACCACTAAGCCTACTTCTTTTACCCTTTTCTCAAACCCTTCTGGCAGCTCAAATCTTCTAGCTTCTCCGGTAAAAATATCTCCTCTATCGGCTTCTCTCAACACCCATATGAACTTCTGTTTGCTTTGTTCTAATCCTATCGCGAGCTCCATGACTTCTCTATTGGAAAATGTAGTTGATGTTCCAAATGATATATAAAGAACTGATCTTGGAGGTTGTTTGTTCAGCTACTCCAAACATATCTCATTCCTATTCGATATAGAATCGAATTTTGTAGGCAGAATTGGTCCAATTGCCCATTGTTGTTTACTTTCTATTTGTGCAAGCAATTCAAGAGAATCGCCTTCAATAACTTTGCTTGTATTATGGATATCACCTGATTTAGAAGCCATATATGGACCCTGAAGAGCCATAAAGTTCCTGAGTTCATCAGGCATTGTTCCTTCAAGGGACGGTAGCTTTTTAAGCAATTCTTCTTCAAGTTGGATAGACATTCCTCTAAATAAGCATTTAAAACAGTACAAATTGAAAACTGAAATGCAATTAAATATATAGGATTCAGCATTGGGCAAGGAAGAAACATCCTGAAGAGTATATGACATAAAAGGATCATGAACAACAATGACTCGTCTCGATTTCAAGGAGATATCACGTAAAAAGGAAGCAATGGGCTCGCGCAGAAGCATAGATGCATCGCATAATGGCAGAAGATGTGATGGGAATTTGATTGAGTCATTAAAGACAGGTGGAGGTGAGGCAAATTCAGGAGTTGGAATGTCTTGGAAGTGGATTTTGGCTATGTCTGAAGTATTTAAGGCGTTGGCTCGAACTCGAGTTTGTCGGTTATGTGTGGCTGAGCCAACATAATAGACAGGAAGATCATATGATGAGGAGATTAAACAGGCAAGTTGAAGAAGTTGATTGAGATGGCCTTGAGCTGGAAATGGGACCATGACTATAACTACTTCATGGTTTGGTAAGTTCTCATAGCAACACATGGAAGTAGATTTATCGGAATTTCTTACTTCTGTCGGATTCTCCATGTCTTCTGATTGAGTTTTTGTCCAAGTTATAGAAAATTCAAGTGTGTGAGTGTGTTTGTATATATGTAAGAGGATGGGATAACAAATGTGTGAAGGTAAGATGAGTACCTTCCACCTTTTTATAAGACAAAAGTAGCAACTTTTGAGGTATGTCAAGAAAAATATGTGGTGCAGAAGTATTGTGACCATATTGTTATTACTTATTATAACATTTGTTAAGCTAAATTCCTCACATTCTCTATGAAAGAATTCCATGAGCCTTTGAAATCCAAACCTTTGAACCTGTGTGCTTCATCACTAATAGTATTATTCATTTTGAATTATTGAACCTTGGTAATGTACTAGAAAAAAGGCATAGATGTCAGCTAAAGCCAAGTTATAGCTCCACCTCTTACCCTTAATGAAAATGATCGTTCCGTGCCACTAACCACAAACTTACATGAATTACTATAACTAATTTTTAAAGACTGTTTTTCTTCTGATTTTTGGGAATATTTGAAGAATCAAGCTGTGAACTTTCCAATTCATCAAGTGATTGAAAGCTTGTACCTTGATCTAATGGCTAAAGAATTCGATGACACGAAACTATGGGCTATAGGACCATTCCATCCCCTGGTGCTAACGGAGACGAAAAAAGGCTCCAACAAATGCCCCACAGGTCCCTTTATGGAGATGTTTTTACAAGTGAAGTTAGAAAAATCCATCTGCCTGAAGGGTGTGAAGAGAGAATAAAAGGAAGACCACAATTGGAAATTTTAGCACATAGTTCAACAAGGCATTTTAATGAGTCATTGCTGATGGAATTCGTGTATGGAGAGTATGTCCTTTGGACTTCCTATAGAAGCAAGGACTAACCATTCAGATCAGCCAAGGAATTCTCAACTTGTAACAAACTACTCCATTTGTTTGTCTGATTTTGACTTGGCATGGAGTTTGTCTTAAGCTAAACATATGTTGAATGTATTAAAATATTCTTTAATCTAGTGATCTTATACATGTCACGTCAAAAATTGAAATTAAAGGGTTGCAGAAAAGGAAAGGGACATTCTTGTTTTAAATGAACTTAAAAGAAAAATAAGACAAACAAATTGAAACAGAGGGAGTATCAGAAAATGGGACTAATTGTTAGTCCATGGGCGCGTCGAGATGAACATGTTACATCATACATGGTTGAAAATGCAGTGGGAACTTTGATGGTTTCAATAGATGTAGATGAGATGAGGAAAAGAGCAGCAAATTTGAGCAATGCTATAGTGAAAATTTCATTATAGAGAAGTTTCACTATACTACAAATGAGTCTATGCATTGACGATGTAAAAAATATGTATGCAAATCAGGTTACTTTATTTAGTAGGTGTTGATATAACAAGTTAAATTACACTGATAGTGAAAATATTCATTATATGATTTAAGTATGAAGTTTAAAACTTTAAATCCATTGCAAATAAAGTTGGTCTTTCCATTTTTATATCCATACACATTTTGTTTCTTTGTTCTTAGCTTTTTTGCTTGTCCCTTTTCTTTTGGACTGAAAGCCAAGTCATTTGATGTGAACTTTCTTGCAATTGTACAAAACTCCAAAATTCTTGCCAAACCCGAGGGCTTTGGTTTAGCGGTAAGAGTGCAATTTGGGATTTCTAGGTTAGGCTTACCCTACGGATTCAAACCTTGTCATGGATAAAAGACTGATATTTAAGTATCGGTCAATATAATCCATCGAGTTTCGAACTGTATCCCACTAGTACTCAAGGATTTCTTGATTATAACAAAATACGATGTGTGTTTTTCCTTTTGAGTGAATCACGTTTGATAATAAAATTGGAACGATACAGAGAAGCTTAAAATGGCTCATACACAAGAATGATATTCATGGATGGATAAATAATATATTCTTTTTTTTTAAAAAAAAAGGGCTTAAACGTGTGTGGGGGTCCATATAACTGGCTTTAGAATAGTAGAACAAGAAACTATTTTTGCTATTTCTAATTTTTATTGAGCATAACGAAATCAAATTTGGTGATAAAGACAAATGAAAAGGATGGATTAAGACATGCATTAGTTGGGAAAAAAATTGTGTTTAAGTAAAATAACAAACATACATATCAATTCATAGTTAAATTTCCATAGTTGAGACATGTATTTACTTTATTATATTTTGAATCACTTTAGTTAGAGTCAAATTCAGAATTTAAAGTTTTTGGATTCTAAAATTCATTATATATACATATTTAATGAATTTCTCGACAAAAATATATATAGTTTTGCCGTTTGGATCACCAAAGTTGTTCCAAATTTGTACTTCGCATGCTAGCTCTGCCTCTGCTCTGAATGAAAATTCTTATTCTGTCACTAACCACAAAGTTTCATGAATTAAAATAAAGATAAATTTTTCCACTAAACAGTTATATGTTGTTATCGATTAACGTAACTGGTATAAAAAATAAATAAAAGTAATAATGGTATACTATTATTGCACAGTCAAAGATATTATATTATTATTATCTCACAATATAGAACAAGTTTTATGATATCATGATATACCACATTTTCTTTGTATTATTATCATCTCACATTTCAAGATTATCTTGAATCTGTTTTTCCTTCTTTCTTATGTATATTTATAGACCTTTCAAGAACAACTTTTTCTTGGAAGATAATCAAAATTTCCAAAGTCTTAATTCTGTTTACTTTTGTTCAGTTTCCATAGACTTTTTAAAACCAATGAGGTGTCAAGGGAGGATCTGACAAAAGTATGAAATTCTGATTTTTCGAAATCTTCCATAACACAAGCTCAATCAGGAGACATGAAGGATATGACAGAAGTACGAAATTCCGATTTTTCCACTAACATGTGTAGCAACATACAACAAGATGAAATAGCTATAGTCATGGTTCCATTTCCAGCACAAGGTCATCTCAATCAACTTCTTCAACTTTCCTGTTTAATCTCCTCATCATATGATCTTCATGTCTATTATGTTGGCTCAGTTACACATAATCGTCAAGCTCGGGTTCGAGCCAACGCCTTAAATCCATCAGACATAGCCAAAATCCATTTCCATGACATCCCAACTCCTGAATTTGCCTCACCACCACCTGACTATAATGCCTTGAGTAAATTCCCATCACAACTTCAGCCATCATGGGATGCTTCTATGCTTCTTCGCGAGTCCATTGCTTCCTTCTTACGCGATATTTCCTCAAAATCAAGACGAGTAGTTGTTGTTCATGATTCTCTAATGTCTTATAATGTTCAGGATGTTTCGTCCTTGCACAATGGGGAATCATATGTGTTTAATTGCATTTCAGTATTCACTTTGTACTGTTTGATGTCTTTATCTATGGGAATGTCTGTTCAACTTGAAGAGGAATTGGTTAAAAAGTTACCTTCCATGGAAGGAACTTTGACAGACAAAATCAAGAATCTTGGAGCTTCTCAGAGTCCATATATTGATATTAGATCAGGTGATATCCATAATACAAGCAAAATAATCGAAGACGAGTTTCTTGATTTGTTTGCACAAGTAGCAAGTAAGAAGGAGAAGAAACAATGGGCAATTGGACCAGTTTTGCCTACTAAACTCGATGGTCTCTCGAATAAGGAGAACATATGTTTGGAGTGGCTTAACAAACAACCATCAAGATCAGTTCTTTATGTATCTTTCGGAACAACAACTTCATTTTCCAATAGGGAAATCAAGGAACTTGCGATGGGATTGGAGCAGAGCAAACAGAGGTTTTTATGGGTGTTGAGAGATGCTGATAGAGGTGATATCTTTACCGGAGAAGCTAGAAGACTTGAGTTGCCGGAAGGATTTGAGGAAAGGGTAAAAGGGGTCGGGTTAGTGGTGAGAGAATGGGCGCCACAACCAGAAATCTTGGCTCATTCATCCATGGGGGGTTTCATGAGTCATTGCGGATGGAACTCTTGCATTGAGAGTATTACTATGGGAGTGCCAATAGCTGCTTGGCCTATGCATTCTGACCAACCAAAAAATGGTTTCTTGGTGACAGAAATGTTGAAAATAGGCCTGATTGTGAGGGAGTGGGAGAAACGCGAGGAGCTAGTGAGTGCATCCACCATTGAGAATGTCGTGAGGAAGTTGATGGCATCAGAAGAAGGTGATGCAATTAGGAAAAGAGCAGAAGAATTGGGAGAAGCAGTACGGCAGTCCACAGAGAAAGGGGGTGCTTCTCGAATGGAGTTGGATTCTTTCATCGCGCATATCACAAGATAGACTTGCTTTTTATGGCTATTGGTTAGATGATTGCTATGTATTTCTCTTTTAAGAGATAATTACTCTGGTTATAACATGAATAAATTTTTGACTATATGCTTTGCGAAATCTCGTTTACATATATACTTATGTTATTTATCTTTCTTTTGGATCATGAAAGAATTTTGGTTCATATTATTGCCTTGCATTAAATGTATTACTTTAACATGGACAAATTTTTCAAGAAAGTTCATTTTCTTCTGATTTTTGGGACTATATGAATAAACAAGTTGTACCCTTAGTTGGAAAAATCAGCTGTGGTGAACTTTTCAGTTCATCCAGAGTGATTGAAAGTTTGTATCTTGATTTAATGGCTAAGGAATTTGATGACATGAAACTATGGGCTATCTGTCCTTTCAACACCCTGGTGCTAACGGAGACGAAAAAGGCCTCCAACAAACACCCCACGAGTCCCTTTATTGACTTGACAAACAAGAATCAAACTCAGTTATTTTCGTGTCATTTGGAGCGACTACTTCATTGTGTGATGAAGAAATCAAAGTGATCACATTGGACTAGAGAAGAGTCGCCAAAAGTTCGTTTGGGTGCTCAGAGATGTTGACAAAGGAGATATTTTTACAAGTGAAGTTACAATCATGTCCTTTGGAGCTCCTATAGCAGCTTGGCCAATGCATTCAGATCAGACAAGGAATTCTCAACTTGTAACAAAGTATCTGAAAATTATTAGGCCATGGGCGCGTTGTGATGAACTTGTTACATCAGAGATAGTTAAAAATGCTGTGAAAACATTGATGACTTCAACAAAGGGAGATGAGATGAGGAATAGAGCAGTAAGTTTGCGCAATGCTATTGAAAATTAGTGATGGATGGTGGCATCAACCGCGCTAAGATGGATTCCTTCATCACTCACATTACTTGTTGAAATCAGATCTAGTAAGGTGGTAAATTAAAAAAATGTTATTCCTTTTGAGCGTGTAGTAGTCATTTTGAGTATTGTACTGGTGATTACACGATGTAAAATTTCTTACTATAGTGATATCAATTGCTTTTCTTTGCCCGTGGTTTTTTCCTTATTTAAAAAGGTTTCCACGTAAAATTCTTGATGTCATTATTTTCATTTTATTTCCATCATTTTGACCATATATATTTTCGTGTTGGTCCACATTTTCCCAACACAATCAACCAAAAAATGGTTTTAGAAATATTGAAAATAGGTCTGCTTGTAAAAACAAGAGATGGTAGTGAATGCATCCACCATTGAGAACGTTGCGAGGAAGTTAATTACTCCCTCTAATTCATATTAAGTGAATTATTTGAGAAGGCGATATAATTACACCTTGATTCTTTCATTGCTCATATTACAAGATAGATTTGTGTTACTCCAGATCAGTTAGAGATGTTTAACTGATGTCTGCTTCTTGCTGTTAGCTTACTTCCGCACATTAAAAAGTAAAAAAAGCTGTGCAACACAGCAGAACAGTTCTATCTATGTAAGGCAAAAAAAATAAATGGAAATAACTGAGATAAAGCATCAGTTATATAACCAATATGGATGAACAAAATTGAACAAAAACAACCAAAAATCTTGAAAAAAAAGGCAAAAACCATTGCAATTTATTTCATGATATGTGCCATGACAGAATCCATCACCATTCAATATGCACCCCCATTCTCTGTGGATCGCCTTATGGCCTCTCCTACTTACTTGCATTAATACAATAATATTGCAATGGTTCTTGCCTTTTTCCTTTACAAGTTCTTTAGTTACTTGTTCAAAATTTCTGTTTTTAGTTCAGAAAAGTTCATGCCTAAAATTTCTTAAATGATCTTGTAATGCTCCAGTACTACAGAATAACAGAAAATCTTATGGAGTACCTTATTTCATCATATGTGTTTAGCATATGGAAACAACTGAGAAATATAAAGTAATCATCTCACTGATAGCCATAAAAAGTTTCAGCTACTGAACATTCCAAAACCAAAGAAATATAAGGTAGTATAAACTAGTCCGAGCCAAGAAACAGACAAGTGACAGATAAACTTGAAGTTTCTGGTGAAAAAGCAAGTCTATCTTGTGATATGCGCGACAAAAGAATCCAACTCTATTCGAGAAGAACCCCCTTTCTCTGTGGAACATCTAATGGCTTCTCCCAATTCTTCTGCTCTTTTCCTAATTGCATCACCTTCTTCTGATGCCATCAACTTCCTCACGACAATCTCAATAGTGGATGCACTTACTAGTTCCTCGCGTTTCTCCCACTCTCTCACAGTCAGGCCTATTTTCAATATTTCTGTCACCAAGAAACCGTTTCTCGGTTGGTCAGAGTGCATAGGCCAAGAAGCTATAGGCACACCCATGGTAATGCTCTCTATGCAAGAATTCCAGCCACAATGACTCATGAACCCGCCTGTGGAAGAATGGGCCAGGATTTCAGGTTGTGGTGCCCATTCTCTTACCACTAAGCCTACTTCTTTTACCCTTTCCTCAAACCCTTCTGGCAGCTCAAATCTTCTAGCTTCTCCGGTAAAAATATCTCCTCTATCGGCTTCTCTCAACACCCATATGAACTTCTGTTTGCTTTGTTCTAATCCTATCGCGAGCTCCATGACTTCTCTATTGGAAAATGTAGTTGATGTTCCAAATGATATATAAAGAACTGATCTTGGAGGTTGTTTGTTCAGCCACTCCAAACATATCTCATTCCTATTCGATATAGAATCGAATTTTGTAGGCAGAATTGGTCCAATTGCCCATTGTTGTTTACTTTCTATTTGTGCAAGCAATTCAAGAAAATCGCCTTCAATAACTTTGCTTGTATTATGGATATCACCTGATTTAGAAGCCATATATGGACCCTGAAGAGCCATAAAGTTCCTGAGTTCATCAGGCATTGTTCCTTCAAGGGACGGTAGCTTTTTAAGCAATTCTTCTTCAAGTTGGATAGACATTCCTCTAAATAAGCATTTAAAACAGTACAAATTGAAAACTGAAATGCAATTAAATATATAGGATTCAGCATTGGGCAAGGAAGAAACATCCTGAACAGTATATGACATAGAAGGATCATGAACAACAATGACTCGTCTCGATTTCAAGGAGATATCGCGTAAAAAGGAAGCAATGGGCTTGTGCAGAAGCATAGATGCATCCCATAATGGCAGAAGATGTGATGGGAATTTGATTGAGGCATTAAAGACAGGTGGAGGTGAGGCAAATTCAGGAGTTGGAATGTCATGGAAGTGGATTTTGGCTATATCTGAAGGATTTAAGGCGTTGGCTCGAACCCGAGTTTGTCGGTTATGTGTGGCTGAGCCAACATAATAGACAGGAAGATCATATGATGAGGATATTAAACAGGCAAGTTGAAGAAGTTGATTGAGATGGCCTTGAGCTGGAAATGGAACCATGACTATAACTACTTCATGGTTTGGTAAATTCTCATAGCAACACATGGAAGTAGATTTATCGGAATTTCTTACTTCTGTCGGATCCTCCATGTCTTCTGATTGAGTTTTTGTCATGGAAGAATCAGGGTTATATATATTCAACCTTTCTTCTATAGCAAATCCTTCTCCTTCACATATCTTTTAGTACTGTTATTTTTGAAAATTATTGAATCTATGCACCTTCCAACTTGTTACAAGACAAAAGGACAATAATTATATGACAGTAAAAGTACGTGATGCATGACAGCTCACATCATAATTTTTTCTTAATAAATGATTTTGTCCCTATGTTAAAATTTTGCTGTTACTTTTTGTCCTACATGACATTGTTTTATGACAAAAGATTTTGTTTGTAGATCTTGTTTCACATTTTTGGCTATTTTTCTTTTTGATTAAATAAACTCTCAAATGACTATATGATTTTGATGTACCCATCTACATGAAAAGGTTGGATAACAATGTCATTTGTTCACTACAACTATATAAGATGAACATGGTTAAAATCATTATGTATAGCCTATAATTGCCTATGCACTTTGACCAACCAACCAAATAATGGTTCCAGAAATATTGAAAATAGGTCTGCTTGTATAAACAAGAGATGGTAGTGAATGCATCCACCATTGAGAACGTTGCGAGGAAGTTAATTATTCCTTCTAATTCGTATTAAGTGAATTGATGAGATATGACACATCTTTTGATTTGATATGCACCCCCATTCTCTGTGGATCACCTTATGGCCTCTCCTAGTTACTTGCTTTAATACAATAATATTGCAATGGTTCTTGCCTTTTTCCTTTACAAGTTCTTTAGTTACTTGTTCAAAATTTCTGTTATTAGTTCAGACAAGTTCATGCCTAAAATTTCTTGAATGATCTTGTAATGCTCCAGTACTACAGAATAACAGAAAACATACGTTGTTTGTCTTATGGAGTACCTTATTTCATCATGCATATGTGTTTAGCATATGGAAACAACTGAGAAATACAAAGTAATCATCTCACTGATAGATACTGAACATTCCAAAACCAAATAAATATAAGGTAGTATAAACTAGTCTGAGCCAAGAAGCAGACAAGTGACAGATAAACTTGAAATTTCTGGTGAAAAGCAAGTCTATCTTGTGATATGCGCAACAAAAGAATCCAACTCTATTCGAGAAGAACCCCCTTTCTCTGTGGAACATCTAACGGCTTCTCCCAATTCTTCTGCTCTTTTCCTAATTGCATCACCTTCTTCTGATGCCATCAACTTCCTCACGACATTCTCAATAGTGGATGCACTTACTAGCTCCTCGCGTTTCTCCCACTCTCTCACAGTCAGACCTATTTTCAATATTTCCGTCACCAAGAAACCGTTTATCGGTTGGTCAGAGTGCATAGGCCAAGCAGCTATAGGCACACCCATGGTAATGCTCTCTATGCAAGAATTCCAGCCACAATGACTCATGAACCCGCCTGTGGAAGAATGGGCCAGGATTTCAGGTTGTGGTGCCCATTCTCTTACCACTAGGCCTACTTCTTTTACCCTTTCCTCAAACCCTTCTGGCAGCTCAAATCTTCTAGCTTCTCCGGTAAAAATATCTCCTCTATCGGCTTCTCTCAACACCCATATGAACTTCTGTTTGCTTTGTTCTAATCCTATCGCGAGCTCCATGACTTCTCTATTGGAAAATGTAGTTGATGTTCCAAATGATATATAAAGAATTGATCTCGGAGGTTGTTTGTTCAGCCACTCCAAACATATATTGTTCCTATTTGAGATATGATGGAGTTTAGTAGGCAGAATTGGTCCAATTGCCCATTGTTGTTTACTCTCTACTTGTGCAAGCAAATCAAGAAACTCGCCTTCAATTACTTTGCTTGTATTATGGATATCACCTGATCTAATATCCATATGTGGAATCTGAAGAACTGTAAAGTCCTTCAGTTCATCAGGCATCTCTCCTTCAAGGGAGGCTAACTTTTTAAGCAATTCTTCTGCAAGTTGGACAGATTTCCCACTAAATAAACATTTAAAACAGTACAAATATAAAACTGAAACACCATTAAATATATAAGATTCAGCATTGGGCAAGGAAGAAACATCCTGAACATTATGGGACATAAAAGGATCATGAACAACAATGACTCGTCTTGATTTCAAGGAGATATCGCGTAAAAAGGAAGCAATGGGCTCGCGAAGAAGCAAAGATGCATCCCATAATGGCTTATGATGTAATGGGAATTTGCTCAAGGCATTAAAGACAGGTGGAGGTGAAGCAAATTCAGGAATTGGAATGTCATGAAAGTGTATTTTGGCTATATCTGAAGGATTTAAGGCATTGGCTCGAAGCCGAGCTTGACGATTAAGTGTGGCAGAGCCAACATAATAGACTGGAAGATCATATGATGAGGAGATTAAACAGGCAAGTTGAAGATGTTGATTGAGATGGCCTTGAGCTGGAAATGGAACCATGACTATAACTACTTCATGATTTTGTTTCAAGTTGTCAAGTTCATGGTTTGGTGAATTCCAATAGCTACTCATGGAAGCAGAAAGATCGGAATTTCGTACTTCTGTCAGATCCTCCATGTCTTCTGATTGAGTTTTTGTCCAAGTTATAGAAAATTCTAGTGTGTGGGTGTGTTTGTATATATGTAAGAGGATAGGATAACAAATGTGCGAAGGTAAGATGAGTACCTTCCACCTTTTTATAAGACAAAAGTTGCAACTTTGGAAGTATGTCAAGAAAAATATGTGGTGCAGAAGTATTGTGACCATATCTTATTGTTATTATAACATTTGTTAAGCTAAATTCCTCACATTCTCTATGAAAGAATTCCATGAGCCTTTGAAATCCAAACCTTTGAACCTGTGTGCTTCATCACTAATAGTGTTATTCATTTTGAATTATTGAACCTTGGTAATGTACAAGAAAAACAGCTAAAGCCAAGTTATAGCTCGACCTCTTACCCTTAATGAAAATGATCGTTCCATGCCACTAACCACAAACTTACATGAATTACTATAACTAATTTTTAAATACTGTTTTTCTTCTGATTTTTGGGAATATTTGAAGAATCAAGCTGTGAACTTTTCAATTCATCAAGTGATTGAAAGCTTGTACCTTGATCTAATGGCTAAAGAATTCGATGACACGAAACTATGGGCTATAGGTCCATTCCATCCCCTGGTGCTAACGGGGACGAAAAAAGGCTCCAATAAATGCCCCACAAGTCCCTTTATAGAGATGTTTTTACTAGTGAAGTTAGAAAAATCCATCTGCCTGAAGGGTGTGAAGAGAGAATAAAAGGAAGACCACAATTGGAAATTTTAGCACATAGTTCAACAAGGCGTTTTAATAAGTCATTGCGGATGGAATTCGTGTATGGAGAGTATGTCCTTTGGACTTCCTATAGAAGCAAGGACAAACCATTCAGATCAGCCAAGGAATTCTCAACTTGTAACAAACTACTCCATTTGTTTGTCTGATTTTGACTTGGCACGGAGTTTGTCTTAAGCTAAAGAATGTATTAAAATGTTCTTTAATCTTGTGATCTTACACATGTCACGTGAAAATTTGAAATTAAAGGGTTGCAGAAAAGGAAAGGGACATTCTTTTTTTAAATGAACTAAAAAGAAAAATAAGACAAACAAATTGAAACGGAGGGAGTATCAGAAAATGGGACTAATTGTTAGTCCATGGGCGCGTTGAGATGAACATGTTACATCATAAATGGCTGAAAATGCAGTGAGAACTTTGATGGATTCAATAGATGTAGATGAGATGAGGAAAAGAGCAGCAAATTTGAGCAATGCTATAGTGAAAATTTCATTAAAGAGAAGTCTCACTATACTACAAATGAGTCTATGCATTCACGATGTAAAAAATATGTACGCAAATCAGGTTACTTTATTTAGTAGGTATTGATATAACAAGTTAAATTACGCTGATAGTGAAAATATTCATTATATGATTTAAGTATAAAGTTTAAAACTTTAAATCCATTGCAAATAAAGTTGGTCTTTCCATTTTTATATCCATACACATTTTGTTTCTTTCTTCTTAGCTTTTTTGCTTGTCCCTTTTCTTTTGGACTGAAAGCCAAGTCATTTGATGTGAACTTTCTTGCAATTGTACAACACTCCAAAATTCTTGACAAACCCGTGGGCTTTGGTTTAGCGGTAAGAGCGCAATTTGGGATTTCTGGGTTAGGCTTACCCTACGGATTCAAACCTTGTCATGGACAAAAGACTGATATTTAAGTACCGATCAATATAATCCATCGAGTTTTGAACTGTGTCCCACTAGTACTCAAGGATTTCTTGATTATAACAAAAAATGATGTGTGTTTTTGCTTTTGAGTGAATCACGCGTGATAATAAAATTGGAACGATACAGAAAAGCTTGAAATGGCTCATACACGGATGATATTCATGGATGGATAAATAATATATTCTTATTTTTTTTAAAAAAAAGGGCATAAACGTGTGGGGGGGGGGGGGGGTCCATATAACTGGCTTTAGAATAGTAGAACACTAAACTATTTTTGCTATTTTTAATTTTTATTGAGTGTAACGAAATCAAATTTGGTGATAAAGACAAATGAAAAGGATGGATTAAGACATGTATTAGTTGGAAAAAAAATTATGTTTAAGTAAAATTACAAACATACATATCAATTCATAGTTAAATTTCCATAATTTTCGTGTGTATTTATTTTATTATATTTTGAATCCCTTTAGTTTGAAGCAAATTCAGAATTTGAGGTTTTTGGATTCTAAAATTCTAATATATATATACATATTCAGTGAATTTCTCGACAAAAATATATATAGTTTGGCCGTTTGGATCACCAAAGTTGTTCCAAATTTGTACTTCGCATGCTAGCTCTGCCTCTGTCCTGAATGAAAATTCTTGTTCTGTCACTAACCACAAAGTTTCATGAATTAACACAAAGATATATTTTTCCACTAAACAGTTATATGTTGTTATCGATTAACGTAACTGGTGTAAAAAATAAATAAAAGTGATAATGGTATACTATTATTGCACAGTCAAAGATATTATATTATTATTAGCTCACAATATAGAACAAGTTTTATGACATCATGATATACCACATTTTATTTGTATTATTATCATCTCACATTTCAAGATTGACATGTTGAAACTGTTTTTCCTTCTTTCTTATGTATATTTATAGACCTTTCAAGAACAACTTTTTCTTGGAAGATAATCAAAATTTCCAAAGTCTTAATTCTGTTTACTTTTGTTCAGTTTCCATAGACTTTTTAAAACCAATGAGGTGTCAAGGGAGGATCTGACAAAAGTATGAAATTCTGATTTTTCGAAATCTTCCATAACACAAGCTCAATCAGGAGATAGGAAGGATATGACAGAAGTAGGAAATTCTGATTTTTCTAAATCTTCCATAACACAAGCTCAATCAGGAGACATGAAGGATATGACAGAAGTACGAAATTCCGATTTTTCCACTAACATGTGTAGCAACATACAACAAGATGAAATAGCTATAGTCATGGTTCCATTTCCAGCACAAGGTCATCTCAATCAACTTCTTCAACTTTCCTGTTTAATCTCCTCATTATATGATCTTCATGTCTATTATGTTGGCTCAGCTACACATAATCGTCAAGCTCGGGTTCGAGCCAACGCCTTAAATCCATCAGACATAGCCAAAATCCATTTCCATGACATCCCAACTCCTGAATTTGCCTCACCACCACCTGACTATAATGCCTTGAGCAAATTCCCATCACAACTTCAGCCATCATGGGATGCTTCTATGCTTCTTCGCGAGTCCATTGCTTCCTTCTTACGCGATATTTCCTCAAAATCAAGACGAGTCGTTGTTGTTCATGATTCTTTAATGTCTTATAATGTTCAGGATGTTTCGTCCTTGCACAACGCGGAATCATATGTGTTTAATTGCATTTCAGTATTCACTTTGTACTGTTTGATGTCTTTATCTATGGGAATGTCTGTTCAACTTGAAGAGGAATTGGTTAAAAAGTTACCTTCCATGGAAGGAACTTTGACAGACAAAATCAAGAATCTTGGAGCTTCTCAGAGTCCATATATTGATATTAGATCAGGTGATATCCATAATACAAGCAAAGTAATCGAAGACGAGTTTCTTGATTTGTTTGCACAAGTAGCAAGTAAGAAGGAGAAGAAACAATGGGCAATTGGGCCAGTTTTGCCTACTAAACTCGATGGTCTCTCGAATAAGGAGAACATATGTTTGGAATGGCTTAACAAACAACCATCAAGATCAGTTCTTTATGTATCTTTCGGAACAACAACTTCATTTTCCAATAGGGAAATCAAGGAACTTGCGATGGGATTAGAGCAGAGCAAACAGAGGTTTTTATGGGTGTTGAGAGATGCTGATAGAGGTGATATCTTTACCGGAGAAGCTAAAAGACTTGAGTTGCCGGAAGGATTTGAGGAAAGAGTAAAAGGGGTCGGGTTAGTGGTGAGAGAATGGGCGCCACAACCAGAAATCTTGGCTCATTCATCCATGGGGGGTTTCATGAGTCATTGTGGATGGAACTCTTGCATTGAGAGTATTACTATGGGAGTGCCAATAGCTGCTTGGCCTATGCATTCTGACCAACCAAAAAATGGTTTCTTGGTGACAGAAATGTTGAAAATAGGCCTGATTGTGAGGGAGTGGGAGAAACGCGAGGAGCTAGTGAGTGCATCCACCATTGAGAATGTCGTGAGGAAGTTGATGGCATCAGAAGAAGGTGATGCAATTAGGAAAAGAGCAGAAGAATTGGGAGAAGCAGTACGGCAGTCCACAGAGAAAGGGGGTGCTTCTCGAATGGAGTTGGATTCTTTCATCGCGCATATCACAAGATAGACTTGCTTTTTATGGCTATTGGTTAGATGATTGCTATGTATTTCTCTTTTAAGAGATAATTACTCTGGTTATAACATGAATAAATTTTTGACTATATGCTTTGCGAAATCTCGTTTACATATATACTTATGTTATTTATCTTGCTTTTGGATCATGAAAGAATTTTGGTTCATATTATAGCCTTGCATTAAATGTATTACTTTAACATGGACAAATTTTTCAAGAAAGTTCATTTTCTTCTGATTTTTGGGACTATTTGAATAAACAAGTTGCCCTTAGTTGGAAAAATCAGCTGTGGTGAACTTTTCAGTTCATCCAGAGTGATTGAAAGTTTGTATCTTGATTTAATGGCTAAGGAATTTGATGACATGAAACTATGGGCTATATGTCCATGGTGCTAATGGAGACGAAAAATGGCTCCAACAAACACCCCACGAGTCCCTTTATTGACTCGACAAACAAGAATCAAACTCAGTTATTTTCGTGTCATTTGGAGCGACTATTTCATTGTATGATGAAGAAATCAAAGTGATCATATTGGACTAGAGAAGAGTCGCCAAAAGTTCGTTTGGGTGCTCAGAGATGTTGACAAAGGAGATATTTTTACAAGTGAAGTTACAATCATGTCCTTTGGAGCTCCTATAGCAGCTTGGCCAATGCATTCAGATCAGACAAGGAATTCTCAACTTGTAACAAAGTATCTGAAAATTATTAGGCCATGGGCGCGTTGTGATGAACTTGTTACATCAGAGATAGTTAAAAATGCTGTGAAAACATTGATGACTTCAACAAAGAGAGATGAGATGAGGAAAAGAGCAGTAAGTTTGCGCAATGCTATTGAAAATTAGTGATGAATGGTGGCATCAACCGCGCTAAGATGGATTCCTTCATCACTCACATTACTCATTGAAATCAGATCTATTATTAACAATTAGTATATGAAATAATAGTAATTTATACAAGAATTCAACTATATATTTTACAGTAAAAACTTCTGTTTTATTTATGAGTGACTGAGAAAATAGCTATAGTACTACGTGCGTAAATTGGAGATACATCAACCTTCATTGAATTTCACAGACTCCAGGACATTCATACGTCTGATTTCAACGAGTAATGTGGGCGATGAAAGAATCCATCTCAGCGCGGTTCATGCCCCCATCCGTCACTGATTTTTTGATAGCATTGCTCAAATTTGCTGCTCTTTTCCTCATCTCATCTCCCTCTGATGAAGCCATCAATGTTTTCACAGCATTTTCAACTACCTCTGATGTAACAACTTCATCACGACACGCCCATGGCCTAACAATTAGTCCAATTTTCAAGTACTTTGTTACAAGTTGAGAATTCCTTGGCTGATCTGAATGCATTGGCCAAGCTGCTATAGGAACTCCAAAGGACATACTCTCCATACACGAATTCCATCCGCAATGACTCATAAAACCGCCTGTTGAACTATGTGCTAAAATTTCCAATTGTGGTGCCCAATCTCTTACTATAATCCCTCTTTCTTTTATTCTCTCTTCATATCCGTCAAGCAATTGTACTTTTCTAACATCACTTGTAAACACATCTCCTTTATCAGCATCTCTGAGCACCCAAATGAACTTTTGGAGACTCTTCTCTAGTCCAATCGCGAGTACTTTGATTTCTTCATCACACAATGAAGTAGTCGTGCCAAATGACACGAAAATAACTGAGTCGCGCTCTTGTTTGTCAAGCCAATCAAGGGACTCGTGGCGTTTGTTGGAGCCTTTGCTCTTCTCTTGTGGCTCCATGGGGTTGAATGGACCTATAGCCCATTGCTTCATGCCATCATATTCTTTGGCCATTAAATCAAGGTACAAACTTTCAATCACTCTTGATGAATTGTAAAGTTCACCACAATTGATCTTCCAATCAACTTGTTCTTGTGTCTTCAAAAATTCCCAAAACTCTGGAGGAAAAGAATCTCCAATTGTTGGAATATCCTCATAATTTTCAGTTCCAGGATGTAAAGGCTTTCCTTTGAGTTCCCACAAGTATGAATATGACATGAAAGCTGAAGTACTATTGAAACAGTAGCACTCTGTGTTTGGTAATTGTGGCAAATCTTGAACTACACATTTCATCAAACTATCATAAATGACAACAACTTTGCGATGATTCGCGCTTAGAAGTTCGCGTACTAGCAAGCAAACTGGCTCGCGGAGATGGGATGTGGCGTAAAATGAAGGTAATAGCTGGTTTGGAAATTTGAAAGAAGCATTAGGATTAGGCAGAGGAGTTTCAAAAGGTGTTTGATGAAATTCATGGAAATGAATTTTTGTTATGGTGAGTGGATCAAAGCCATGAGCTCTAATTTTTGCTTGTTGAATGTGAGATGTGATTCCAATGTAATATACTTGGATATTGTACATGGAAATGAGCCTAGAGAGGTGGAGGAGTTGGTTGAGATGGCCTTGTGCTGGAAGTGGCACCATGACCACAACCACCCGGGCGTCGTCTCGCAGTGGCGGAGTCAGAAATTTTGCTATAGTGTGATTTTCTAGTGAAGAGTGTCCTCCTTCGACGTCGGTTGTAGCCTCGCCCTTGACGTCTTTCGCAGCCACCCGAGCGTTGTCTCGCAGTGGCGAAGTCAAGAATTTCAGTATAGTTTGATTTTTCGGCAAAGGGTGTTCAATTGACCCTCCTTCGCCACCGACATCTTGCACAATATTTTGGCTAACCGACCACCCTTCATTGGTTTTAGCTCTAACCCTGATGTCTCGCATGCCATTTTGGTCAACTGACCACCCTTCGTCGACTATAGATCCTCCCTTGCCATCTTTCAAACTATTTTGGTCAACTGACAATCCTTCACCGATTATAACTCCCCTGACATCTTGTGGACCATTTTGACCAACTGACCACCCTTCGTCGACTGTAGCTCCGCCCCTAGTTGCTTCTTGCCCAATATTTTGGTCATATGTATTTTTTGTGGTAATTTTTTCAGCCATTGAGCTATATTAGAATAGAGATCTCTAGTGATACTCAAATATATATATATATTGAATGAATAAGAAAAGAGTCCTTTTATAAAGAAACAAATGGAGTAGAACCACAAAACAAAAAGACATTTCACTACCAACATAGGTTGTGGTGCAGTGGTGGGACTACTTCATCCTTAACTAAAGGTCTCGGGTTCGAGCCCTATATATAGAAAAAATTATGTTGGGAGCGCCACCCCCGAATAAGCACTACAGTGCGCGATTCGAATTTAGTCGGAGTTCAACGGCCGGGCTCCAACCATAGGGAAAAAAAAAGACATTTACGATTATATATATTCATGCAAGTTGCAACGTGGTGCAAAGACTTCCATTCATACATCTTTGTCATATAGCTAAATGGTAATGGCAAGAAACAAATATGACCAATTAAGGTGGATAAATTTTGCAATCATTGAGAAGTTTCTCACCCATACATTCAATAAAATCAGGATGAAGGTTCGATATTCAGTTTTTAAAATTTGGTTTCGATATCGACAATTAAAAATAGATATCAAATATGAAAATTTGAAAATTAGGTTTGAGTTAGTTTTTGATTTATGTCCATTCATAAATAAGGTGCAAATTTTGAAAATAAGGTTTAAATCTCAACGTGGACAAGAAGCATTTGATCATTTCTTTCTATCTACCTAAATTTTGGTGGACAATAACATATATATATATATAAATTCATACTAGTCGTAGGATGCATCATTCATTTAGACAAAGCTATTTTTCATGTCGTCTCAAAATAAAAGACTTATTTAAAAGCATCTTTAATGAGTTAAAAAAATTAAAACTCGTCAAAAAAACTTGTAGCAATATACTAATTAAAGTGAGTTATATTATTAACACAGTACATATTGTGTCGTTTTAATAGAGATCATTTCAAAGAACGTTCATTTATTCGTTTCTTTAAATGTTGATCACATCGTTTATTAAAATTTGTGTGTTCGTCATTAACAGAAATTACTCAATACCTACGCTAGTGGAAGGCAACAGATATACTCGATACAATAATCAAAGTGTGTGTAAGCTGGGAAAAAAAAGATACCGTATTATTAAAAAAATAATAATAAAAAATCGTCAAAAAACTGGTCCCCTTTACTACAATAGCTCTGCAACGTGATGATAAACTGTAGGGTGTGCGGATTTTGATTTAACCGATAAATCGAATCAAAAAATATTGTTGGTATTGGTTATTGGGTTAATGATTTTTTTATTGGACTATTGGTTCAATTTTTGTGAAGTAACGCTAATTGATTAATCGAAAATTGATAACGAATATTTTGTTGATTTGATTATCCGTTTAGCATATTTACAAACTAATAAACTGAACCTATAATATATAAAAGGGAAACTTACATAAATATATAATATTAAGAAAATATTTACCATTTATAGCAATAAACATTTTTTTTCAGTGAACACTTATAATACAATTTTAATACATATTGCAGAGAACTATTTATAAAACATATATAATACAAGTTTTATAGATGGATAATACATTTATCACATATTTTAATAGATTTATAATACATTGTGTTAGTTTCTTACTACACAAACATAATATATATTTTAAAACACTTATAATACATTTATATTGTAATCATAATTCACTTTTAATACAAGTGTAGATTTATCATAGTATTGCTATATATTGCTATAAATGATAATAAATAAAAAATATTGCTAAAATCGGTAATTAATTTTTAAAAAGTACTCAATCAAGTAATTTTTCCTATATAAAATCGGACCAATTCTAGTTTTGTGCTACCTCTTCATATCAAATATAATGGGCCGGCCCAAACCATCAACAGTAACTATTGGAACGCTCATGGGCCTAAACCTGTTGTTGGAGTTGGTGGGCTTAAGAGGGCCTATCTAGCCCATATGCTAAGAAAATGATTACTTCGTAATCGGGCTTATGAATCGAACAAGGGTTGATTTACGCAAATGTCCCCTTTTTAGGTTAGCGTCTAAATTTTTGTCTTTTTTTAAAAAATTGTACAAATATAGACCTTAAAAAATTATTCTTTCGAACAATGTTCGACTCAAGTCTAATGTTTGCTCATGTGTTGTTTAACCTTATAGACAAAACGTTATATTATCGTTGAACTTTTGCGATAACTTACAAAATGGTAGACAATGATTTAACGTTTTTTAATAAGATTTTCAGTTTTCTAAACAAAAAAATATCCTTAGACCGTGGTTTAAAAGATCTACAAGTTGCAAGAAAAAATAAAAGAAGGTAATTTACGAAACAGCATTCCCATAAAAGGACAATCGGTGAAAATTTCACTCAAACAAGTTGTCCAACAAATTTAGCCACTATATGTGTAACTGACTCATACAACACCAATAAAAGACGAAAAGTTAAAGTCTACAATAAAAATGACCTTAAAAAAACATTAATGGCAAAGAAGAAAAATGTTCACACCTTACTAATAACTTCTTATTTAATTAGGGCAATAATTGGATCACACGTAAAATTATGGATGTCACTATAGAGTAATAATAAATACTTATTCTTATTCGATGTTTATATCAAATTAAATTCAATAATTTAAATAGAAATATTTATATGCCTATATTGGTACAAAACCACATTAGTTTAGTATTATTAAATTGAGATAATTACATAGAGAGACTGTAACTGATATACATCGACAATATTCTTTAATAGCTTGACAATAATAATGTCTAACCTCTTGTTCAAACATAGTATAATCTCTTTTTTTTAATTAAAATCATTCTATTTGATTCTATATAATTTGGTAGTTGGAAAAAGATAAAGAGCATTAATCCTCCCTCCACCCATCCCCAATTTTTTATAACATGTGCTTAATTTTGTCAAATGCTCACTTTTCTCATTTTTACCGTACCTTATTTTCATCGATCATATTTATTATGTCATAATGAATGACGTTCATGTACAGTATAAAATATGTGTTAAGTTGACGCAGTTTGAATATAGATGAGATGTTTTGGTAATAATCTAACAAATTTGATGGATCGTATATATGTTTAACCTGTCATTGATGTATAAAAAAAAAACAATAGAGTAACTCATTGCACTTGGGATACTTGAAAAAACATGAATGCATTGGACCCTCACCCCCCACCCGTCCACCCCCCACCCCACCCCACCCACCTCAAATTCTTTTTGACATGTGCTTAATTTGAAACCTTACCCACATAAATGTTGTATGATAAAATTGTCGGTATTTTTATTTGTTATTCAGTGTTCGATGTCATATTAAAATTCGATTAATGTAAATTTATTTCTTATTTATTAAAAGTAAATTATTTTTTATTTAAAAAATTCATATATAGAGTTTAAATTTAAAATCTTTAATTAAAATAAAAGAAATTTTATTCATCTCACTTGCAATATTAGCCAACTCCCATGTGCAGAACAACTTGAGTGGCCAATTTATTTGGGTAGATACACTTTACAAGTCATGTCACCACAACATATAATTCTTGTTTGTATTGTTTTTTTGTTTGTTTGTGTTTTTGATACGATATTCGATATCTATTTTTTTAGCACACCACATGACTAGAATGAGATTTCTTTATCACGACTTTGAAATCCAAAATTTTTATCCAAAATTTTTAGTCTATCCAAATATATTCTTAATATGATATGTTATTATCTGTCTTTTATTTAGCTCGCATTTTTTTTCTAAGAAACGCGCCTCATATAGTTAAGAGTATTTATGCACTTTACATATAGGATTTTCTTCTTTTCAACTATTAACATGGGATTCTATTTGTACATCTAATAATCTTTCTCTAAAACTAAATACTCTAACTAAGTTCCACATGCCATCACCAAGGTTAATGAACTAATCTAGATATTCACTATGCATCATCTGGTGGCGAAACCACGTATACTTGAGGAGTGTCGATCAATATTCCTTCATCAGAAAATTATACTGTTTTTAGCTAGATAAAATTATATTTTTCTGTATATATATATTACATATTGACACTCCTTAACTTCTTTATATTTTGACACTTCTAAATCGAAATTCTGATTCCGCGTCATCCATATCATTCAAAGCATATATGGTCATCAATACCCACGTGCTTCTTTTGTGTAAACCAGCCAGTAAATGAATAAAGGTAGTAAGTCAGAAACCACGTCATGTCTATATTCGTCTCATCGAATTATTGATTTTGATATAAATTATTAGACTATAGACCAATTCGATAAACCTAAAAGTCTTTTAATTTTTTTTTAAATTATTCTATGTCTGAAATTCACCGACCAACTAATTTTAATTGCGTCATATAAATTCACAATAATTATTTTTTTGAAAAAATCTTTTGAATCTTCATAGTTGGATATCATTGAAGTGAGAACAATAGGGTAGGGCCATTTTTATATATATAAATATATTTACAGCAAAGTAGACAATTGACGATTCTTTTTTTAAAAATTCAAATATTAATAATTTTGATAAATAAATTTTATTTCAACATATTAGGCGTTTTAGAATTAAGTCATTTCTTAATTCAATCATAAGGAGGTATTTATTATTAAATTAAATTACTTATAACTATGTCTGAGCTACCAATATTATTTAAGACTAAAAAACAACTGAAAGTTTTAGTCACATTTTGCTGTTGATAATAGTTTCTAAAAGGTAATAATATAATAAATATCTCTTTATAATTAACAATACTTCATTAATTATGGTCCCATTTTTATTTTTTGCTTTTATTAGTGAAACATTTGGTAGGATGTACATAATTCCCTCTTGCTCCCACCTCCGTCCACGTCAGCTGGTTTATATTGTGGATTTCGAGTCATAAGAATATATTCAAATAAATTGATAATTAGATAATAAAAGTTATTATTTAAACTAGTTGACGATTAGCATAAAATTTGTTGTTTTGTGGTGAATTTTCATAATACAAGTAATAATTAATGTTTAATATGTTTCCACAAAAAATATTTGACTGCATTTTTCAATTGAAATGGAATATTACATCTAATCTATTTCTCATCAATAATTGAACTAACGACTCATGAATGTTATTGGGTTGGGAGAACCAATAACTCGAAGGAGTTATTGAGGATTTGTATAATTGTTTGTTGGTCCCAAGCCCGAACAAAAGAGGAGGATTTCAGTAGGTTAACAATCAACGTAAAACGTATCATATATTATATAAATATCATATTAATTGATTTTAAATTAAAAAAAACAATTGTAGCTCAAGATATGTATCAAATTAATCAGCAATATTATCATCTAGCTATTGCCGACCACAGTGTTATTATAAAAACTCTCTGGTCCTTACCCTACATTACTTCTTTTTTTAAATCTTTCTGTTTTCTAATTGCAATTTGCAAATAAAAATAAATTAAATATTTATAGTTATTATTTAGTAAATTTTGTAATATACAAGGTACATATTATTATATTCTTCTGTCTCAATTTATGTGGCACTTTTCATTTTTCGAAAGTCATGCAGTTTAAATTTGACTAGGAATTAGTGCATGGAATCTTCAATTTTTTTGAAATGAAATTTATATATTTGTAAACTACGTAAAAAGTACTATAAGTCACAATAATTGACAACTCAAAAATATATAAAAAAATTACAGTAAAAAATAAACTTATTTAAATTACGAAATCCTAAAAATGCCACATAAATTAAAAACAAAAAAAATATTAAATTCACGTGAATTCATAAGATCCGGTTGAATTATTGCAAATAGGTCATGAGAAGCTTGTCGTTGGATTTTGAGATGGTACACTGTGTCAATGGCACAATCAAAAAAATTTAAAAGTATTAAAATGTACGTCACAATTAGATATATATTTTGTTGCATGGCCTATTTTGAGACAACGCTCCCCAAAAAAAATTCTGCGATCCAAGATTTCTGATTAATATATTATATATATTGCCAAACTAACATTTTTAAAATTTAGTTCATATCAAATATAAGATAAGATAGAAGCATGTGTCAAACTAATTAATAACCTGTCCTACATTAAAATCTTTGCATCATACTATCTAGACTTTTTTCTGTGCATTTGCTAGTATTATATTCATAAATTACAGCTGTCAAATCACATAGTATAATTTAATGTAATAGTTTATTGCATAAAACTAACAAATTCATTTTATCCCTGTTCCAATATCGTCTGGCTATGGATTAAAAAAAATATCATTTTTGTCAATTAACTAAATTAATAGATTCATTTATTCTTAATTAGAAATCTAGGTTTATGTCTTGAGAATGAAAATTCCTAATAGAAAACGCTTTCACTTTAAATAGATCTTAACATAAATCTAAATTAGCTAGGTTAGTGTGTTTTAAAAATCAGATGGTTAAATTAAAAAAAAAATCAGTGAAAAATATTCAATTTATGCTTTGAAATTTGACTCAACATAAAATTTAAGGAAAAAAAATTATTTTGAAACATGTAGTCTTACCATGACATATTTGTGTGGCTATAAAAACATGTCATCAAGGATAAAACAAAAACCTTTAAAGTTGTATTGTCACCACATATAAAAAGACGTCATTCTTTTCTGTACAAACGACTAAATAAATAGTACCGCATAAAACAAAAAAGACATGGACCCCCACCCCTAACAACTAGTCTCCCAAACAGGGGTGTATGCAAAGGGGAGTCAATGGGTTGACGTGAACCCATACGCTCTTTTCGAGATCATATATAGTAGTGTTATATTTTTTAAAAAATATTAAAATATAAATGTATGAATCCATACTCGAAATATCATTTAATTATTGAGTGCATCTTTCTAAGTGAGATTAGAAATTTGAATCTTATATATATCTTGTTTTATTTTTCTTTCTAAAATTGGGTAATACCTCTCTAATTGGTTATTGATACACTTTTGGCGTTATATATAGGTAGTTTTCAAGTTTCTCACATTCAAAATTCCTAAATTTTGTGGCATTGTAATTTTTTTAAATAATTAAATCAAATGTGTGTATGAATCAATTTTGGACCAAATAATTTTAACGATATTCAGTGATAAGAATCTAAATGTCAAACCGATCAAATTTATATCTTAAATCCACTTTTTCATAATAGTGCACTCGAAATTTTGGATACGCCTATGCTCCCAAACACACAATAAAAGGGGGTGCGTTCAAACCATTTCTGAAATTTTGTGTTATCATTACACAAGGGCTATGTAATCTTCTCTGTATCGTTCCAATTTTATCGGAGGTCCCTTCGGGGAGGGTGAGTTGGGACAAGTTGCTAGCCAAAACATTGAACCTAAAAAAAAAAAAAATCAACCTCCTATATATAAATGTAAAGCACATAGTATAGATTCAAAATAAAACATTTCATATAGTATAGTTCTCTATAATGGCCTCCAGTATTCTCCATTTCCATAGCCAAAAAAATCAAGAAATCATAGTAGTTGTTGTCCCTTTTCCAGCACAAGGTCATCTAAATCAACTTCTTCAACTATGTAAACTCATTGCATCACACAACATACAAGTCCATTATGTTACAACAATGACACACACACATCAAGCTAAATTAAGAGTTCATGATCCATTTTCATTCATAAACAACAATATCCATTTTCATGAACTCTCAACACCATTCTTCAAATCCCCTCCTCCCAACCCGAATTCCACGATCAAATTCCCAAGCCATCTCCAACCCTCGTTCGAGTCTTCTTCTCTTCTACGTAAGCCTTTGTCCAAACTCCTACGCGTCCTCTCGTCTAAAGCAAAGAGGATTGTCATCATCCATGACTCATTAATGGGATATGTGGTTCAAGATTTTGTCCACTTGAAAAATGCTGAGGCCTATGCTTTCCATAGTGTGTCAGCATTCACATTGTTTTTGTTTATTTGGGAGAATATGGGGAAGCCTTTTGATATTGATGCAAATTTTCTAAAAGATGTTCCATCACTTGAAGATTGTTTTAGTCCTGAATTTGAGAAATTCATTAAATCACAATATGATTATATGAAGTTCAATTCAGGGAGGATTTACAACACATGTAGAGTTATTGAAGGTCCTTTTCTTGATTTGTTGTCAAAGGAACAAATAAGTAATAACAAGAAGCAATGGGCCCTTGGACCATTCAATCCTGTTTTAGTACAACAATATGGGACCAAAAGTTGTCACAAGCAACATAAATGTCTAATTTGGCTTGACAAACATGAGCCAAACTCGGTTGTATTCGTGTCATTTGGGACCACGACTTCATTTTCCAATGAACAAATCAAGGAGATTGCAATCGGATTGGAGAGGAGCAAGGTGAAGTTCGTTTGGGTGCTGAGGGATGCGGATAAAGGGAATGTTTTCACGAAGGATCATCAATCAAGAAAGATTGAATTGCCAAAAGGGTTCGAGGAGAGAGTTAAGGATAAGGGGATTGTGTTAAGAGATTGGGCGCCCCAATTGGAAATATTGGCACATTCTTCTGTTGGTGGTTTCATGAGTCACTGTGGATGGAATTCATGCATGGAGAGCATTTCCATGGGAGTGCCAATAGCCGCGTGGCCAATGCATTCGGATCAACCCCGTAACTCCGTATTGGTCACGAAGATTTTGAAAGTTGGCATAGTCGTTAAGGAGTGGACACGTAGGCATGAGGTGGTGACATGTGGCATAGTGCAAGCAGCAGTTGAAAAATTGGTGGTGTCAAAAGAAGGAGAAGAAATGAGGAACAGAGCAATGGAATTGAGTGGAGCTCTTAAGAAATCAGTTGAAGAAAGTGGCATTAAGAATATGGAGTTGGATTCATTCATTTCTCACATAACAAGGCAAATTTGATCAACTCTAGATCAAATCTACTTGGACTCTTCAAAAATGTCGACTGAAAACGTATCGGATCTTCTAAAATTAGTGCATAAGGATAACATAGATGTGACAATATTTTTGAAAAGTTTGAACAGTGTAGATCAATGCATGTACCATCTCCATTCAATGGTTGTCATTGTGCCACAAGGGCCTTAATTTATATACATTTAGTAGTGCATGCTGTAGGAGGTCGTTTGTCTTATTTATACACATCTAGTATCTTTTAGAAGATCTACCTATGTAATTTTATATTATCAAGTTTTATAATGTAAACTCATCTAAAATCAATGGTCAAGATCTTTCCACGTGTCTTCTAAGCTCCTTTGGGAGAACAAGCATGAGACCCGCTGCATACGGCTTATGCGTGTACTCCTCGCAGTGACATTATGGTCCCATAAGTTAGATAAGAAGTTTAAAGTAGTTCCTAGAACAACTTGTAGGACAACTTGTGGAAAATTATTTTATATCAATGATTGATTATGCAAATGGATATATATAAATTATTTATCCTAAGATAGTAACTATGTAGAACTAATTAAATAGATTCATGGACTATATATTTTATGACCACATTCATGTTACCTATTCAAGAAAAAGGACATCCTCAATATGATTTCCAACTTGTCCTATGTACATTACATTGTCTCCACCTACAGGCTACAACATCCCATTCTACTAAGTCAGCGGAGAATCGGATTCAGAATTTTGAGTTAATGAGTTTTGAATTTTAGAATAGACAGTTTATTAAGTTCTAAGTATATACATATTAAGTGAATTTCTTAACAAATACGATATTTAAGAAAGAAAGAAACAAACAATGAATGAACAAACTAATCAGTAGCAATTTGAAACAAGATCATGAAGTAGTTGTAGTGATTGTTCAACTTCAAGATCAAGGTCATTTAAGGTGTTGGCTCGAGCCCTGTCCAAAGGACTTAGAATCATCAGGCTAGGGCTCGAACCTACACCTAATATTCGTAGAACAGGATCTACAAACAAAATCATTTATCATAAAACAATCACATGTTGTAAGTTTATAAAGAAACAACAAAATTTAACATATGCAAAGAATTGAGGAATGTAGACAAAATCATTTTATGAGAAAAAGCCTAGGTACATAACCAAGATTCAATAATACAAGCATGACTCCTAAACTCTGATACAATACTTCTGCACTACATACTTTTCTTTCATCACCAACTATTTTTTGGTCCTTGTACAGAACCAAGATTCAATAATCCAAACGTGTTTTAAAGGAAGCACACGTTTTCGAAGATCTGGATTTGGTAGCGTATCCTCCTTTCACCTTCACACATTTTCAAAGGTTTAAACTTGCTATCTTATCCTCTTACATATGTACATACACACTCGCACGCTAACACATGATTCAAGTAACTGAAAAGCAGTAGTAATTTGGATTGAAATTTTCTATAACAACTTTTTTATGGATCGTGAAGTAGTTATAGTCATGGTTCCAATTCCAGCTCAAGGCCATCTCAATCAACTTCTTCAACTTGCCTGTTTAATCTCCTCAAGGCCAAACAGAAGTTCATATGGGGTGTTGAGAGAAGCAGATAGAGGAGATATTTTTACCGCGGAAGCTAGAAGATTTGAGCTGCCAGAAGGGTTTGAGGAAAGGGTAAAAGTAGGTTTAGTGGTAAGAGAATGGGCACCACAACTCAAAATCGTGGCTCATTCTTCCACAGACAGGTTCATGAGTCATTGTGGATGGAACTCTTGCATAGAGATCATTTACCATGGGTGTGCCTATAGTTGCTTGGCCTATGCACTCTGACCAACCGAGAAACAGTTTCTTGGTGACGGAAATATTGAAAATAGGCCTGACTGTGAGAGAGTGGGAGAAACGCGAGGAGCTAGTAAGTGCATCCGCTATTGAAAATGTCGTGAGGAAGTTGATGGCATCTGAAGAAGGTGATGCCAGTAGGAAAAGAGCAGAAGAATTGGGAGAAGCTGTAAAGCGTTCCACAGAAAAAGGGGGTGCTTCTCGAAAGGAGTTGGATTCTTTTATCGCGCATATCACAAGATAGACTAGCTTTTCACTAGAAATATGTTTCTTTGATCTTGGAAAGTTCAGTATCTGAAACTTTTTATGGTTATCTTATTGCTTTGTATTTCTCTCTTAATGATCTTGTTTACATTTCTCAGTTGTTTGCATATTCATATGTTAGACTGTTTTATGACAAGACTTAGTTCATAGATTTTGATGTATCCATATGTCCTATATTAGACTGTTATACGTTATAGGTACTTTTTAAAAGCAATAATTGGATGTATACATATATCCTATATTAGACTATTTTATGACAAGACTTGTTCATAGAAAGGTTTATTCTGAAACAATTTTAATAGTTGTCTTGGAGCATTTGGTCATAAATATGTCGTAACATTAGTAATCATGTCAAGTCTCAATAGACAGAGTTACCCGGTAGCTCTGTTGGTGGGAGGTAGCAGTTGTCCTGTGGAATTAGTCGAGATGTATGTAAGGTGGCAATGCATTCCCTTGTTATTTGTCCATCCTAGTATAGTTGAAGTATTGTTCAGGTAGTTTTTTGTCTTCCGATTTCTGTTATTATTTGTTATTTCTTGTACTTCGACTATCATACTATTTTATTGTAGTTACTGTCGTGTCACTATCTGTTGTTTTTTTTACTATGTGTTATTTCTCGTACTTTTATTACTTCTTTTTATGGACTGCTAGTTCTATGTTGGTTCAAGCCTACCACAACCCTTGTTCTCTTTTATCTGATTTGGGACCGGGAATGTGAGCAAGCTCACACAAGCGGTGAGGATTCATATAGTTAACTTCAACTTGTTTGAGACTGTGGCGTAATTGTTGCTGTACTAAAATAAACTCTGGTATAAAAAGTATGTACAAGTCTTTTATGACAACCTGTATCATCCACACTAATAGCATAGTGTAAGTGCAGAACTCAATTCCTTGTTCAACTTTTCCTGCTCATTGAGCAAGTTGAATGCCTATATACATTGTTGATACTGGAGTTTTCCTCCCTCCAAAATATCAAAACTATTGCAATTAAAAATTTCCTTCTAACAACTGTAAAAATTAAATCCTCTTAACGATCCTCGCTATTTACAGGAAACATGAATTCGCCTAGTAGGTACAAGGGAAAAAAGAAAATGGACTAATTAAAGTTTGATCTGGACCTGTTAGACGACTAGCTGACTACCATCAGAACGTCGGGCCAGCTTGCTGTAATCACTTGCCTGACACACGATGCAGAGTCATGGTATAAGACACTTTTTGGTTGGTGGATGTATGTCCCTCGACTAAATTCCCGAATCAAGACAATCTTCAATACAACTTTCATGGATGAAAATCGCTAGTTCTTGAACACACCTAAGTCAGTATATGACATGTTACTTATTATCGAGTCATTTGAGAATTCTTAGCTGAAGGTAATCAATATTGCAATGAAGATGACTACGTGAGCATATATCAAAGATCGATGCTAGTGTGGGAATAAGCAATAAGACATGACAACGAGTGCAGAATCTAGAAACTTACGAGGAAAGATGAGATTTAAAACCCTCAATGTCATCCTTTGTGGGCATAACTGATGCGAATATTTCTTCCATCCAATAACTAAGAAACATAATAAACATAAACTGTAAGACAACAAGGAAAGACAGTCCAAAGCAGTCCAGAAAAAGGAGTAACGGAAGTACAAGAAGCAACAAATAATAACAAAAACAACTAATAGTAAAAAAACAGAAAATACAACAAAACAATACGATAGTCAAGGAAACAAAAACTGTAAGACAAATATAAGAATATAGGTAGCATTTATACCACTTCCAAACTTACTTGACCATCCATTTCCTTCAAGGCGTTGCTAGCTGCAGTTTCCGAAGTGAACTTCACGAACCCATATCCTTTGGATTTTCCACTTTTATGATCACATATTACTTTCACTGAAAGTTAATAAGCTTATACTTCCATCTAAAAGCAAGTCGCAAGAACAAAGAGAAGTATTGTCATCCATACATTACCTTCAATTATTTCACCATGTTGCTCAAAAGCTTGTTTAAGAACAGGTTCATTGGTATCATAACAAAGTCCTGAAAGAAACAGACTTCGTGTAAACAACAACAAACAACAACATACCCAGTATAGTCCCACATGTTGGGTCTGGGGAGGGTGGGTGTACACAAACTTTCCCCATCCTTTGTGGGGTAGAGAGGAGATTTCGCGTTAACAAGTATCGAAATTTATTCTCATTTGTACTGTCATTCGGTTTTTAGATACGACAACAAGGTGTTCATCTGGATTTGAGCTTAAATGCAATTGCAGTTTTTCGGGCTTTGCGTTCCCTATATACTGTAAAACATTATAGGATACACATTATATCTCAACTCTTAGAGTTGAGCAAATGCAAGTTCCTCATTCAACAACATAAACTTTGACGGGAAATAGTCATTGGCAAACATGTTACCACTAATTCATTATCAGCCCCAAATTCTAGTTCTGCTTATGCTCAATTAGCAACATAAATTGCAACTGTCATCCAAACAGCACTCTACGCCATGTCATTGGCACTCTCCGGAAGCAAATTATGTCTTTCATATTTAGTGACCAGAAAAAGAACCTAACTTTAACACAACTCCAGTAAAGGTAGTACACCACTGGATGTGCGGTAGGTGCACGTCACAAGTTTGAAACCTAATTGTTTAACCAGGTCTGGTATTGAAGAGGCAGAGTAATGGACCCCATTGTCTCCGCATCTCGAAACTGAAACAGGGGATTTCTTGATTGGTTAAGAAAACAACTTTAATACCATTAAGAGGAATTGCATGTTGTTACAGAAATTCGGACACTCTGGGCAATATTAGAGCAACCATCTCTAGAAATACGAGACCAGAAACTGCTGAAAGTATTCTTTTACCTCACACTCAGTAAAAAATTGTAAGAGTGAAGAATCTTTAATACGGAAAGATCAGAGATTTTCAAGAATGAAACTATGTTTAGTTTTTTTTAATGAAGAAATATCATTAAAAGGCATCCAGTAGATGCAAATAAATACAAGCAAAAGAGATGTTAGCTCCAGTAAAACATTTGACTAGGGAAGTGATAGAATGAAACTATTACATCAACATCCAGGAAGAAATCAACTAAGCACCGATCTCTAGCTTCACATGTATCAGAGTAGTTTTAAAAAAATAAAAGGACTCATATAAGCTAAAAATACTTCAGCAAATAACAAGAAAATTTCTGCACTGACGACATACATTATCACAGAGCTTCAAATCCTAACTTGACAAAAAATAGAGTTAATTATCGATATTAACTTTCATTTTACATCCCACATTTCTGTCCCATTAGAAATACTGCTGAAGTCAAGCTCGTCCAACTATTCAAAAATATCTTTATGGAAATGTAACTGCTTGAAAATTCAGCTCAAATGCTAAAAGTGCTTTTCAGCAAAGCTACTAAAATTCAGTTAACGGGCTCTAACTCTAAGAATGCAGTAATAGCAGTCTCAATCCTCCGAGAACCTCTAAAGCAAAATCCTAATTTGCATCAAATGACAAGTTATTTAACATTGTTGGAACAAAGCATACCCAAATAGAGCTAAATGAATATAGAGTATTCACATAGTCAACCCCAAACAGCTTATAATTGGAAACATAGTTTCAATAACTCTTCAATTACCATGCAGAATATGACTAAAAATTTGAACTTTTTTTTCAAGAAAAGGTAATACATAACATTCAAGTTGAATTGAAGGAATACAAAACTAAAAATTACCATATCCACAGGAGGGACACAAATTACTACTAGTTGTTTCACTGAAACTATATACCCCTTAATTCTTAACCAGAGCTCTCGAGCCTGGGTATAAAATCGCCTTTAACCCCTAAAGTGGGACTTTCCGGCATGAATCCAGATTAATGAGACCCCAATACAGATACCGAACACCGAGTGAAAACCCCCCCAAAAAAACTATATGCCAACCATGATATACAAGTAAAGAAACAGTAAAACAGACCTCCAATGAACAATTTGCTACAAGAATGGCGAGAAATGACAAATCTAGCAAGTGGGGTTTGATAATTTAGGAAGAATTTATTGAAACGTTGCATTGAAAGCCACTACAAAGGGAAAAAATCTCGTTTTTGCTTGTGTTCTAGAACTGTCCAAGCTTTTTCTCAGGTGTTCTTGAAGTGTTCTTCTATTCTTTTTTGGTTTTTCGGGTCAATAATCAAATGGGCCTTTAAATTGGATTTTGAAGCCCAATGGGCACATTTGTGATTTGTGAATTGTGAGTAAAAATATGAAAAAATTACCAAATTACACACCTTATATTCCTATATTTTCAATTATTCTCTACCATTTGTAAAAATTTCAAAAATCCATCTTTTGATACATAGGAATGATGTTGATACATCGCGATTTGATACATAAGTCTTTTTCATGATACATCGCTAGTTGATACAAACCAAACACAAAATGTATCAAAACTGTTATTTTTGTTGTGTTCATGATATATTAAGTGTTATAAGCTGATTCATAAGTTTTATTGATATTACAATGTTTGTTTTGTATCAACTAGCGATGTATCATGAAAAAGACTTATGTATCAAATCGCAATGTATCAGCGTCATTCGTATGTATCAAAAAACTGGAAAAAAAAGAAAATTTGAGTAATTATCAAAAAAATCGGAATAAATTGTAATTAGATTTTTTCACTATGAGATTTAAGTAAAATACCCTAAAAATATTACCTTATTTGGACACCACTATTTAACATGTGCTCAATCTTCCTACATCTACCTACTTTGTATGATGTTTGATGCTCGATACCTTATTTGGACACTTCTATTAAACGAGAAACAAGTCTTGAGGTAAAAAGTTTATGTGCATTAATCTTAAAAGAATAATTTGTATCAATTTGTTTGATTGTATTGCTAGATTTTTCTTTTCTACATATATGAAGTTTCAATATTCTTTTATCTAATTATTTTGATAATAATCAATATTCATTGATGCGACTAATTCAAATTCGCATAAGAAAGAAAGTTCCTAACATTTTAGCCTTTTTCCTTAGAGGCTCTAGACTAATTTGTCCTAGTTGAAACTTTCCTTTTGTATGTCTCATTGTTTGCTACAAATCCCTTTTCTTTCCATTGAAAAATTATTCTCCTAACTTTTAGTTATAAGATAAGATGGACATTATCAATATGGATTGTGATATAGTGGTGGAACTGTTTTACTCTTAATCAGAGATTTTGGATTTGATTCATAAGAAGGGAAAAAATCATGTGGACCCTGTAATACGCGATCTGAATTTAGTCGGTGCTTTACAGGCTACGGACATCGAGTGAAAAAACAAAATAATAATAATAATATGGACATTGAACAATACGTGAAGAAATAGGACTTCAAATTGTTCCATGATTGAAATTTGGCTATTCATGACTTGAAGAATTAAGTGTTACCAAAATACCTAATTCTATTTATTTCATCATGACTTTGCTACCAAACAATATTATTCAAGGTGTTAATTAATATGTGTTTATGCAATTAATGAAGCTGCGACGTCGAAAATTAACTAGTCGAAAGCATTTTCTACTAAATATTCATATTTCTAACAACATTTTGATAGAAACGTCCGTTGAAAAATCACTTTTATGATGAAAACTTTTTGATAGATGATGTACTTTTTTTTTAATAAATTTTACGTGACACAAATTTAAATTATTGAAAATTTCAAAAGTGAATATCAGATGTCAAGGTGCCATCGAACGTTCAACAGGTAGTCTCACGATCGGACACTCATGCCTCAACATTGTCATTGTATACTCCCGTGGATCGAGCGGAAAATAATTTATTATCAAAGAGCAATGGGTGAGTAGTTTCATCACATGTAAATATGCCAAAGCCATCATGTGACTTTTTGTCACCCAATGGTCCAACTTCAAGAATTGGGTTTCGTCACTGTCACAAGATTAAAGTTACCAAAAAAGAGAAATATTTTTTAATTCAAAGAGGGAGGAAAATAAGCAATTATTTTTTTGAGATTTGAGCTTTGAAAATGAAATTATTTTTGATAAAAAAAATATTTAATCTTTTAAAGTGAGACTTTCGGATAAACTCTTGAGTGGTGTGTGTTTCCACAAGTGAAAGTCTGAAAAGTAGGATGTACGCAAACGTATTCCTTTTTTTAGAAATAGAGAGATCGTTTTTTATAAACTCTCGATTCAAAAAAATAAATTTGACAAGAACAAAAAATAACATTCTCTAAAATATTTCATGAATACTCGAATAAATTACACCATCACTAATAATGTATATTACTTGAATTTCGTAAAAATTTTATGATACAAATATAGTGAAATTGAAAAAGAAAAAACAAGTCCAAGTGTACACTCCAACGGCTCTTTCAATAGATTGCTTCTTACTGAGGTTTGCTGACAAAATCTGACACCTTTTTTAGTTTTTTTATTCGTTCTGAGAGCACTTATATAAAAAAAATTGAATTGTTGATTTAAAATTTTAACAAGTTATAAAATTTAATTGAAATTATACAGATTACATCATTATAATTAAGTAGTAATAATTAAATACATGTATAAAAGATACATATCTTGCATCCATTAATATTTTTCTATCTCGTCAATGTTAGATATCATCATGTGAGATCGATTAGTTTGAATTTGCGCCTTATAAAAAATATATTTGGGAGCATTGATCGCAACAAGATTATGTTTTACTTTTTGATAATCAAATCTTTTAAATTTTAATTAATATTTAATTTTAAATATTAATTAAATTGAAGTTTGAAAAGCGAGAGATGATATTTTTTGGGGACAAATGAAATACTTTCTTTTTTTTTCTTTGGGTAATTGGAGTAAATACCCAACAAGTTTGACACTTAATTCTACCTCTTCATTTAATTCTAATTGACTTTATTTTTCTCATCATCACTCTTCTTTTATTTTCCCTTTAATACTCTCCATTTTCTCTTTTACTTGTCAAAAAAAATTTAATTTGATTTTTTTTATTTATCAAATTTGACAAATTAAAAAAATATAATATTTTTTTATCTATTATATTCTCAATTTATTGAGAGGGTTAATATTTTTGGTATCAAAATATTTTAGAATTTGGATTATAACTTTAATAATTAATAATGATAAAATGATAAACTCACTATATTAATAATTAATTTCTTAATAAATATGTCAAGTTAAAAATTGATACGTAAAAGGGAATGGGAGGGAGTAAACAAGTTTGACAATTTTAATTTCTATCTTTTCATTTAATTTCATTGACTTTTATTTACCTAGTGAGCTAAATTACTAAAGAAGAGAGAAAAAAAATTGATTGGTTGGAACTTGTGAATTGAGATTTTCTAGATTGAGTAAGTTGTAAATAATTGTGAAGAAAGTATCTATCTACATTGATCAGGAGGTCACGGGTTCAAGCCTTGGAAACAGCCTCTGACAGAAATGCAAGGTAAGGCTGCGTACAACAGACCCTTGTGGTCGGGCCCTTCCCCGGATCCTGCGCATAACGGGAGCTTAAATGCACCGGGCTGCAAAAGTATCTATCTACATTGATAATGTAGCCAAAATATAATTAATTTATTCTACTTGGTATATTCCATATTATTAAAGGCTCAGTTTTTCAACTTGTTTATATTCAGCTTTCTGACTCCCTGCCAGAAAAAAAAAATTGTGTATATAATAATAATATATTTAATATAATTTCACAAAAGTAAATTTTAACTAAAGCACGATATATGAAGATTGTCTTCAATGAATTCTCCATTCAAGAGAGAAGTTATCAGAATACAAATGGAAGAAAATATGATAGTAAAATAGCAAAAATATAAGACAATTGAAGTAACATATAATAATAATAATAATACACACAGTGACGGCTCAACACAAATAGAGGCCTAAAACGAAATTTCAAGTAGAGACCTAAAATTTAAACAAACTTTATATATATTTATTTTTAAAAAAAAACTTTTTTACACTTTTTAGATGCAAATTATTACTTAATATTGTTTTATAAATGATTTCTTTGAAAAAAAATTCAAATTATTAATTTTAGATAAGATTTTATCAATTCCACATTGAAAAACATCACTTCACTAAGACAATTATTGTTTGAATTGTTAACATAATTCTATAAGTAATAAGTTAGCAAATTTTAAATAAAGATAAGAGTTAGAACCATAGAATATGATTTTAAAAGTTGATAACTTGGTCCCCACTTTAATATGCGTGTCATTGTGCTTGAAAATTTAAAGTAGATATAAGAAAATAGTTTGCAATTCACTATATTCAACATGTTTCGTACTATTGATTCATATTTTTGATATAGAGAGTAATATTCTAACTTATCAAAAAATTGAAAGAGAGTACCAAATCAGTTAAAAAAGAATAAAATAATGTGAATGTTTGCGGAAAGAATATAAGAAGACAAAATAATATTTTTTGATTTCTTTTATTTGAAAGAGGCTAAAGAAAATAAAATAATATAATTTTTTAAAATTTTTTTAATCATAAATAATTGTTTTTTCTATGAAAAAATAACATATATTTTATTTTTGGTAAAAATTTGAGGCCCCAAAATTGGAGATCTAAGACATATGCCTTATTATTTACAACATTGAGCCGGCCCTAAATACACATTTAAAAAATAAGAAACTGCGTGAATACATAATACTACTATTATAAAGAGGTTGGAGCAAATCATTGAGCCAATTTTCATCATAAATCAAACAGAAACAAAAACAAAAAATGCAAAGTGGGAGGAAGTGAAGTCTATAAAAACCAATTCAGCTGAATTATGGAAATGGAATTCCCCAATTCCATACTTATACTGTGCTGTTGGGTTTATTTGCGCTGCGATTGCTTTCGCCATATTTTATCGATTTCAAAATCGAGAAAATTCTATTTCAGTACCAGACCCAGAGCCCATAGTACTACAGGTTGACGAGGAAAAGAAAATTTATGATGATCAAATAATATGTGCATTAGATGCTGAGCCTAAAATAGTGCTAGTCTTTGTTGGTAATGATAGATTGCCTTTGTATATTGCAAAGCCTACCTTACTCTTTCTTCAAATAATTCCCAACAGTTTTAGTTAATTAAGCACCTAATCATCTTTTCTTCTTTCGTTTTCTCCTAATTGTAACATATTTTCTGTTAGTATATATTATGTCGTAATACGTACGTGTTTATTCGATTTGATTCTTTTTCATAATCAAACATATATACATAAATATATTTTTTCCCGGAGGTTGTTAGATATAATCGAACACATGGCCTATTGCATGTCCTGTTATTATGTTGAACTACACATGTAATCAGTAATTATTTTTGTACCATTTTCAATAGTTCAGAGACATTTTAGGCCCTTTTCCGAATTGTTTCCATTGCTCTTCTGATAATAGTTATTTAAAATTTATTTTTAACTTTCAAGTCTACACTTAATATATTTTAGGTGTAAAATAATTATGATAAAATAAGTAAATTAATATGTCTCATGTGGACCAATATCTAAGGTGGAGTTTAGTCTGTCTAGCAGCACGTGATTGTCATGTGCTAAGTTATTTTAAATAAACTCTTTTTCAATAAATTTCTTTTTTTAAAAAGTCAGTTGATTCTTTTATCCAAATCCAAAGATAGAATTTGATGTGTATGATCTATCACTATCCCAAATACATTTTTTTCTAATTTATATTTGTATTTTAAAATAAAGTAACAAAACAAATAAAGAAGTGAAAAAAAATGGTTAAGTATTATGCGAGAAAAGGTGACAAATACACAAAAAGCCTCCAAAGTTAGCTTTTCAATTCTATTTCTTTTTTGGAATATATCATTGAGTGTTAAAAGCAATTTTTTATATTTTAAATGTGTATTGTTTACTACAAATTGCTAGAATGTTTTTAATATTTTTAGAAAAATTAGAATACAAGTAAGAGCCCGTTTGGATTGGCTTTAAGTTGATCAAAACCAACTTAAAGCCCCTTTTCATCTTTTGGACGTATTTGCCTAATGCTAACTTTAAGCCAGAAAGTTCTTAAAGTCAGTCAAAAATGAAAAGTTATGATTCCTAACTTTTTTTTTCTAAGTGCTTAAAGTTATTTTCTTTGACCATGGAATTACTTTTATATCCCTTATATTTTAACTAAATTCCCAAACTACCCTTTTTATTCTTTTAACCCTAAAATTCACATAATTTTCCTCATTTAAACACTTTTATCCAAACACTCAACTGCTTATTTATAAAAATAACTTTCAGCACTTTAAAGTTCTAAAAGCACTTCATACATAAAAGTTATTTTTTAAGCCCATCCAAACGGGCTCTAAAACGCATTCTATGAATGCGATTTACGTTTAGAAGTTAACAGAGCTATTACGCGGGTTGGTTGGTAGGGCCATTGGGCTCCGGGTCGGAACTAGATAGGATCAAGGGAATATGAAAAAAAAAGTAAGAAAAATTACTTGATTAAGTGCTTTTTAAAAATTAATTACTGATTTTAGCGATATTTTTTATTTATTACCATTTATAGCAATATATAGCAATATGATGATAAATCTACACTTGTATTAAAAGTGAATTATGCATACAATATAAATGTATTATAAGTGTTTTAAAATATATATTATGTTTGTGTAGTAAGAAACTAACATAATGTATTATAAGTCTATTAAAATATGTGATAAATGTATTATCCATCTATAAAACTTGTATTATATATGTTTTATAAATAGTTCTCTGCAATATATATTAAAACTGTATTATAAATGTATTATAAGTGTTCAGTGAAATTATTTTTTTATTGCTATAAATGATAAATATTTTCTTAATATTGTATATTTACGTAAGTTTCCCAAAAAAGTAATCCTCTTTTGTTGTTTAGATATGGCTATAATTTTTTTAATCTGTATATGAAGAATTTACTCAAACACATATTTTGTAGAATCATTGAATTTAAATGGATTCGGATTGACCAACATGGGTGTCCTAATTTTTTTTTTTTTTTTTGGGGGGGGGGGGGGTTCACTGAGTGTCCGGAGCTAGTGGAACCCTATTAAATTCGAATCGCGCACTGCAGGGCCCATTTGGGGAGTATCATAATTTTTTTCATATCCAGGATTTGAACCAGAGACATCTGGTTAAGGGTGAAACAGTCTTACCACTACACCACAATCTATTTGGGTATTATTTTTTGTGTTTACTTCTTCGTATTTTGAATCTCTTAGTGCAAATTGTGATTCCTCTACTAAGATTGACTCAAAAAAATTACAAGTCTCATTTTGGGATGATTTTTAATTGTTGCCCCTTAAATTGGTCACCTTTAGATTTTTGTGCACTGCTCGTTTAAATATCAGTTATCTGTCGATTGCCTTCTCTCCCATTAGGAGCTCGGATGGAACAATACCAAACAGGGAATGAAGTAGAATCCCATCAAAGACCCCAAGGTAGGTGGGCTTAGATAAGAAATATAGGCATTTTTTCTGGTCCTCGGCTGGTACTTCTGGATTCAAAGGTACGTGATTTGGTCGAAAGTTGAAAATACTCCCTCCGATACATATTATTTTCACCCATGTTAATTTAACACACTCCTTCAGAAAATTTTAACTTGAATTATATTTTACTAAACTAATCTTATTAAAATATTTTAGAATTCTAAATTTGATTATTACTATTACTTTATAGAGCTATTTAATATAAAAAAAAATAATAATCTCTTTTAATTTTGTAAAATAAATAAAATAAAAATATTTATTTTTAATATATAGATATCAAATAAAATAAATCAGAGAAAGTAAGTAATTGATATAACAAAACAAATAAAGAAGCAAGAGAAATGGTTAAGTACAATGTGGGAAAAGGTGGTAAATACACAAGAAGCCTCCAAAGTTAGCTTTTCAAGACCTTGATTAGTGCATTGTTTATTAACTAAAGTATGACAACACTTTTGTTTTCTTCATTAATTAATCATTCAATAACATAGTTGACAAATTATAAATTAAATTAGAAAAAAAAAGTAATTCTCCTTTTATAATAATTCCTTTTTCACATAATTTCCTTGAGATATAGTTGCTACTCCCTCCATCTCAAATTATCAATCGCCATCTTTAAAAATAGTTATCTTAAATTATTTGTTATTTTAAGAGTTCAACCCAAAATTAATTATTTTTTCTCGTTTTATTTTGAGTAGTAGTTACTCTTAAAGATTATAAAAGACTCAATAAAATAAATATTTAATTAAAAAATTATATCTTATGACATAAATAAAGATAGATGAAAGCATTTTACGATTAAATTCACGGTCACCTTATTTACAAAATTAGTTCTAACTGATAAAAAGATTTCATGATTACATCCTTTTTGTTTTAATCTATGCCAATGTCAAACAAACATTTTTTATTTTCATTACTCAAATTACACTCTTCATTCATCATACAAAAGACTTTGACTTAACAAGTCAAAGTATTTTAGGTCCGTTTAGTCATGAATATGAAAATATGAGATAAAGTTTTGTTTGAACATTCAATTTAGACTTTTTGTGTTGTATATTTTTTTATAAACATAAAAACTGCATAAGTTATAAAATTATTGAAATTGTTTCAATTCTTTATACAATCTTACCAAATAAGCAAAAGTTTATAAAATTGCATAATACATTATTACAAAGCTAGCCTAAAAAATACAACATTTATTGATCAAATTTTAATTCAATATAATGATGAAAAATTATTTTTCATTAAACGTTGATTTGAATGAAGTAGTAATTAATTTGATTAAAAAAAAAGAATTTAGTGAATATAAATGGTAAAGTAAGAATTGATTTGAAGTAATAATAAATTTTATGTTTGTGAGAATAATCGTTATATGAGATATAAATGGTTTAAAAAGTAATGATATGATTTATAAATTTTATTTACGTATGAAATAAATGGTTAGTAGATATAAATGTAGGATTTTTCTTACAAAAATAAAATTATGGGTCAATTTTTGTGTTCGAAAAATCTCAAATCATAATTTGAAATTCCCAAATTATGCTTTTTGTAGAATTTGAGATTTCATCTCATGATATGAAATCACATGACGAAATCAGCATGAAATTGCGTGTCCATACACTAATCTCATTTCATGATTTCATATCGCGATATATTATTGCGTGTTAAAAAAAAATTAAAAATTGTATTGGATGTATACATGAACTTTTTTTAAAAAAATAATGTGGTGCGAAGGAGGAAAAGAAATGCGAGGAGGGCTTTTTGTTTTTGGAATATAAACATGAGTTGTGGCACACTGATGTGATTGCTCCACCCTAATTAGGGGTCGAGTTCAAATTTAGATTATGGAGAAAATAAAAAAATTGTTGGGTACGTTAATTCTGAATAGATTTTGTAGTTTACGATCCGAACTTAATCGAGCGAACACTTTTTTTGAGAAACAAATAAATAAATAATACATGTATAATACATAAGCTTACTTTTTAATTTTGTTTCATTAAATAACATCAAGTTAAAGGGCATGTTTATATATAATGTTCTTAATATATGATAAAGTATTATTATTAAACAGTTTCAATTGAAGACAAAAAAATGAACGTATTCTCGATAGTTAATATGTAAATAAATTAATCACTTATAATATATTATCTCCTTAATTATATGAACTAGTCTAAGTCGTAAAATCTAAAGCTTATTGCAATTGATATTGATGTGCACAATTAACTGATGTGATATGTTTTATGTAGCGTTTTCAAAATATAACATTTAAAATAATATATATATATATATATATGGTTTGTATAATAATTAATAAAAAATAATTAATAAAAAAATATTAATTACATGATTTGTATAAATTATTTATTTGATGCTGATAAATGAGGGGTAATTGAATGCTTTGGGTAAAACGTATTCATCCAATGCGATTTACAGCCTTTTGTTTGTTCTGAACTATTCTCTCAATTCTAAAATAATTGAATTATTGGAATGTGACATGTGTTTTAAGAAAAAAAATAAAGACATAAATTAGTCAGGTTGTTGTTGTTGTTGTATTAGTTAGGTTTTCCATTTTTGTCCTTTTCAAACTGTATGCTAACTCTCAATTCTCATTTATTTAATTCTTGAAACTCGACCTTGAAATTTATTTAATAAATGGTAAAATTGGAAAACATTTCCAACATCTATCTTAAATAGTGAACAATTCAATTATTTTGAACGCTAAAAAATACCCCAACAATTCAATTATTTTGGAATGGAGGGAGTACCACTTAAGAAAAGAGTTAATTTCCTAATCGATCATTCAAGTTTTGAAAATTTCCTTCAAATATACTCCCTCCATTTAATATTAAGTGAATTTTTGAGAGATTTTTCATTGTTCAAAATAAATGAATTGTTCAAATTTTAAAATAAATATTTGAAACTTTTTTCATATTTGTCCTTTCATCTATTAAAAGTTTTTATATTTTTAGGAGATAAATCACACTATTTGCAAAGTTATATTTATAATTTTACAAAGGACAATAGTGAAAAATATGATTCAAATTATGTCCTTAAATTTTTTTTTTAATATATGTGGATTGACTCACAAATTTATCTAATATGGAATGGTGGGAGTAACTTTTATTTCCTTTAGGACAAAAATATCATCTCTATTTTTCATTGTATTGGATGTATACAAGAACTATCAAAAAAATTTAAATTCAGTTCTATTCTTCTTTTGGATATATTTTTGAGTGTTCATTTTTTTTATATATTAAAAATTGTATGTTGTTTACTACAAAATTGAAAAAATATGCAACTTTTCTTTGGAAGACAGAAAAGCAAGTAAAACGCATTCTATGAATACCATTTACGTATAAAAGTTAGCTAAGCTGTTTATATATGATTATATTTTTTTTTATATGTATATAGTAGATGTTGAACTTCTTTTATTTCTTTGTGGGTTATTTCTTCATATTTTTAACTTTTTAGTGCAAATTTCGGCTCCACCTCTGAGATTATTTTTAAAAAAATTACGAGTCTCATTTTAAGATGATTTTTAATTTTTGCTTCTTAAATCGGTGACCTTATATTAATAATGTTGATACTTTTTTGAAACTTTACAATATTTATATTTCTTTTTAAAAAAATATTAATTTATGAATAAAATGAAAAAAAATCAAATTAATTCTATTTTAATTTTAAATAGATTGACAATATTAATTTGAGGCATATATTTTTAGTACTCGTATAAAGCTTACCTAGGAATTTATTCATTTTATTTTGAAAAACGTTGCTTCACCATTCCCCTGGTAGTTAAAGTCTTGGAATTCTAATTAGTGCAACTTTTCACAGTATCACACCTTTTTCTCTTCATTTCATTCCTTTTTAGAACTTCTTGATTTAAATTTCATAATAATTTGTGATCCTCATGACAATATTTTGTGATTGAAATATGTTTTTATTATTTCATAAACTTCAACTTCAAGTTAACGTTGTTTATGGAGCTGTCTTCATCAGCCAATTCCCTATTATGTTTATAAGTCGTTGAGTTTGATATTTTACATTATTCTTTTTATAATATAAACTATTTTAATATTTATACATGCTAATTTGACTATAATTTTTTATATGTCTAGCATTCGTATTTGAATTTGGATAATATAAAATTCATTAAAGAAAAAAATATCGTCTATTAATATGTATCTCATGCGAACTCAAATATCTAATTAAGAATAAAAAGATCTTGTTCACCTCATTTTATATATGCTACTCATGAATCGCTTTATACATGATATGAAATAAATAAAGATATTTTATGAGATTTTTACTCTATATCATAACTTTTATATGAATATTTCATCATTTTAGTATAAATAGTGAGATGAAATAATTTTAAAATATATACTAAAATTAAATTTAAATTTTATTTTAAAGTTATTATCCTTATTCTATGTGTCAAATAATATTTTTAACTTTTTACAGTCTTTGGCAGTGAAAAATGCACATAAAGATTACTTGACAGATCTTAAGGTGATCCGCATGAATTGTGATGCAGTGATGAAACTGTTTCATCTATAGTTATAAATTTTCGGTTTGAACTCTGAATATAAAAAAAATTCTACTGAGAAAATCATTTTCAAATGGACCCTATGATGTGCAACTCGAATTTAATTAAAATTCCAATATAGACTCCAAACATGGGACGAGAAAAAAAATAATAATCACTTAAGGTGATTCCTCAGCCCCCTCACCCCATCCCCACGTACCCATCAAATCCACCACCCTATACCCTTGCAGAAAGACCCTGTCAAGCAAAACTATATTGACAAACACATCATATTTCTTCTTTCAAACACACACAAAAAAGTTCCCTTCTTTACCGTCTCCATTCTTGTGTAAAAAAAAAAAGAAGAAGCCATCTTTCTCCTTCTTCAATCTCAGAAAAGAACTTCTCTTGAGCAAACTACAAACAACCTTTTTCTTATTTCAAACATAATAGTACATAAAATAATTTATCTTCTTTGTTGTTTTCATTTTTGTAAAAAAAGAAGAAAAAAAGCTCGTCTTTCGCCTTCTTGTGAAGCTTGTTGGTGTATTCTTAAGCTATTTAGTGCATACATAGAAAAAGTTCTCTTCATTCCTGGAAAAAAAAAGAAGCTCTTGCCTTTCCCTTTCTCCTTCTTTCAAACACATAACATAATCAAGTTCTCTTTTTTGGTGTCTTCATTCTTGAAAAAAATCAGAAAAAGCTCTAGTCTTTCCTCTTTTCTTCTTCAAAAACACCCTTTTCTTCTTTTAAACATATATACATAGAAAGTTGTCTTCTTTGGTGTTTTCAATCTTGAAAATTATAAAAAAAAGTTCTTGTCTTTCCCTCTTTTCTTCTTAAATTCAAACACCCTTTTCTACTTTCAAACATATAACATAATAAAGTTCTCTTCTTTGGTGTTTTCAATCTTGATTTTTTTTTAAAAAGCTCTTGTCTTTCCCCTTCTTCTTAAATTCAAACACCCTTTCCTTCTTTCAAACATATATACATAGAAAGTTCTCTTCTTTGGTGTTTTCAATTGGAAAAACAAAAAAAAGTTCTTGTCTTTCTATTTAAGTGTATACTATGTGTAAGAAAATGATGCATTACAAGAGATATCAGAACTGGAATAGAAAAGGGGACGTGTTTGTGGTTTGTGTAGATGAAGAAACTGGTTACAATCACAAAAGAGTTAAACCAAAACTTTTTTACCTTATTTTTCTTTGTTTAGTCTCTTTTAGCTTTTTTGTAGCTCCACAGTTCTTCACTTCTCCTCATAAATTTTCTCTCTTGTGTAAGCTGCTCTCTATTTTTCTATCTTTTGGTTTTTGGGGTTTCAATTTTTTCTGATTTTGTTCTGTTTTGCATGTGTGCAGATTCAGTTAGTTCTCAAGGAGGAGGACTTATTTCTAATAAATCAGATTTTAATGCTTGTTCTTCTGTCTTTAATGGTTAGTTCTAAGTATTTTACTTGTTACCTTACTTTTTTATGTTTTGTTGAGTTCTTTTCTTCCTAACAAATTGATCCTATATCCATCTATGGTGACATATTTTGTGTTTGTGTGTTTGGGGGTGGGGGGGTGGGGTGAATTCTGTTTTTGGATTTGCTCATGAGATGGTTGTGGAGCAAGAGTTTTTTTTTTGGCTAGTGAAAAGTACATTAAGTGATTGTTGGTTTTGTAATATGAAGTGATTCGTATTATAGTTTCCTCTTTGATGGTTCTTTGTGTTGATGATGAAATAAATAGTGTACAAAGAGGTGAAAGAGCTGCTATTTTTTATTGCTTAGTTGTAAAAGGTTATAAATGGTCAATGTTCATTTCTTGGTTAATTTAATATGTTTTTGTTGTCAAAGGAAGCAAATATCAATGTCTAGATGGTGTTGAATGAGTTTCTTGTGTTGGTATCACAAACTTTTGCTTTTTAAGGTCGTTGGTCTTAATGTAACAGTGAGAGAGATATGTCAGCATGGTTCTTTATCTTTATTGTCATTTCCATACTTGATTTTATTATGCTTTACCTGACCCAGTGTCTAATCTCTCTACATTCACACGGTAGGGGCAAGGCGGTGTACACACCACCCTCTTGAGACTTGACCCGGTGTCTAATCTCTCTACATTCACACGGTAGGGGCAAGGCGGTGTACACACCACCCTCCTGAGACCCCACTTGTGGGATTACACTGGGTCTGTTGTTCTTGTGGTTCCTTATCTTTCCAAGTTTTGACAGATCATTTGGTTGAACTGCAGGGTCAATTTGTTGCGAAAGAAGCAGTATTCGTTCTGATGTATGCGTAATGAAAGGGGATGTTAGGACGGATTCTGCTTCCATCAGAATTACCCTCTACAGAAACAATGATAATAATGAATATGCTTTGCGAAATCTTGATGAGAATGATGGGGTACTTCGGCATGAAAAGATTAGGCCATATACTCGGAAATGGGAAAAAAGTGTGATGGATACCGTTGACGAGTTAGACCTTGTTGTGAAGGGGGAGCATTCCAGGATTCATCAAAAGTGTGATGTCAAACATGATGTCCCGGCTGTGTTTTTCTCTACTGGAGGTTACACCGGTAATCTTTACCACGAGTTCAATGATGGAATTTTGCCCGTTTACATCACTTCTCAGCACTTCAACAAGAAGGTTGTCTTTGTAATCCTCGAGTACCATGCTTGGTGGATAATGAAGTACGAGAACATCTTGTCTCACCTCACCGAGTATCCTATTATAGATTTTAGCAGTGATAAGAGGACTCATTGCTTCCCGGAAGCCATAGTTGGTTTAAGGATCCATGATGAGCTAACTGTTAATTCTTCATTGATGGGAAACAATAAGTCCATTAGCAATTTTAGAGAACTTCTAGACCGTGCTTATTGGCCTCGGATTAGAAGTTTGATCCAAGATGAGGAACGTGAAGCTGGGATTAACATGGAAAAACATGTTTCATTATCCTCATTTGAGACAAAGGTGGTGACAGCGGAAGAAAAACAGGCTTTGAAGAAACCTAAAGTGGTTATAATATCTAGAAATGATTCTAGAGCTATAATGAACGAAGATTCTTTGGTTAAACTGATCGAAGATGTTGGATTTCGTGTGGAAGTTTTGAGGCCACAACGAACAACAGAGCTTGCAAGGATCTATCGTGTCCTTAATTCAAGTGATGTTATGATAGGAGTTCATGGTGCTGCCATGACACATTTCCTCTTCATGAGGCCTGGTTCTGTTTTCATCCAAATCATTCCACTCGGAACAGATTGGGCAGCAAGCACTTATTACGGAGAACCAGCAATGAAACTAGGCCTCAAGTACATCGGATACAAAATTCTTCCGAAAGAGAGCTCATTGTATGACGAATATGACAAGAATGATCCTGTCCTGACTGATCCTAACAGCGTGAACGATAGAGGATGGGAATTCACTAAAAAGATCTACCTTGATCGTCAAAATGTTAGGTTGAATCTTGGAAGGTTCCGTAAAAGATTGCTTCGTGCCTATTATCATTTATGTTGCTAATGAAAGCACGCGTTTTCGTCATCAAAGTCAGTGATATTTACCTTTTTGTGGTTTATCAAACATATTTAGTCTCCATTGTTAAAGTTCTTAGAGTTGTACATCATGATCCAGAATAAAAGAAATGAAGATTATTTCCTGTATAGATTTCTGGCAATGCCTTTTGTGTACATTGCATACCAAATTTGCTGCCTTTTTTCTTGTGTAATCATCCTGTACTCGAAACTCACTGGCCTAATAATCTTTATTCATTGGCTTACTATCTGGAATTTGCCCTGTAAAAGGTTCTCTATCAGAAGTTTCTCCATTTCTAGGGTTAGGCTCCTTTCCTATGGTTCAAATCCAAGTTGAGGAATCACATCCATCCCATCATAGTTCTGAGTGTAGTAGTGCATGCAAATGTATCGATTGCTTCTGACTCGGATTGGATGAAAAGGCAACTCGATGCACGAAGTATCCCCTATGCAGGCTCCGTGAAAGGGTTGCAACTAAGGGAGTGTTATTTAGGCAGTTTAACTTGATATAAGCATCAACAATATTGATTCCATGACTCGAACCTGTGTCTTTTTTCTTGTGTAATCATCTCGTATTCGAAACTCACTATACGACTAATCTTGATTCATTAGCTTACTATCGGGGATTTTCCTTGTATAAGGTTCTATATTAAGAATATTTCTGTTTCTAAAGTTTGGCTCCTTTTCTAGGGTTCAAATCTGAGTTGGGGAATCACATCCATCCCAACATAGTTTTGAGTGTAGTAGTGCGTGCAAAGGCATCGATCTTCTGACCTGGATCAAATGAAAGGGCCGCATCTAAGGGGGGTCTAATATATGCAATAATTGATTTAATGGCTCGAATTCATGACCTATAAGTCAGGTATGTGAGTATGTATACTAAATCACACTTAATCCCACACATCTAGGTTTTTACATTATTGCAAATCATATAGTTGCATCTAGTTTCTATGTTGGTGCTCATAGACACCAATAATCTACTTTTATTTAGTTATATGCTGTCTAAAACATTATAATTTTTTTAATTAATGATAGTTTATTCCATTTTCACTTCTCATTAAATGTTATGACTGCTGATCCATGTGAATTTCCTTTGCTTTGCTAGTGATCAACACTGCAAATTCTGCAGCATGTTTATTAGTAAAATGTTCCTCCTTATTTGTGTTGCCCAATGGTGATGTTTTCTGTACAAACTGATAATTCTTTTGTACTTTAACGCTTATTCTAAATTCATTGACTTTAAATTTTGGTTAGCTAAAAATTATAACACTACATGATTTTTTTTCATCGGCCTAAATGTTGGTGGCTCTGATGGATCTAGAATTTTTAAGTCATGGGTGCTCAATTACAACTATTCGAATTGCTACCTTTCTAAAGTTAGGTGCTCGATCCATATCTTTGTATGTTATTACTGGTTTCCAATATAAGAAATAATGTTTAGGTAAAACTTATATAATGGGTACTCGAGTAGCCTTACTTTACATCTTCCATTGCTTGGTGGACAAAGTTATCTCATATTGTGTTGTCAAGGGATAACAGGTATTAGATAGTAGAATAGTCAAGGCGATTACAAGTTGGCTCGAATGCCCCGTTATAATATCTAGAACAAACATCTATAAGTAACGTCACTACTTTATCTTAGATCTAGACGATCAAAGATCAAATAAGTGGAGTACAATCGAAAAACATTACCACTTTCTCTGTCCTAAGACTTTTTTAACTACTTCAAACGGCTAAATATTACACGCTTTACATATTACGTTGCTAGAAAATACAACATATTCGGTGAATCTGACCATTTAAATCATAGGTGTGTGCAAGTTGACTGGATACCACCATCTTTAAAAAAAAAAAAGCTTGAAAATTCTCCATGTACAACTTGCTAGTCTTAATAACTTCTACATTAATGCACATTTAGTCAAAAAGATCTTGTTATATCTTCAAAGTTAGAATCAAAATTGAAATTGTAAGTATCTATTTCTTTATTAGCACTCAAAGAACTTTTAAATTTAACTACACTACTCAATAATCAAATAACATGATTACATTATCTTAATCACTTATACTTAATCCAGCTTATAACCTTGTAATTAAATGTTGTGATTGTTGATGGCACGTGACTTCGAGAGGATGTAGTTTTCGTGTTACGGCTAAATCTAATGGAAATTTATTCAAACTATGGGTTACAGGCTATATAGAACCTGATGTTTTGAAGTCAAACTCTATATATAACATATAACCAGTTGTAAATATAAGCTTTAGCCTTTAGTTTTATCGGTTCAACCTATTGGTAAAGCAAAACATATTTATAGATATTAAACATGGAAATTATACAATTGTGATCTTATATGAATATGTCTATTTTCAATTGGTCCAACCTTATTTTATATGAGAGAATAATAAAAACAAGTTGAGTTGAAAAATAAATTAAACACTTTTTTATTTCCATAAATAATAACATCAAAATATACATAAACTGAGCATCTAAAAATGCAATCCTTGTCTTCAGCGATTTGGAGGCTATGCGGAGGAGTAGGGGTAGATGGAAAGAGTGATTAGATAAGATATGGCGGTACTCCATATTATCGAGGACGGACATACCTTAGATAAAAAGAGTGGAGATTGTGGATTAGGGTAGAAGGCTAGTAGGGATAGAATAGTGTCTTACCGTGTGTTGGTTTAGAGTGGTCGTAGGTCTAGGCGTTGTCTTTGATTATTGCAGTACTTTGTTATAGTTATTGTTCTTGTCTTATAAATTTTGCATTGCATTTTATTTTTATTTTTATTTTTACTTTTTATTTATTTATTTATTTATTTTTATTTTTTTTCTTTATGCTATATATATTGTTTTTTTCTCTCTCATACTTGAAACTGTGACTTTCGAGCCTAGGGTCTTTCGGAAATAGTCTCTCTATCTCCATGAGGTAGTGGTAAGGTTTGCCTACATCGTATCCCTCCAGACCCCATTTATGGGATTCCACTGGATATGTTGTTGTTGTAACTAGAAACTTGTTAAAAACCTTAATTTACGCGACACATTTTTTTTTTTAGTTTGTCAATGACACCTTTTTTTAAATTATTTAACTTTAAAGCTTTTCAATCGAGCTCGCCACATTGGGCTTGACTAACCTATATGATTTGTGAGCTATTACATAAAAGCTGATTTATCCGATGCGCACCCAAATAGCAAAGGATGAGTTTCTATGATGAATACTGAGCACAAGAAAGGAAGACAAATTTTTGAAATTTGTGATATAAAGCAACTTATAGATATTTTATTTTATTAAGGAAAAAACGAGAAGTTTAAAAATATATCATTATTCTTAAGACAGACTAACAAGGAAAATATGCCCCATGAATTGGAACAAAAGGACTATTAAATATAAGAATTACACCCTCCTCATCTTATATGGCGGTCTTTGATGGGACATGGAACTTAATAAACTATAAGAATTATTCTCTTTAATTTATGTGCCACTGTTTGTTCGGGAACAAAATTTAACAAAGAAAGAAAGAAAGTCTTTTTAAAAGTATTATTTTGAAAAATTGAAGAAATGAGTGTCTTAATACACACAAAAAGTAAGATGAATTGACCTTTGTATTCCAAACCTTGCTGTTCTTTTTGGGACTGGAAGAGAGGTATATGTTTAAGAATTTGGACTTTGATATTAAACACAAGAAGAGAAGTAATGAAAAGAATACAATATTTGACAAAAAGTTACTGCAGTTTGTTGAAAACTTCATGGAAGAACTATTTTGGGACAATGGGGGCATCTTGTTTAGTTTATTACAAGAGTTTATTGAGTTTGTTGACAAGGTTTTAGGTTGTCTCATATGTGATCTTCTCTCTCTCTCTCTCATTATTTGGCTTTTATGTGTTCTAGAACTTGTGGCATACTCAATGAATCTGTTTGTTATATGGTCTGCATCAATATATTCAAAATGAAATCGAATTAACTGTCTTACTTTTTATTTTAAGTTGTCTAAAATATGTCTCCTTCTCGTTTTCTTATGATTCTGAATACTTTTTAACTCAGAGTTGTAAGATTATTAATTTGAGATTTGTATTATATTATTAGTGATAATAAGAGAAAATGTTGCAAAGTAATGGTTGAATTGTTTGTTTGGAAGGAAAAATTTCACAGTGAAGTCTAAATTTGAATAACCTTGAGCTCTTAGAAGTTATGAAAGTTGTTTAGGATTATATTATTATAGAATGGAGTAACGTGGTCAATGAGGATTAATATAGCCAACACCAACTTGTTTGAGATTGAGGTATAGTAGTTGTTGTACCAAATTAAAAAGAGTGTCATATAAATTGAGTTTAAGAGTGTATTATCCTATTATATAAAAGAATAATTTAGGATCTCAGTTTTGTTCTAAACAATATTTAAATTATTCAAAACTAAAGAATATTTAGTATTATCCTATTTTTTTTTGTTTTTTTCAATTGAAGTGTTATACTTTGTTAAACTAGAGATATTAATAAAACCATCCATTCAAAGTATGAATTGTCACACATTGGAATAAGCTATATGTGCTGCTTATGGTGGATATATTGTTCTGCAGATTAGTGGTAGATTTGGTTGCCATATTCCAGTAATCACTTCGATATCCTATGGAATTTTCGGGCAAGATGCTAACACTAATGAGTTTGAAGAGGTAAATCTAGTGGTTATAGGCTAGAATCTGCTTATGGTTGCATTCTGACTTCTTCTTAACAAGAATTGATGTGGGAAAAATGATGTTTTTCCAGGTTCAGTGGAACACCATGAAAGATAACAAGGCTTATGAGGACCACGGTGTTTTAGTGACTGTTGGTTTCTTGCCAGGATTAACACTTGATTTAATCCCATTAAAAAAACTCGGTAATTTTGTGTGCAGTATCAGGGACCGCTCGTTTTCTCGTTCTGGATCATCTCCAATGGGAATTTTGTTATTTTCTGTAAGTCTTAAGTCTCTTAAGACCTTTTATTTTGTTGTTTCTTGCCCCTTGTGGCAAAGCAGTTTATTCCCTGCTTGTCTAAGTGGTGATGCCTTATTTTCATTAAAGTGTGGATGAAGGAAATAAAGTTAAACCTCATGCAATTCAGATTCTGTATGAGTGTCTGGACTAATCCATATAGATTTTAGAGTGGGCCGGACTAAAAAGTTGTATTGAAGTGTGTGACCAACATATCTTAGAGAAAATACACTTTTATTTATTTAATGTTGTCTTCAACACACCCCCTTCACGTGCATGCTAGATTCTTTTCGATGGGCCAAGCACACGGATATGCTTTTCGATAATGAGTGGCGGTGAGACTCGAACCTAGGACCTATGCCTACTCTAATAACATATTGAAGTGTGTGACCGATTCTAAAAGTTTAAGCTGTAAGAGAGAACATGCTTTTATTTATTTAATTTTGTCTTTGAAAAGCTGAATGAACTTTGAGGGAGACTTGAAGTTTTTGCTTTTCAAATATCTAGGAACAGCCTTCTTTTTCTTACTTAAAATGTAATGAAAATCATTTGAATGTTGCTCTAGGACGAGGAAATTGACATCAAACCGGTCCTTGCAAAGTTGGGTGAGTGAGCTTCATAGTTCTCATTTTTGCAAAACTTTATTTGTTCCCATATACTTTTATGGATGCAGATTTCTCTTCTTACTTGATTCTGTGAGAAATAACTTATATTTTCAGTGCCCCATTTTGTGTTTGTAGATTATGCTTTTCCCAGTGAGACTGCCATTGTGGGTGACGCGGGTTCTCGTTTTTTATACCAAGGTGGAACAACAATTAACCGTTTTAATAGTTCAGCTGCTGTAGCTCTTTTGTTTTCAAGGGATACAGGCAGGCAACCTGGTATGAATTGCTTCTTGACTGGAACTTTGCAGTTTCAAATTGTGATTTTGTCTGTTCAATAACAAGAGCACTGGTCTATAAGGCATTTGGGTCGGAGAGAACCTTGCAACCAATGCTAGTCTGATATAATGGGGTGTGATTCCACAATATTTGGTGCACATCTTCAATATCAATTAAGTTGTGAAGTTGTCTAAACTCACCAAATTTTGGCTCATGAAAAATTTCACAAACTCAAGTTTTGATCAGCTTGGTGCCAACATCTATGAAAATCCAAAGTCTGTTGACTTCTTTGTGGAAGAATATGAACTTACCAATTTGAGTACAACTCAATCATTAGCTAGTTCTATTCCTCAACTTAATTGTTAAATAGAAAGAGAGATAGGAAGGAGGAAAACATAATCAATTGATCCTCTTTTTTTTTTTCCTTTTTTGAGAAAGGTATCAATATTATATATGTGTAGCACAAAGGCTTTGCCAGGCCATCTTTAGAGATTACATAAAACCCACTAGTCCTAGCTTTCTCCTAGTGCCTATAACAAGAGTTCTGGGATGTCTAACTTTGAATCAACACCTTAACAAAATCTTGATCATTGCTGGTAATAGATATTGTCAACATAACGACTTAATAAATACACATATTTGGAGCAGAATGCCGATAAAACACAACCGATCATATCAATCGTCAACATAAACCACTAATAGCTTGAATGCTGTGTAGTGCATTTGACCTGTATTTGTCTGAATAACTTCGGTAAGTGCTATCTGATGTGGTTTCTGCTAAATGAAATTTCATTCTCTGTGAACTTTGTAGTTATGCATGATCTTTTAGGTGCATATCCTTAATATTTTTGAAAATTGTCAGTATTGTTGAAGTTATGTTGTGCTTCTTTTGCACTTATATCAGTAAATATATTGATGATTAGATTTCTTGTCTTCTACTTAATATTTTCGTATATGTAGGTAATTTAGCATATTATATTTCCAGGGAATTTATTGAGAAAATCATTTTCTGGGACCCTGTAAACAGGTGTTGGAGAAACTCAGTTTCATGTAATGTTATCCACTGGCGTTTCACCAATTGGGCCTAAATACAAAGCTGTTTATGTTAAGGGGAAATCTCATGACAATTCTACTCGGCTCATGGCGACAACAAAAGAAATACTTTAATATGGATGGTGAGACTATTTTAGATCCGATTTATGATGAGGTAAGGTAGTTCATCTTCTGAAGTAAATTGGTTTTAATGTTTCAGCACCAAAGTTTACGTAGCTAGTCTCTGAAGGACATAATTTACAGCTGGTTTGTTTAGAAAGGCAACTACCAAAATACTTGCAAGATTTTGTGGTGTAACTAGTCTCGTTGTCTTTTTCCTTTGATTCCTTCCATCATAATGAAGCGTTATAAGTTCAGTAATGCATGTATTCATCAAATGTGAGAAGTCTGTTGCTCTTGCCTCACTTAGCAGGGAAGAACATATAATGGGTTTAACGAGATGCATTGTAGCAGATTGGACATATTTGGATGATTCGAGTTGATCATGCTGTCTGACTGATTTTCAAATTCTATTGGTAACTCAGAAAAAAAATCTGACCATTACAAATTAAGGTTATAAATGACTATAGAATAATGTTCATGATTGATCTTTTGTCGCATGCACAGTTACACAAGGTATAGCATAATAAGAAACAGTAATAAAATCACTTTTGTTGAACTATGGTATTTTTTAATCCTTAATGGTTTAATAATCTGCTATAAAGCATAATCTGAAAGTGAAGGTTTCTTGTGAGTTGAAGATGTCTTTCACTTAATCATGCTTATAAGAATTTAGAAGCTGTCTAATTGATGAAATTTCCCTCCTAGTATACATTTTCCTTCATGTGTGTGTTTGAAACACATGGACATAATTCACTCCTCTTTGACTTCATATTTCTTTTCTATGATTTGATTTAATCAGCTGGGAGATCATACCAATTCTCAAACTCTCTATGTTGGAGTTACAAAGATGAGGAAATGCACTTTCCGGCGTGAACACACAAGCTGGATATGTATGCACGAATTCCATTTGGTTTTAAGGTGATTATGCACCATCGAGCTTGATTATCCTTACGGCCTTCACTTATGATGTTTGAATGTTCTATGATGTCTCATTCTGCTCTCCAGTTTATTACATTTTTTGTCTCGTGTTTGATTTGTAAAAGCATGCAGATAGAAGGGTTATTCTCATGGTTCCAGGAGAGAGTAGGGAGTCCTCCTCAACTGATTTGTTTCTGCAAACGTGGAAAATCATTTTCAATTGTATTACTACTGTTGTTTCTTTTACTTGGGTTATCTTTATTATTTTTTCTATCAGTACTTCTGTTTTCTACTTGTATTTGTCAAATCTGTTTTTTTAAAACACTTTTCTTGAGCGGAGGGTCTATTATGAACAACCTTTCTCTCTCACACAAGGTAGGAGTAAGGTCTGCGTACACCCAACCCTACCCAAACCCCACTTGTGAGATATACTGGGCATATTGTTGTTGTTGAAACTGCTATCTTTACAACCTTTTATGCCTTTCCTCTTCCTCTCTCTCTTTCCTTCTGTAACTAACTATACAAATTTGCAGAGGTGATTTTGAGTATCTCTATGTCCATGGTGATGGTATCAAAAATTTCGACTCCTTCCAGTTTTACCATGCAAATTCTGATTTTGCGCGTGCTTCTTGCAACAATGTTTCAAACAACATGAAACTTCTGAAGCAGGATCTACACCACCTAACTGATGATCATTCTAATTTAGCACTGTCTACCTGGTTGTCATATACTCTTCCTGGATTGTCACACCATTAGAGATATAAATGGTGGGTAATGGCAAAAGATTTTTGGTGGTTTGAATAGGATATTGCTCTGCACTTTTTGGTGTTGGAATTTGGAGGTAGAGGGCAAATGTCTCATGTAGATAGCCATTCTGCACTATTTTACTATTATCTTCTTGTTTTTCAATAGTAGCATTGTTGTCAAATTTAGTTATTTTGTGAAAGAAGATTCCAGACTCAACAACAACTGTGGAAAGAACGAAGCTTATTAACATTAGCTGAACTCGTTCATACACAATGAGGATCCCTACCTATCTGACAACCTGTAGACATTATTTTGAGAAAAAACACTTTCTTTAACAGGTCATGAGTTAGGCATGTACAACACAAATTCAATTAAATATGTTAAAGGCAAGTATCGAACACTGAACGAGGATAAAAAAAAATACTATATATGTTCAATATCATGAATTTATAAAAATATTGCATTTCAAGAGGACCAATAAAACATACTTAATTTATATAGACTAAAATTAGATTTACCAATAGTTAAAGGGCCAAAAATGCAAAAAGCCATACACTGAAACACACAAAGCCATAACCTTATCCCTAACAAAACCCATTCAATATATCCATGGATGTATAACATTAATATTACACAATATGATTTTACATAGTCCATTAAATATGACACGATTTGTCGATTTGACATTCCATTTTTTACTGAACTAGGTAGGAATGTGTCCCACGAATACAAAAGTTGTATTTATATAAAGTTAAAAATATTCAAACAAGTCGTTACAGAGAAATTCGACTAATAGTGTATAAGATAAATAGTGTGAAGTTTAAGGCATCTCTAGTAATCTCAATTTAAAAAAGGAGAAGAGTCAAAAATACCTCTCAGCTTTCGTTTAGTAATTTTATTTAGTCTCAGTTATACTATGCGACTCTTCATATCCCTGCAGTTTGCAAACTTTTCACCTGTACCTCTACTTGTACGAAAACCCCCAAATCAGCTCAAATTAACCTGAATTTCTTTAAAATGACCCATTTCGAATTGAAACCATGCCCGATCTTCTATCTATCTTAACCCATTTCCCATATCCATTTCCAAAAGAACTTCCAAAGGACTTTAATGTCACTTTAGAACTTCCAAAAGATCTAGTCTACGTTGATGGACATTTGAGCTCTTTTTTGCCCGCCGAATCTCTTCTAAACGCTGTTAAGGTACCAAATTTAACTAAGCTTCTTCGATTATGTGTCTTTCTAGATAAATAAAGGGTCGGGCATGAGTTTCAATTTGAGATGGATCATTTTTATGAAATTCAATTTAATTTGGACTGATTTAAGATTTTTTATCCAAGTAAGGGTACGAGTGACAAATTTACAGATGGTAGAGCCATGAATAGCCTAATCGTATAATAGAGGGTAGAATTGAATAAGTTATTTTATATATATGATAGAATAATTTATCCCAAAATAATTTATTTTCAACTAAACTACCTTGTAACTATTTAAATGCAAGTTTAAGAGATATTTTTGACTCTCTCACGTTTAAAAATAAAAAGAAGCAAATACACAGTGTGGGTCTTTTTCAGTTTTAAAAAATGGCGGCCAAACAAAGGCAGAAATCGACGGCGGCGGCGACGGCGGCAGCGGAGAGGACGACGATTGATTTAATCGGAGATGACCTTCTTCACAACATTCTCTCTCGGTTACCAGCAGTATCATGTGCATCAGCAGCATGTGTGAACCGTTGTTGGAATCTCATCATCAATCGTCTTCTCACTCTTCCAAACCTTTCTTCTGCTCTTTCCTGCAATCCTTGTCTTCAGGTATAAGCTTCATACTAAGTTTTTTGTTTCCTTTAGCTTAACTTGTTAAAAGCCCTAATTTACTTGATACGTTTTCCCTTTTAGTTTATCTCGAAAAGAATGATACTTTTCTACTATTAGCCTGATTGGATTGACTTATTTTTAAGCATCTTATAAGTTGAAGATGAGTTATAAGTTAAAAAAAATAGGTGCACGCCAACTTTTTTTTCGTGGACTCATACTTATAAACTGTTTAAAATAAGTCATTCAAATAAACCCAACTATTTATTAAGACTTATTTTAAGAACAAAATGACTTTAAGTTGACCAACTAAACACTAAAAAAATCTGAAAACAGCTTATAAACAGCTATAAGCCAATCCAAATGGCCTCTATAATTTAAAATAATTTAGCTTGAAACTTTCTATTGTACCTTTAACAAGATGATATATAGTCACTTATAGTATCCTATAAGGAGGCCAGAGATCAATTCCTCTTTCAATGCATTCTCAGTTAAGCTCGTCACATCGGCTTGCGTAGTGGGGTTTGCCTCTCTTCTGTGATTTGCGAACTATTGCACATGATCCGATTTATCTAATGTGCATTCGAAGGGTAGATGCTATGAGTTTCTATGTTTAATAGGAAGCACAAGAAAGGAAGACAACAATATATAGATATTTTATTTTATTAAGAACAAAATGAGAAGTTTAAAAGTTAACTAGTTTCTAAGCATAGAAATATATTCTTAAGACAGACTAACAAGGAAAATGACAGAGCTTAAGAAGAAAAGAAGGAAAACTTTTGAAATTGGTGGTCTAAAACAATTATATAGATTTGTGTGGATATAAATTATTTGGGATAAGACATAATTGGCCCAAACTTATGACAAAAATTTCAGTTAACTCAAGTCCTATTACCTCACTAAAACTATTTTAAAATGGAATAAATACACCATAAATGCTGATATGGCATAGAAAGTGCACACTCTCTTGAAGTCAGTTGAACTCTCCTGAAGGCAATTGAAGGTTAAAAAAATAATTTTAAAAGTTATTAACATGTACATTTTTCATTTTTAATAGGACATTACGTAATCATCTTCATCTTTCAAATCTCTCTCCAGCGTCTTCCCCGGTCGTCTTCTCCAGCGTCTTCTCCGGTCATTATTGCATCTGTGCAACTCCATCACTTGCAAAGTTCGACATTCCTCAGCTACACCAAACAACTCTAATTCACTAGCATTTACCACAAACAATCCACACAAATTAAAACACCCACTTGCTAGAATTCTCAATCCATGATCAATCTCATCGGAAGGCAAGACAAATCTTTCCTTATGAAACCAATCTTTAGCGTCAGCATTACAATCCACGCGAGAACCGAACCAATGAGAGGCATATTCACCAAATCAACATGGATAAGATTCGAAAATTGAACAACCAACTTGAAACAAGGAAATCCCAATCAAGAAGCTTAATGGACTGTGGGAGAAGACCTCGGAGGTTGAGCCAATGTCTGGATACGAACAACCCAATATTAGTTGCCATTGAAAGGAAAAATATTGAAAAATCAATAAAGAGAAAAGAATTCAGAAAGAGAAAAATAAATTTTAATGAAAAAAAAGATTTAATGTTTAAAAATAATGTGAAGCGTGTGTAATACATGCAATGGATACTCATTTGGTTATCTATGCCATCGTAGCATTTAGGGTATATTTATTCTTTAAAAATAGTTTAGACGGACTAATAGGATCCTAGTTAAGTTTAGGTGTGTCGTTGGAATTTTGGTATAATCTAGAGGGGGTGGGGGGACTTGTGCCTTATCCCTAAATCATTTCATTAATGGAAAAATAAAAAAATTAATGTTAAAATGTTTCTAAATAAGAAAGTATGCTAGCTCCCGGGTTTTGATCTAGCGGTAATAGCGCCTTGCGTGTTGTGTAGGTTAGGCATACATCACGAGCTCAAACTCTGCTCCTAACAAAAAGTCTGCTATGTAAGTGGAGAAGGCTAGAGGGGCAGACCCGTGGTCAAATTGCTTGAAAAAATACGATCAAAAGATGAGTATAGCATTCTTTTCTAAATAAGAAAGTATGATAGCTCTAGAACTTTGATCTAGCGGTAAGAGCGCCTTGCGTGTTGTGTGGGTTAGGCACACGACATGAATTCAAACTCTGCTCCTAACAAAAAGTATGCTATTATGCTATTTAAGTGGAGAAGGCTAGAGGGGCAGACCTGTGGTCCAATTGTTTGAAAAAATATGATCAAAAGATAAGTATAACATTCTTTTCTAGACAAACTAAAAAGGAAAGTATGCCACATAAAATTGAGACGGAGGGAGCATTAACTATAAAAATTACCCCCTCAATCTTAATTTATGTGGCATGTTTGACTGGACACGGAGTTTATGAAAAAAAGAAATGGGTGCCTAAATACACACCAAAAGTAAGATGAATTGACCTTTTTACGCCAAACCTTGCCATTCTTTTTGGGACTGGAACAGATGTTTATGTTTAACAATTTGAATTTAAATATTAAACACAAGATGAGAAGTGATGAAAAAAATACAAAATTTGACAAAAAGTTACTGAAGCTTGTTGAGAACTTCATGCAAGAACTATGTTGGGACAATGGGAGTATCTTGTTTAGTTCATTACAAGAGTTCATTCGGTTGAAATTGAGTTTTTGGTGCAGGATGCTGTGGATGAGGTTGTTGACAAGGTTTTAGCTAAGCCAATTCGGCCCCAGTTTGTAATTGCTTCCATTGGTTTTTCTTTTGACTTGGAGGAAGCTCACTATCTCGTATGTGATCTCTTCTCTCTCTCTCTCTCTATATATATATATATATATATATATTCAAAATGAAATTGAATTAACTGTTTTACTAAGAGAAATTATTACAAAGTAATGGCTGAAATGTTTGTTTGATAGAAAAATTTCACGATGAAGTCTAAATTTGAATAGTTAAATAAAATTGAACTCTTAGAAGTTGTGAAAGTTGTATATGATGATATTATAGAATGGTGGCACACATTTGGGAATGTCACCAAGTTGAAAAGAGTTTGCACACTATTAGCATAAGATGAATATAAATGGAGTAACGTTGTCAATGGGGATTCATATAGCTAACATCAACTTGTTTGAGATTGAGGCGTAATTGTTGTAGCAAATTAAAAGGAGTGTCATATAAATTGAGATCGAGAGTGTATTATCCTATTGTATAAAAGAATAATTTAGGACCTCAGTTTTGTTCTAAACAATATATAAATTGTTCAAATATACTTTTAATTTAGGATAATTACATGAAATCTTATCTTAATAGCTCTTCTGAACCAAATTAGATACCTAACAGGTTGGGTATGAGCTGACGTGCAAAAGATTCGGAAAGTGAAGTGTAGTTAAAGATCTGTTTAGCCTTATAATTATGTTAATTGTAGAATTGTTGGTAATGCTTTTGACTTAAGACCTTTAGGAGAGATCAAGTAGTTACATAGTGAGTGACATCGTTATTTAAGTTTGTTAGAGTATTGTATCTATAGTGAATAATCTAATGAACATTCTACCTAGCTTTTTTAGCATAGTTATCGAGTTCTTTTTAGGCACAAGCAAGCCTATGACCGATCTATGTGAACTACTTAATATATTGAGGCCATTAGTATGAAGATTAGAAAGTTAAAATACGCGAAACAATCAGAATGAAAAGTGTCCTTTTTTTGTTTTTTTCAATTTAAGTGTTATACTTTGTTAAACTAGAGATATTAATAAAACCATCCATTCAAAGTATGAATTGTCACACATTGGAATAAGCTATATGTGCTGCTTATGGTGGATATATTGTTCTGCAGATTAGTGGTAGATTTGGTTGCCATATTCCAGTAATCACTTCGATATCCTATGGAATTTTTGGGCAAGATGCTAACACTAATGAGTTTGAAGAGGTAAATCTAGTGGTTATAGGCTAGAATCTGCTTGGGATTGCATTCTGACTTCTTCTTTACAAGAATTGATGTGGGAAAAATGATGTTTTTCCAGGTTCAGTGGAACACCATGAAAGATAACAAGGCTTATGAGGATCTTCGTAATGAGGACCACGGTGTTTTAGTGACTGTTGGTTTCTTGCCAGGATTAACAGTTGATTTAATCCCATTAAAAAAAACTCGGGTAATCCTGTACTCCAATACAACCCTAGCATTTTTACAAAAATGTCTGCCTTATTTGGAGAAATCTATTCCTCTTTTTAACTTGATTTTCATTTTGATTTTATGAAGTTCCTACTTGGAGTTTTAAAGGATATGAATAGTTTATATCTAGTTGAAAATTTGTGCTAACTTGATTTAAAATGGGCTACACTAACTTGGGGAGGACAAATTTCAGGGACTCATGGCTGAGGATTTCATGTGCAGTATCAGTGACCGCTCGTTTTCTCGTTCTGGATCATCACCAATGGGAATTTTGTTATTTTCTGTAAGTCTTAAGTCAATTAAGACCTTTCATTTTGTTATTTCTCGCCCCCCTGTGGCAAAACAGTTTATTCCCTACTTGTCAAAGTGGTCACACTTTATTTCCTTAAATTGTGGATGAAGGGGATCAAGGGCGGAGCCACCCTTGGGCAAAGGGGTGTCAAGCGACACCCTTCGTCGGAAAATTATATTGTATATATAGGTCAAAATTTAGTTTAATGAATATATATACAAGTGTTGACACCTCTTGATACAAGTTGAAACTTTAGTGTAGTGGTTAAGGGGTTGCAAAAATTGTTTGAGGTTGTGTGTTCTATCCTTGATAAGAATATATATTTTTTTACTTTATATTTTGACACTCCTTAATAAAAATCCTGGCTCCGTCACTGAAGGTGATATAGTTAAACCTCATGCAATTCAGATTCTGTGTGAGTGTCTGGACTAACCAATTTAGATTTTAGAGTGGTCTGGATTAAGAAGTTGTATTAAAGTGTGTGACCAACTCATCCAAGAGAAAATATCTTTTATTTATTTAATTTTGTCTTCAACACAGCCCTTCACGTGCATGCCAGATTCTTTTGATTGGCCAAGCACGCGGACTTTTGTTTTGATAATGAGTGGCGGTGAGACTCAAACCTAGGACCTATGCCTACTTTAATACCATATTGAAGTGTGTGACCGATTCATCTAAAAGTTTAAGCTGTTAGAGAGAACATGCTTTTGTTTATTTAGTTTGTCTTTGAAAAGCTAAATGAACTTTGAGGGACACTTAATTTTCTCTTACTTAGAATGTAATCAAAATCATTTGAATGTGTTTCTAGGACAAGGACATTGACATCAAACCGGTCCTTGCAAAGTTGGGTGAGTGAGCTTCATAGTTCTCATTTATGCAAAATTTTATTTGTTCCCATACATTTTTATGGATGAAGATTTCTCTTCTTAATTCTATGAGAAAAAACTTATATTTTCAGTGCCCCATTTTGTGTTTGTAGATTATGCTTTTCCCAGTGAGACTGCCATTGTGGGTGATGCGGGTTCTCGGTTTTTATACCAAGGTGGAACAACAATTAACCGTTTTAATAGTTCAGCTGCTGTAGCTCTTTTGTTTTCAAGGGATACAGGCAAGCAACCTGGTATGAATTGCTTCTTGACTGGAACTTTGCAGTTTCAAATTGTGATTCTGTTTGTTCAATAACAAGAGCACTGGTCTATAAGGCATTTGGGTCGGAGAGAACCTTGCAACCAATGCTAGTCTGATATAGTGGGGTGTGATTCCACAATATGTGGTGCACATCTTCAATATCAATTAAGTTGTGAAATTGTCTAAACTCCCCCAATTTTGGCTCATGAAAAATGTCACGGACTCAACTTTTGATCATCTTGGTTCTAACATCTATGAAAATCCAAAGTCTGTTGACTTCTTTGTGGAAGAATATGAAATTACCAATTCAAGCACCACTCAATCATTAGCTAGTTCTATTCCTCAACTTAATTATAATTTAGAAAGAGAGATAGGAAGGAAGAAAGCATAATCAATTGATCCTCTTCTTGTTTTTTTTTTTTGAGAAAGGTAACAATATTATATATGTGTAGCACAAAGGCTTTGCTAGGCCATTTTTACAGATTACAAAAAACCCACCAGTCATAGCTTTCTGTGCCTACTATAAGAATTCTATGATGTCTAACTTTGAATCAACACCCTTAACAAAATCTTGATCATTGCTGGTAATAACGATATCACGATCATAAACGACTAAATAAATACATATATTTGGAGCCAAATGTCGATAAAACACCGCCGATCTCGTCAATTGCCAGCGTAAACCACTAAATATATAGCTTGAGCGTTGTGTAGTGCATTTGACCTGTATTTGCCTGAATAACTTCAGTAGGTGCTATCTGATGTGGTTTCTTAAATGAAATTTCATTCTCTATGAACTTTGTAGTTATGCTTGATCTTTTAGGTGCGTATCCTTAATATTTTTGAAAATTGTCAGTATTGTTAAAGTTATGTCGTGCTTCTTTTGCAGTTATATCTGTAAATATATTGATGATTAGATTTTGTATATGTAGGTAATTTAGCATATTCTATTTTCAGGGAATTTAATGAAAAAATCATTTTCTGGGACCCTGTAAACAGGTGTTGGGGAAACTCAGTTTCATGTAATGTTATCCACTGGTGTTTCACCGATTGGGCCTAAATACAGAGCTGTTTATGTTAAGGCGAAATCTCATGACAATTCTACTCGGCTCATGGCGACAACAAAAGAAATTGACTTTAATCTGGATGGTGAGACTATTTTAGATCCGATTTATGATGAGGTAAGACGGTACATCTTCTGAAGTAAATTGGTTTTAATGTTTTAGCACCAAAGTTTAAGTAGCTAATTTCTGAAGGAAGTAATTTACAGCTGGTATGTTTAGAAAGGCAACTACCAAAATACTTGCAAGATTTTGTGGTGTAACTAGTCTCGTTGTCTTTTTCCTTTGATTCCTTCCATCATAATGAAGCGTTATAAGTTCAGTAATGCATGTATTCATCAAATGTGAGAAGTCTGTTGCTCTTGCCTCACTTAGCAGGGAAGAACATACAATGGGTTTAACGAGATGCATTAGAGCAGATTGGACATATTTGGATGATTAGAGACTTAGAGTTGATCATCCTGTCGGACAGATTTTCAAATTCTATTGATAACTCAGAAAAAAAATTGACCATTGCAAATTAAGGTTATAAAAGACTTTACAGAAGAATGATCATGATTGATCTTCTGTCGCATGCACATTTATACAAGGTATAGCATAATAAGATACAGTAATGAAATCACTTTTATTAAATTATGTTATTTTTTAAAATTCTTTATGGTTTAATAATCTGCTATAAAGCGTAATCTGAAAGTTAATCATACTTATTTAGAACTTAGAAGCTGTCTAATTGATGAAATTTCTCTCCTAGTATACATCTTCTTTCATGTGTGTGTTTGAAACACATGAACACAATTCACTCCTCTTTGACTTCATGTTTCTTTTCTATGATTTGATTTCAACAGCTGGGAGATCATACCCATTCTCAAACTCTCTATGTTGGATTTTCAAAGATGAGGAGATGCAATTTTCCGTATGAATACACAAGATGTATATGTATGCACGAATTCCATTTGGTTTTAAGGTGATTACTGCACTATCGATCTTGATTATCCTTATGGCTTTCACTTATGATGTTTGAATGTTCTACGATGTCGCTTCTGCTCTCCAGTTTATTACATTTTTTGTCCCGAGGTGTTTGAGGTGTGAAAGCATGCAGAATAAAAGGATTATTCTCTAGGAAGTTCCATGGTTCATGGAGAGAATAGGGAGTCCTCAACTGAGTTTGTTTCTGCAAACTTGGAAAAACATTTTCAATTGTTTTACTACTGTTGTTTCTTTAACTTGAGCTATCTTTATTATTTTTACTGTCGGTACTTTTCTTTTCTACTTGTATTTGTCGAATCTGTTTTTTGAATATGCTTTACCAGACCCCACTTGTGGGATCACACTAGGCATACTGTTGTCGTAGTTGAAACTGCCATCTTTACACCCATTTATGCCTTTCCTCTTCCTCTCTCTCTTTACTTCTGTAACTAATTATACGAATTTGCAGAGGTGATAATCACGAGTATCTCTATGTCCATGGTGATGGTATCAGAGATTTCGACTCCTTCAAGTTTTACCATGCAAATCCTGATTTGGCACGTGCTTCTTGCAACAATGTTTCGAACAACATGAAACTTCTGAAGCAGGATCTAAATTACCCAACTGATGATCATTCTAATAGCAATGGTAGCATAGATATGCATAAGAAGTCTGTTTTTGGTGGTATGATGTTCGCTTGCTATGGTCGTGGCAAGTTATTTTTCGGTGAACCTAATGTAGATGCCTCACCTTTCTTGGAGAACTTCCCTGGTGTTACCTTCTCAGGAACCTATTGTAACGGAGAAATAGCATGTGGAGATTTTAGCTCATACGAAAAGGAGTCTAAAGAACACAGCTGTATACGCTGCAGTTTGCACGAATTTAGCACCGTCTACCTGGTTATGTCATACACTCCTCCTGCATTGCCACAACATTACAAGTCTTACTAGTATTGCCTTTGACAATCGGGTGGCCTTGTGGGTAATGGCAACAGATTTTTGGTGGTTTGAATAGGATATTGCTCCGCACGTTTTGGTGTTGGAATTTGGTGGTAGAGGGCCAATGTCTCATGTAGATAGCCATTTTGCACTATTTTACTACTGTCTTCTTGTTGTTTTTCAATAATAGCATTGTTGTGCTATAAATTTAGTTATTTAAATGAATACCTCTCTCCTCTTTGAGAACAACTTCTCTACAACATAAAGATAGAACTAAGGTCTATGTACATCCTGTCCTTTTCAGACTATATTTGTAAGATTATATTGAGTATGCTGTTGATCGTAAATAAACTCGTCTTTGAATCTCATCAAATTGTTTTCACCTAGGAAAAAAGCAACACCCTCATTCGGATGTTTATCAGATGATTCTATCTTGATTATCACAATTCCTTTGTTCGATAAAAAATGCATTTGTATATCATAATCGAATTGTTTAAAATTCAACGTGTGAATCACTAATTATTTATATTTTGGATTTACATTGCTTACTACATTGTGATAAGGTTGATAATTAGTGCATTGCATGAGATTTTCTTCTCAATTTTGTGAAAGAAGACTCCAAACTCAACAACTTTAGAAAGAACAAAGCCTACCAATCATTAGTTGAATTCGATCCACGCAATGGAGAACCCTGTCTATTTGATAACCCGTAGATATTATTTTGAGAGAATAAACACTTTCTTTTCAACGGGGGCATGCAAAATTCAAATTCAGTCAACAACATGTTAAAGGCAAGTACCAAACACTGAACGAGAACAAAAAAAATATTATGAGCCCGTTTGGATGGGCTTAAAAAAAGTAATTTTTATGTATAAAGTGCTTTTAGAAGCTTGAAGTGCTGAAAGTTATTTTTATTAATAAGCAGTTGAGTGTTTGGATAAAAGTGCTTATGATGTGAATTTTAGGGTTAAAAGAATAAAAAAAGGTAGTTTGGAAATTTAGTTAAAATATAAAGGATATAAAAGTAATTTCCATGGTCAAAGAAAATGACTTTAAGCACTTTGGAAAAAAAAGTTAGGAATTCTAACTTTTCATTTTTGACTGACTTTAAGAACTTTATGGCTTAAAGTCAGCATTAGGCAAACATGTCCAAAAGCTAAAAAGGGGCTTTAAGTTGGTCAAACCAACTTAAAGCCAATCCAAACGGGCTCTATATATGCTCAATAGTATGAACATATGCATACTTAGAGGACCATAAAAACATACTCACAATTTATATAGACTAGAATTAGATTTACCAAAAATTAAAGAACCAAAAATGCAAAAAGCCAAACACTGAAAACACGCAAAACTAGTACGTTGGGGTGCTTTCAGTTCAGAAAATGGATAAACCAAGGCAGAAATCACCGGCGACGGCGACGGCGTTACCGGCGGCGACGATTGATATGATTGGAGAAGACCTTCTATACAATATCTTCTCAAAACTACCAGCAGTAGAATGTGCAGCAGCTGCTTGTGTGAGCCGTTCGTGGAACGTTACCATCACTCGCCTCCTTTCTCTTCCAAAGCTCTCTTCTGCTGTTTCACTCCATCCTTCTCTTCAGGTTTCTTCTATTTTCCCATATGTGTATCTCAAAATTTAAGCATATAATCTATTTGTCGTAATTTATGTTTCCCTAAGCTAACCGTTTCGTCGACCTAGTTCGAAAAAAATGTCACTCTCTTTTCGACTAATTCCACGGGATATTTATCACCTAGCACGTGCAGTTTTTAAGTAATTCTGTCTAGCGGCTAGAATAGATAGGAAGAAATCACCTAGAGGATTTTTCAGTGGCAGAGCCCTAACTTTTACTAAAAGGGGTTTCAAAATATGAATAAGTAAATACACCAAAAAAGTTGAAGGATACTAAATATACATAAAAAATAATTTAACTGTGTATAAAGTGTAATTATCCTTCAGATGAACCCTCAAGCCTACATGGGCATTTGGCCATGAAAATTGTGAGTATTTGAAAAGGTAGTTTTTGTTTTTAAAGTGAAAAATGATATCTGAAAATTTAAGTTGTGTTCATTCATGATACAAATTGGAGTGAAAAAAGTGAAAATAAATTTTTGTTGTTTTTCAAATTTTGGAATTCAACTACAACTTCCGAAAAAGGTAAAAAGATTGATGGCCAAATACCCCTTAGTGCTTTTGCTTTTGGGATTTATACCTGGGATCTCATGGTGCACTAACCCCTTGTTTGGATGGTTGTTACCCATTGTATTGTATTATATTGTTAGTTTAAATAGTGTTTGTTTTGATTATTATTTAAATTCTATTGTATCGTATTGGTTAAATACATCGTTAGGTAACGATAAAAAGACCCATTTTGTGTAACGACCGATTTAGTGTGATTGTGTTGTTACCTTAATACTTTCTTCTTATTTTATGTTTACTTATTATTTAATAATTTTATTTTAGGGATAATTATTGTTATACCCAAAAAAGAAATTATTTACCATTAGATACTCCATTATTTTCATACCCCTTATTTTTAACTATTTCGCACATTTGATATCATGAGAGTATATAATATACTTCGATGGTATCAAGAAGAAACTGTTTGATAAATTGCTTGATACCATCAGAGTATATTATACTCTGATGGTATCAAAGAGGAACAAGGGAAGGGGCACGGACATAAATATACGTTTGATACCATCAGAGTATATATATACTCTGATGGTATCAAGAAGGAAGAGACAGTGCTTCAGCGAAACTACTTGATACCATCAGAGTATATTATACTCTGATGGTATCAAAGAGGAACAGTGATGCTGACGTCAACATGACATCAACATGACGTCATGCGCGAAAGTAAAAGGAAAAAAGTGGGGTAAGAAGGTAAATATTTTGGGTCATGAGTCTATTAAGGGTAAATAGTTTGGGTTTGGCCCAATCTGGGTAAATAATTTCACAATTTTCCCAAAATCATCATTTTACATGCCTTTTCATAATAGTTCTACCTCGTACACTACAATTTCTTGTATGCTTAATTATGGATATGTCACATTATGTAATGACAAAGAACTATACAATGTATCCAAATGTTGTATATTTATTAAAACAATACAGTACGATGCGATACGATATAATACAACAGAATACAATACGATACATTATGAAACAATTCGTAACAACCATCCAAACAAAGTGTAAGCCACACCCTTGGGTGCGAAAAAATGTCACTCTCGTTAAGTCTGGAAAATGGTACTATTACTATTTGAAGAGTCAATTTGATTTGGATTATGTTTTTTTCTACTATTTTAACTATAAGAATTATGATTTGGAGTACTTCTTACAGAATTTTTGAATATGTAAGTATTACTTATATCGGGTAAGTGAAGAAATAGGTGTCTGAAACTCTGAATACTAATTGAAGAGTCAATTTATTTTCGGTTATGTCTTTTCAACTATTTTTAACTATAAGAATTATGATTTGGATTACTTCTTACAGAATTTATGAATATGTAAGTATTACTAAATTAGAAAAGTGAAGAAATGGGTGTCCAAAGACACATAATAAGTTATAGGAATTGACCCTTGGACTCCAAAACCCGCCCTTTTTTCTGGGACAGAGGGAGTAATTATGTTTAAGAATTTGATTTTTTTTATAAATCGCAGAGGAGGCAACAACACTAGGTGTTTTTCTCCTTCTGTCCAAGTCAGCGTTGGTGGACAAGGTTATCCGGTACGTGTGCTGTTGCGAAGTGGAAAGTACTTTGTGTAATTAGTTGAGATGTGGACAAGTTGACTCAGACACCACGTTTATAAAAAAAGAGAAGTGACAAAAGAAAATAGTTAAAATTTGATAACAAAATCAGTTTGTTGGACTTCAGAGAACCAAATGGGAGAACTATTTTGGAGCAAAGGCAGTATCTTGTTTAGTTTATTACTTGAGTTTATGAGTTTGAATTCGATTTTTGGTGAAGGTTGCTGTGAATGATGTTGTTGACAAAGTTTTAGCTAGTCCTATTCGGCCACAGTTTGTCATTGCTTCCATTGGTCCTGCTTTTGACTTGGATGAAGCTCACCGGCTGGTATGCACTCTTCTCTCTGAATTTGGCATTTATATGCACTATATATTGTGATCGGTCGATGAATCTGTTTGCTAAATTGTCTAAGTCGAAAAAGAAACATTTTCTTATGAGTCTGAATACTTTTTGCCTCGTAGATTAAGTTATTAATTTGGCTGTCGTACTATCTCTGTTTCAATTTATATGTTTTAGGCCTTAGTTTGACTAGGCATGGAGTTTATGAAAGATGGAGAGACTTTTGGAACTTGTGCCTTAAATATGACATAACATTTGTGTGGCTATAGAATTTTTGAAATTTGTGGTCTTAAACATGGCATAATATTTGTGTGGCTATCCAAACTCGAGAATACCATCCCTTTTGCTTTTTGGTGGACCACTTGGAAAAAGAGGAATTCTAAAAATTTTTATGACAAAAAGGAGAATATCCTAGTCCCGAGTTCAATTGTATGCTTCTGCTTTCTTTTTTTTGACAACATGGCTGAGGTAGATGTCATTCAGGATGTAGAGGCCATGTCTGACTTTTTAAAACTCTTTATATAGTCTGTTATAACAAACAGAACATTGTAACTGGTTCACTGCACCAGCACACTCTTGTTGCTGGTGATATATTTATAAAACCTACTTATAAGAAAAAGGTTTCTTATGAAAAAATACCTATCGGAAAAACTCTTAGAAGTTATGAAAATTGTATAGAATAATGCCATTAATATAAGGGAAAAGGGTCATATTTGCCTCTTTGCTATTGAAAAAAGTTTAATATTGCCCTTCTTAATATAATCGATCCATATATGCCCTTAATGTTATACTATTGGTCCATATATGCCCTTACTGTTATACTATCAGTCCATATATGCCCTTAAATTTATAAAAGTGGCTCAAATTTGCCCTTCCTCTGATAACCCCATCCATTAGCCAAAAATGGCATGCCAACTCACCACTCCAATCCTTCTTCTCCCACCACAACCCAAAGTCACCAACACCTTCACAAACCATCACCACAACATAATGATTCTACTTAGTATTGCATTTGTTAGGTGTTTTGATCTCTTAATGGCACGTCCTTTCCGTTTTAACGCCAACAAACTATTTTTCAGATCCTTTTGAATTGTACTCAGTCTGATAATCAAGAACTGGATATTGGGTTTGGTTGGGTGTGATTTATTCTGAGGAAGTTGCTTTGATATATGTTGGTTTGAGTTTTTTGAACAGAAAAAAGGTTTCCGTTTGGTCTGCCTTCTTATTTGAGGATTTTCTGAAGGAGTTTTTGCAGATAAAGGCATGTAAAGATGATGTCAAAATTGTATTTATGGGCTTGATGACGATCAAGCTAATATGTTACATCAGATGTTCCATCATCATTTTTGTAGATCGAATAATTATAGTTGTTAATCAACTGCCCGTAAAAACTAACCGTAGGCCGAATGCAAATGGATGGGGTTAACAGAGTAAGGGGAAATTTGAGCCACTTTTATAACTGTAAGGACATATATGGACCAATAATATAACGGAGGACAATATTAAGCATTCAATTATAGAGGGAAAATACAACCTCTTTCCCTAAATAGAATGCCCGCACACATTTTGGTACATCACCAAGGTAAAAGTGTCTTACAAATTGGACTAAAGAGTTTTGTTCTATTTTATAAACATAATAATTTATGACCCTAGTTTTTTTCTAAGCAATAATTGAATTCTTCAAGAGAATCAACTTGGATTTACTTTCAATTTAGTATAAACGGAGCGTGTCAGGACACATAACTAAGCTTTTGGATTGCTGGAATCAAAGGAGGGAATTCCAGATGACTAAAATGAATTGTTTGCTTTTGTTTTATTTTTGGTGTAAACAGAGTTATGTAAATGATGCTGAAGCAGTGATAGATCTCATAGAATCCTGTTAAGATAGAAGGGGTATTCTTCTGGCGCTTTGTAAATACTTTTGACAGCTATGTTTGCTTTGACTCTCCAAAATGTTTCTGCACCTGTCGGTTCACATTTTTTGGAGCATCTAGAATCCGCCCAAAGGCATTTTGAAGAGTCAGAGCAACATAGTTTGACAGCACTTCTGGTACTACATTTATAATGCACTTACCATTTTTCAAAAAAATATTTCATATTTTTGAAGAGGTTTAGAATGAAATGTAAGAACTGAGAAGGATGAGATAATGTGCAAAAGATAGGAGAGTGAAGCATAGTAAAAGACGTTGATGAAAATTTTAGTAGCAGACCTGTTAAACTCTATAATTGTTGTAGTCAGTTGTAGGATTGTTGGGAACGTTTTTTGGTTCAAGACTTTTAGGAGAGATCTACTAGTTCTTAATCAGAAAGAAAGGAGAGATCAATTGGTTATGTAGTAGTTTGTGTTAGGGTATAATAGCATACAAACATTTTACCTAAATTTTAGCATAGTTATAGTTTTTTTGTTGTTTCAATTGAAATATTGTACTTTGTTACAGTAGTGACCTTAATAACATCATTTCCGCTCAAAATATGAATTATTTCTGCAGATCACTGGTAGATTTAGCTCCCAAATTCCAGTAATTACTTCGATAGCCCAAGGAGTTTTTGGGCAAAATGCTACTACTAATGAGTTTGAAGAGGTGAATCTAGTAGATATAGACTAGTATCTATTTGGGATTGCATTCTGGCTGCTTTGTAACAAGAATTGAAGTGCAGAAGAATTATGTTTTTCCAGGTTCAGTGGGACACGTTTGATGATGATGAGGCTCATGCCGATCTTGGTGATGAGATCCATGGTGTTTTACTAACTGTCGGTTTCTTGCCAGGATTGGCAATTGATTTAATCCCATTATCAAAAACTCGGGTAATTCTTTGCTCTAGTACAGGCTTTACATATTTTAAAAATATGAATGTCTGCCTTATTTAGAGAAATTTGAACTTCCACTTCTTAACTTGATTTTCAGTTCAAATTTTATGAAGTTCCTACTCGAGAATTTGTGCTAATTTGATTCAAAATGGGCTATGCTAACTTGGGGAGAACAAATTTCAGGGAAATCAAGCACTCGTGATTGATGATCTTGTGCTCAGTGTCAGGGAACGCTCATCCTCTCGTTCTGGATCAGCATCACCAGTCGGGATTTTGTTATTTTCTGTAAGTCCAAAGTCTTGTAAACCTATCATTTTGTCATTTCTTGTCCCCCTGTGGCAAAGCAGGTTATTCCAATGATGCCTAATATTCCGTAATTGTGGATAAGGGGATAAAATTATTCCTTATGCAACTCAGATTCTGTATGAGTACCTGGCTAATCAATTTAGACTTTTGTGAGTCGGATTAAAACATTGGAATGAACTTTGACGGATTGGAGTTTTTGCTTTTATAGTATATATGATCAACCTTCTTTCCTTTTACATTAAGTGTAATAAAATCCTTTTGAATGTTGTTCTAGGACGAGGACACTGACATCAAACCTGTCCTTGAAAAGTTTGGTGAGTTAGCTTTTCATAATTGTTCATAAAAACTTTATTTGTTCACATAGTTGATGCAGATTTTTCTTTTCATTTGATTCTGTGAGATGCAAGTTATATTTTAAGTGTCCCCTTTCGTGTTTGTAGATTATGCCTTTTCTTCTGAGACTGTCATTGTCGGTGACGGAGGCTCTCAGTTTTTATACCGAGGTGAAACTGCAATTAATCCTTCTAATAACAAAGGGCTGAGTTCACCTGCTGTTGCTCTTTTATTTTCAAGGGATAGAGGCAAACCTCCTGGTATGTGTTGCTTTTGATTGAAATTTTACTGTTTCAAGTCGGTATCATGTTTATTCAATAACAAGAACACTGATTTACAAGGTCGTCATGAATGAGTATTGTTCACTAGGTTGTTTCTAATGGACCCTCAAAATTTTGGGCCAAATTGAGCCGGTCTATCGTATTCTGAAAAAATCTAATACACACGAAAAATGACATAGTCCTAAATTTCAGATTCATGACCTGAAACTCCAAAAAAAGCGATGTCGGTCCTTAAGAAACAATAGGTATCATTCATTAGGTTTTTTCAAATGGACCACCCAAAAAATTTGGGGCCAAACATAATTGGTCGATAGTATCTGAAGATTTTATAGCTTGAGCACCATGTAGTGCATTTGACCCGTATTTTTCCGAGTAACTTCAGTAAGTGCTACCCCATGTACTTTCCCAAATGATTTTTTTTTCTCTTTTAATGTAGTCGCACATGATCTTTTAGGTGCATATCCTTAGTACTTTTTGAAAATTCTCAGTATTGTTAAAGTTATACCGCTGCTTCTTTTGCAGGTATATCAGTAAATATAGTTTAAAATATTAGACTCCTTATCTTCTAGATATTCTCGTAACTTTGGGTAATTTAGTATATTATACTCCTAGGGAGTTTATCATGGCAATCATTTTCTGGGACCCTTTAAACAGGTGTTGGGGAAACTCAGTTTCACGTAATGTTATCCACTGGCATTTCATCGATTGGGCCTACATACAAAGCTGTTTCTGTTAGGGAGAGACCCAATGACTATTCTACTTGGCTCACTGCGAAAAGAGAAGCAGTTCATGGAAGTCTGGATGGTCAGACTATTTTAGATCAGATTTATGATGAGGTAAGGTAGTACATCTTGTGAATTAAATTGGAGTTAAATGTTTCAGCACCAACTTTTAGCTAGCTAGTTTCTGAAGGAAGTAATTTACTGCTGGTTCGTTTAGAAAGGAGACTATCAAATGCTTACAACGTATGTAGTGTTACTAGTCTCGTTTCCTGTTCCTTCGATTCCTCCACCATAGTGAAGCCTTTTAAGTTCAGAATTGCAGGGAGATCCATCAAATGGCAGAATACTCTTGCCTCACTTTAGCAGGAATGAACATGCAATGGGTTTACGGAGATGCATTATGGCAGATTGGAGATATTTGGATGATTAGAGTCTATCATTCTGTCTTTGCTTATTTTCAAATTCCATTGGTTAATCTCAAAGAATGTGAGCACTACAAATCAAGTCTATAAAAGACTTTACAGTAGTGTATGTTTACTACCCTTTTTCAGAAAGACTTTATAGAAGTACGTTTATGATTTGATCTATTGTCACATGCACAATTGCAAAAGGTATATAATAAGTTACGAATAATGGAACTTCTCAAAAAAAAATACTCAAAAAGAAACAAGAACAACAAAACTGCTTTTGTTAATAGGGTTCCATAGTGGTTTACTAATCTTCTATAAAGCCTAATCTGAAAGTGAAGGTTTCTTGTGGGTTGGAGGTTATATTTTACTTAGCCATGCTTATTTAGAACTTAGCAGCTGTCTAAGTGATATTTTGCTCTCCTAGTGTACATGTTACATCATGTGTGTGTCAACCCATGAACATTGTCGAGTTTCCACATCAGTGTGGGAATGGGGAACTGGTTTCTTTATATATGGTATTGGGCAATCTTTGCCCAATGAGCTAACTTTTAGGGTTGAGGAGTTAAGCCAAAACTCCATTTCTTTACACGGTATCAGAGCCAGAATCATCCCAATTTTACTCGATGTTGGGCCCCTATCTTATATTGTCGGCATGCGAGGAGGTGTTGAGTCTCCACAATGGTGTGGGTCTGAGCAATTGGTCTTTTTATATTGTCTTGGGCAATCCTCACCCCATGAGCTAGCTTCTGGGCTTAGATTGGGCCAAAGTTCCATTTGTTCGCAAACAAAATTCGCATTATTCTCTGACTTGAGATGTTTCTTTTCTATGATTTGATTTTACCAGCTGGGAGGTTATAACATTTGTCCAGCTCTCTATGTTGGAGTTACAAAGCGAAGGAAATGCTCTATTGGGCAGGAAAAACCAAGCTGGATAAGTATGCATGAATTCCATGAGGTTTTAAGGTGATTAATGCACCATTGCGCTTGATTATCTGTTTCTGGTCTTCACTTATGATGTTTGGATGTTCTGCTCTCTGTTTTTACTATTTTTTTTGTGCCCTGAGGTGATGATTTGCACATGCTGGTAGAGGGACTGTTGTCCAAGAAGTTTACATGGTTCTTGGAGAGAATAGGGAGTCCTCACCAAGTTTGTTTCTGCTAACGTGGAAAGCCATGTTAATTTTAGTTGAAACCACTATGCTGATAGTCTTCTACACTTTTCGTCGTCTTCTTCACTTGTGTAACTAATTGTAAGAATTTGCAGAGGTGATGAGGAGTATCTGTATGTCCATGGTATTGGTATCCGAAGTGGAGACTCCTTCCGGTTTTACCATGCAAGTTCTGATTTTGCACGTGCTTCTTGCAACTCTATTGCAAACAACTTCAGACATTTGAAGCAACTTCTTAACTATGAAGGTGATGATCAGTCTACTATCAATGGTGTAAATATGCATAAGAAGTGTGTTTTCGGCTGTATAATGTTTGCTTGCTGTGGTCGTGGCAAGTTATTTTTTGGTGAACCTAATGTAGACGGCTCACCTTTCTTGGAGAACTTCCCTGGGGTTACTGTCTCAGGAACCTATTGTACCGGAGAAATTGCACGTGCAGATTTAAGCTCATACGAACAGGGTTCTCAGGAACACAGCTCTATACGTTGCAATTTGCACGTATTTAGCACTGTCTACCTGGTTATGTCATATACCCCTGCATTGCCACAGCGTTAGAGATTTGGTGACTTGGCTTGGCTTATGTCTCATATAGATAATTTGTTGTTGCTTCTTATTAGTAGAATTTGTGTTGTAAATGACGACTGCAAGAATTGTGCTATTTTTTGAGTTGCTCTTCCATGTATTCTTATTTCACATTCAGCCTCACTTAAAATAATGCAGAGATTTCCGCGCGGCTTATGTAGGTATTAGAAATGTCGAGTTTAATTAGTCTATTAAGTTAACAATTATTTTCTTATACGACTAGCCAAACACAATTATACTTATGATGTCCCCTTTAGAAACAATGTGAATAATCTTAAACTCTTTTGGGGAAATAAAGACCACAAATTTCAATGGAATTAACACTTGTTTTGAACCAGAAGTACAAAATACAAGCGAAAAGTTGAGATAATCATGAATTTTTATTGTATGACCTTGAAATTCTACAAATTAATGTTGGCTTGGACCTTAGAGAAACAATATATGTCATTCACTAGGTCATTTCAAATGGACCCATAAATTAGGGCGAAACGGAATCAATTAATAGTATTCCAAAAAATTCATGGACACACGCGAAAAACAGAGATAATTCAATTTGTTTTTTGTGACCATGAAACTCCAAAAAAGTGATGTCAACCCTAGAGAAGCAATGAGTATCGTTCAATAGGTCGTTTCAAAAGGACCCACAAAATTCGGGGCTAAATAGAATCGATCAGTCGTATTCCAAAGATAAATAAATCATGGATTAATAATCCTGGGGAAACAGTAAGTGTAGCCTCGCCATGATCAATGTCATTTTTTTTAGAATTTAGGGGCAACTCAACATAAATTAGACAATTTTCTCAATTTTTTGTGTGTGTTAGCCATGATTTTTTTGGTGAATTGGGTTTCAAACATTTTTTTTACAAAAACTTTATAGGACCCTCCATAATGACTTGAGAAAATAATATATATAGCCTCGCCATGATCCACACCATTTTTTTAGAACTTATGGGCCACTTAACAAAAATTAGGCAATTTTTTTTAAATTTTTCGTGTGTTAGCCCATGAATTTTTTGGTGAACTAACTTTTGGTCATTTTTTTTTTGCAAAGACTTTATAGGTTACTTCGTAATGACCTAGGGTAAACGTAAGTGTAGCCTCACCATGATCCACACTATTTTTACCATCTAGGGGTCACTCAACAAAAAATAGGTGATTTTCTTAGTTTTTCGTGTGTGTTAGCCCGTGAAATTTTTGGTGAACTGACTTTCGGACTTTTTTTAATAAAAAACATTATAGGATCCAAAGTAATGACCAAGGGTAATAGAACGTGCAGCCTCGCCTTGATCCATGCCATTTTTTTAGCATTTAGGGGCCACTTAATAGGAATTAGATGATTTTCTCAGTTTTTTATGTGTGTTAGGCTATGATTTTTTTGGTGAACTGGCTTTCAGATTATTTTTTTTGAAAAATCTTTACAAGATCCTCTGTAATAACCTTGGTAACAATACGTGTAGTCTCGCCATGATTCACACCATTATTTTTGTATTTAGGGGCCACTCAACATTAACTAGGCGATTTCTCAATTTTTCGTGTGAATTAGCCTATGATTTTTTTGGTGAAATTACTTTTGCGCTTTTTTTTGGAAAAACATTAAAGGACCCTCAGTGATGACCTGGTGTAAAAAAACGTTTAGCCTCGCCATGATCCATGCTATTTTTTTTATCATTTACTTGATAAGAATTATGTGATTTTCTTAGTTTTTCATGTGTGTTAGCTCATAAATTTTTGTTGAACTAACTTTTAGTCATTTTTTTGTAAAAACTTTACAGGACCCTTCGTAATGACCTGGGGTAATAGTAGGTGTAGCCTCGTCATGGTCCACACAATTTTTTAAACATTTGGGGACCACAAAATGAGAATTAGGCGATTTTCTCAGTTATTTGTGTGAGTATCAATTTTTTGGTGAACTGATTTTCATGAATTTTTTGCATAAACTTTATAGGACCCTCCGTAGTTACCTGGGATAATAGTACGTGTAGGCTTGCCATGATCTATGCCATTATTTTTAACATTTACGATCACTTAACAGAAATCAAGCGATTTTCTCAGTTTTTTATGTGTTAGCCCATGAATTTTTGATGAACTAGCTTTCTGACATTTTTTTGGCAAAATATTTACAGGACCCTCCGTAATGACTTGAGGTAATAGTACGTGTAGCCTTGCCATAATCCACACTATTCTTTTAGCATTTATGGGCTACTCAACAAGAATTACGCGATTTTCTCAGTTTTTTGTTTGTAACGCCCATATTTTTTTTTGTTGAGTTTGATTTTGGGCTTTTTTTGCAAAACTATTACATGACCATCCGTAATGACCAGGGGTAACAGTACGCGAAGCCTTTCTATGATCCACACCATTTTTTAGAATTTAGTTGTCACTCAACACGAATTATAGATTTTCTCATTTTTTTGTGTGTGTTATTATTAAATTTTTGATGAACTGGCTTTCGAATATTTGTTTTTTGAAAACGTTTTATAGGACCCTATAAAATGACCTGTGGTAACAATTTGTGTAGCCTTGCCATGATCTACTCAATGTTTTAGCAACTAGGGGCCATTCAACAAGAATTATGCGATTTTCTCAGTTTTTTGTGTGTATATACCCATAATTTTTTGTTGAACTGGCTTCCGAGCATATTAATGGAAAACCTTTACAGGAACTTCCATAATGGTCTAGGGTAATAGTATATGTTGCCTCTCCATGATCCACGTTATTTTTTAGCATTTGGGTACTCAAAAGGATTGGGTGATTTTGTCAATTTTTTGGTGTGTGTTAACGCATGAATTTTTCGTGTATTGGCTTTAGAATTTTTTTGCAAAAATGTTACAGGAATCTCTGTAATGACATAGGTAACAGTAACTGTTGCCTCGCTATGATCTAAGCCATTTTTTTAGTGTTTAGGGCCACTAGAAAGGAATTATACGATTCAATCACTTTATCGTGTATGTTAGCTCATGAATTTTTTGGTTACTAGCTTTTGAATATTGTTTTTTGCAAAAATGTTAAAGGACCTCCGTAATGACCTGGGATAATAGTACGTGTTGCCTCGCCATAATCCACTCAATTCTTTTGGCATTTAGGGGCTACTCAACAAGAATTAAACATTTTTTTTCAGTTTTTTATATTTGTTAGCCCATAAATTATTCGGAAAAGGATCAAAATTACCCCTGAATTTTGAAAAATAGTTTATTCATGCCCTTCGTTATACTTTAGGGCCAATTATACCCTTATTATTATACTTTGGGCCAAATATGCCCTTGAGTATAACAGAGTGCCACGTGTCGGCCTCTCAGTGGACAACTTATTTTCCCTTTTAAATCTGTTTTTTTATTTGTTTTTAAATTTGTTTTTTTATTTGTTTTTAAATCTGTTTTTAAAATTTATTTTTTTAAATCTATTTTTTTAAATCTGTTAATTTAAAAAAAAACAGATTTTTTTTAAAAAGATAAAAAAAAGATTTAAAAAAAAGAAAGATTTTAAAAACAAATAAAAAAACATATTTTAAAAAATAGATTTAAAAAAATAAATTTTAAAAACAGATTTAAAATCTTTTTATTTTAAAATCTGTTTTTTAATCTTTTTTTAAAAAAATCTGTTTTTTATCTTTTTTATTTTAAAATCTGTTTTTTTATCTTTTTTTTTAAAAAAATCTTTTTTTAAAAATCTGTTTTTTATCTTTTATTTTAAAAAATCTGTTTTTTTAAAATTAACATATTTTAAAAAATAGATTTAAAAAAATAAATTTTAAAAACAGATTTAAAAACAAATAAAAAATAGATTTAAAAATAAATAAAAAAACATAGTTAAAAGGGAAAATAAGTTGGCCACTGAGAGGCCGACACGTGGCACTCTGTTATACTCAAGGGCATATTTGGCCCAAAGTATAACAGTAAGGGTATAATTGGCCCTAAAGTATAACGAAGGGCATGAATAAACTATTTTTCAAAGTTCAGGGGTAATTTTGACCTTTTTCCGTAAATTATTTGGTGAACTAGATTTCGAGTATTTATTTTGCAAAATCATTACAAAAACCTTCAAAATGTCCTAGGGTAATAGAATGCGTAGCCTTGCCATGATGCACGCTATTTTTTAGCATTTAGGGCCACTCAACAAGAATTAGACGATTTTTCTAATTTTTTCATGTGTGTTAGCCCTAAATCTTTATGAGACCCTCCATAAGTACCTAGGGGAGAAGTACGTGTAGCCTCAACACGATCAACGATACATTTATAGCATTTAGGAGCCACACAAATGGAATTAAGTGATTTTCTCATTTTTCATGTGTGTTAGACCATTAATATTTTGGTGAAGTTGCTTTCGGTCAATTTTTCTCGAAAACCATTATGGGACCCTTGTATGTACTCGGGGGATCTGTACATTTAGGCTCGATACGATCCATGACTCATTCATAGCATTTAGGAGCTTCACAAGCGGAATTAAGCAATTTTTTTTATTTTTTTCGTGTGTGTTAGCCTATGAATATTTTGGTGAACTGACTTTTAGTCATTTTTTTTCAAAAATCGTTATGGGACCTACTGTAGGTATAGGGGATCAATACAATAATTCTCAGCATAATACACAGTGTATTCATAGCATTTAGGGGTCGCACAAGCACAATTAGACGATTTTTTCATTTTTTCGTGTGTGTTAGACAATGAATATTTTGGTAAATCGGCATTCAGTCAATTTTTTTGGAAAACCATTATGTGACCCCCCTCCTCCCGTAGGTATCTGGGGGAACAGTACATTCAAGCATGACACGATCCACGACGCATTTATAGCATTTAGGAGCCGCAAAAGTGGAATTAACCAATTTTCTCATTTTTTCGTATATGTTAGCCTATGAATATTTTGGTAAATCGGTTTTCGATTAATTATTTTAAGAAACCATGTTGGGACACCCCGTAGGTACCCGGGGGATTAGTATATTCAGGCTCGGCACAATCCAAGGCGCATTCATAGCATTTAGCCCGCACAAGTAAAATTAGATGATTTTCTCATTTTTCATGTGTGTTAGTCAATAAATATTTTGGTGAACTAGATTTTGGTAATTTTTTTCTAGAAACCATTATTGGACCCACCGTAGGTACCCGAGGGATCATTAAGTTCAGGCTAGATTTTGTCTGTTTTTCGTGTGTGTTAGCCCACAGATTTTTAGGTGCCGGGGATTCGAGTTGAATTTTCTATGATTTTTCCATAGTAGCATCCGTAAGGACCTGGAGAACGACTCTAGTAGTCCCGACACCGCTTTAGAGGGGTTTAGGAGCATTTTATTGGCGACGCAACAGGAATTAGGTGATTTTATCAATTTTTCGTATGTGTTAGCCCACAGATTTTTAGATATCGGGGGTCCGGGTCGAACTTTCTTTGATTCTTCCATAGTAGCATCCGTAACGACCTAGGTTTCTTAGATTCTTCCATAGTAGCATCCGTAACGACCCAGGAAACGACTCCAGTAACTCCAACTGCGCTTTAGAGGGGTTTAGGAATATTTTATTGGCGATGCAATAGAAATTAGGCGATTTTGCTAATTTTTCGTGTGTGTTAGTCCACGGAATTTTAGGTACCGGGGGTCTGCGGAATTATGCATTTTTCTAGTTTTTTTGTATGTGTTAGCCATTAATATTTTGATTAACTGGCTTTTGATCACTTTTTTTTGGAAAATTTTACAGGCACCCCTGTAGGTACCTGAGGGATCATTAAGTTTAGGCTCGGCATGATCCACGGTGCATTAATAGCATTTAGGAACCGCACAAGCAAAATTAAGTGATTTTCTCATTTTTTTCGTGTGTCATGAATATTTTGGTGAATTGGCTTCTGATTAATATTTTAAGGAAACCATTATGGGACCCACTTTAGGTACTCGGGAGATCAGTACGTTCAGGATCGGCACGATCCACGGCGCATTCCTTGCGTTTAAGGGCCGCACAAGAGGAATTAGGTGATTTTATCATTTTTTTCTGTATGTTAGCCCATGAATATTCTGGTGACTTGCTTTCGGTCAATGTTTTTTGGATACCATTATGGTACCCTCGTAGGTATCCAGGGGATCAGTACGTTTAGGCTCGACACAATCTACTACGCATTCATAGCATTAAGAGCTATGCTGAAAGGATGGTTCGTCCCTTGAAGTTCATGGTGGGTGATTATAAATGGCTTAAAGTAATGAGATTCGGTAAGAAGGGAAAGCTTAGCTTGAGGTTTGTTGGCCCGTTTGAAATTTTGAGGAGAGTAGGTGGGGTGGCTTATGAGTTAGCCTTATCCCCTAGATTGTCAGCTGTCCATCCGATGTTTCATGTTCCCATGCTTCTCAAGTACATACCGGATGAGTCTCATGTGATTTCTTATGACGCGGTAGAGTTCGGTCCAGATTTGACTTATGAGGAAGAGCCAACAACTATCCTATATAGGCAGCTTTGTAGAGTCAGGACCAAGGAGATCACTTCGGTCAAGGTGCAATGGCGGCATCGGCCTATTGAGGAGTCGACTTGGGAGTTAAAGTCTGATATGCGGGCTCGATACCCTCAACTTTTTGAGACCCTAGATACTTTCTTTTATCTCTTGTTCGAGGACGAATATCCTTTTTAGTGATGGGTGTTGTAATGACCTTGAGGGTCATTTTTACAATTTGTGTAAAATTATCATTTTACCCCTATCGTTAGTTCCCCCGAGTATTATTTGATCGGTTTGTGTAGTTGAAAGTATCAAAATCTTAATAGTTTGTAAATTGTGCAAATTCTTGAATTTTATAGAGTTAAGAGGTGAAAAAGTGATTTCGATACCAACCAAAGCTGCGGGTTTTGGAACGAAATTCTGTCGATTCCAACAGCTTCAGAATGTGAACATTAGTCTGGGTGAGTTTTACAAAATTTATTTTGGAGTTGTAACGAATATTTGAGGTCTTGAGTTAGGAATTTGAGGATTTTTAAGCCAAGATTTGACTTTGATCAACTTTTGGAGTTTCAAATCTTGGAATGGAAATTCGACTACTCCGTTGGGTTTGGCAGATGGAGTTTGGTCTAGAAAAAGTACTCATTCCTGTTGCGTCGGGAATAAAATGTTTTCAAACCCCTGTAATGCACCATCGGGACCACTAGAGTCATTTATCAGGTCATTACAGATGCTATAATGGAAGAATTCCAGAAAGTTCGACTCGGACCCCCGGCACCTAAAAATCTGTGGGCTAACACACACGAAAAACTGGCAAAATCGCCTAATTCCTATTTTATCGCCAATAAAATACTTTTAAACCCCTCTAAAGCACCGCCAGGGCTACTGGAGTCGTTCCCCAGGTCGATTCAAATGCAATTATGAAAGAATCCAAGAAAGTTCGACCCGAACCACCGACACCTAAAAATTGGGGGCTAACACACACAAAAAACTGGTAAAATTGCCTAATTTCCGTTGCATCGCCAATAAAATATTCAGTTTTTGGTGTGTGTTTGCCCATGAATTTTTTAGGTGCCGGGTGTCCGGGTCGAATTATCTTGGATTCTTCCATAGTAGCTTTCAAAATGACCTAGGGAACGACTCTAGTAGCCCCGATGGCGCTTTAGTGGGGTTTAGGAGCATTTTATTGGCGACACACCAGGAATTAAACGATTTTGCCAATTTTTGTGTGTGTTAGACCACGAATTTTTTAGGTGCCTGGGGTCCGGGTCGAACTTTTATTGGATTCTTCCATAGTAGCATCCGTAACAACTTAGGGAAGGACTCCAGTAGCCCCGATGGTGCTTTAGAGGGGCGTAGGAACATTTTATTGGCGACGCAAAAGGAATTAGACAATTTTGCCAGTTTTTTATGTGTGTTAGCCCACAGATTTTTAGGTGCCGGGGGTTCGGGTCAAACTTTCTTGGATATTTCCACAGTAGCATCCGTAACGACCTGGGGAACGACTCCAGTAGCCCTGGCAACGCTTTAGAGCGGTTTAAGAGCATTTTATTGGCGACACAATAGGAATTAAGCAATTTTTCTAGTTTTTCATGTGTATTAGCCCACACATTTTTAGGTGCCGGGGTCCAGGTCAAAAGTTTATGGATTCTTTCATAGTAACATTTGTAAGGACCTAGAGAACGACTCAGTAGCCTCGGCAACGCTTTAAAGGGGTTTAGGAGCATTTTATTGGCGACGCAATAGGAATTAGACGATTTTGCCAGTTTTTTGTGTATGTTAGCCCATGGATTTGTAGGTGTCGGGGGTTCGGGTCAAACTTTCTTGGATTCTTCTATAGTGGCATCCGTGACAACTTGGGGAATGACTCTAGTAGCCACGACGATGCTTTATATGGGTTTAAGAGCATTTTATTGGCGATGCAACAGGAATTTGGCGATTTTGCCAGTTTTTCATGTGTGTTAGCCCATAGATTTTTAGATGTTGGGGTTCTGGGTCGAATTTCCTTGGATTCTTCCATAGTAGCATCCGTAAAAACCTGGGGAACGACTCTAGTTTCCCCGACGATGCTTTATAGGGGTTTAGGAATATTTTATTAGCGATGCAAAAGAAATTAGTCTAGTTTGCCAGTTTTTGGTGTGTTAGCCCACATATTTTTTAGGTGCCGGGTGTTCGGGTCGAATTTTCTTATATTCTTCCATAGTAGCATTCATAATGACTTAGGAAATGACTCCAGTAGCCCCGATGGCGCTTTAGTGGGGTTTAGGAGCATTTTATTGGCGACGCACCAGGAATTAGGTGATTTTGCCAGTTTTTTGTGTGTATTAGCCCATAAACTTTTTAGGTTCCGGGTGTCCGGGTCTAGCTTTCTTGGATTCTTCAATAGTAGCATCCGTAACGACCTGGGAAAGGACTCCAGTAGCCCCAACAATGATATAGATGGGTTTAAGAGTATTTTATTGGCGACACAATAGGAATTAGGAAATTTTATCAGTTTTTCATGTGTGTTAGCCCACAGATTTTTAGGTGCCGGTGGTCCGAGTCAAATTTTCATGGATTCTTTTATACTAGCATCCGTAAATAAATGGAGAACAACTCCAGTAGCTCCGGCAGCGCTTTAGATGGGTTTAGGAGCATTTTATTGGCGACGCAACAGGAATTAGGCGATTTTGTCAGTTTTTTGTGTGTAACGCCCATAGATTTTTAGGTGCCGGGGGTTCGGGTCAAACATTTTTGGATTCTTCCATAGTAGCATCCGTAACGACCTAGGGAACGATTTCAGTTGCCCCGACGATGCTATAGAGGGGTTGAAGAATATTTTATTGGCGATGAAACAGGAATTAGGCGATTTTTGCCAGTTTTTTATATTTGTTAGCCCACAGATTTTTAGGTGCCGGGGGTTTAGGTCAAATTTTCTTGGATTCTTCCATAGTAGCATCGTAATCGATATGGGGAACGACTCCAGTAACCCTAACGGTGCTTTTGAGGGGTTTAAGAGCATTTTATTGTATACGCAACAGGAATTAGGCGATTTTGTTTATTTTTCGTATGTGGTAACCCATAAATTTTTTAGATGCCGGGTGTCCGGGTTGAATTTTCTTGGATTATTCCTTATTAGCATTCGTAATGACATAGGAAATGATTCCAGTGGTCCCGACGATGCTTTAGAGGGATTTAAGAGTATTTTATTGCTGACGCAATAAGAATTAGGCGATTTTGCCAATTTTTTGTGCGTCAGACCATAGATATTTAGGTTCTACAGGTCCGGGTCAATTTTTTTTGGATTCTGCCATAGTAACATCCGTGACGACTTGAGAATGACTCTAGTTGCCCCGGCGGTGCTTTATAGGGGTTTAGAAGCATTTTATTGGTGACGCACCAAGAATTAAGTGATTTTACCAATTTTTCGTGTGTGTTAGCCCACATATATTTTAGGTGCTGGGGGTTCGGGTCGAACTTTCTTATATTAATCTTGCATAGTAGCATCGAAAAAAACTTGGAAAACGACTCTAGTAGTCCCGACGGTGCTTTAGGAGGCTTAGGAGCATTTTATTGGCGACAAAATAGGAATTAGGCGATTTTGCCAGTTTTTTGTGTGTGTTAGCCCACGAATTTTTAGGTGCCGGGTGTCCAGGTCGAGCTTTCGTGAATTCTTTCATTGTAGCATCTGTAACGACCTGAGAATGACAATAGTTGCCCCGATAGTGCTCTAGAGAGGTTTAGGAGCATTTTATTGGCAACACAATAGGAATTAGGCGATTTTGCCAATTTTTCGTATGTGTTTGCCCACAAATTTTTTGGTGTCGGGGGTTCGGGTTGAATTTTCTTGAATTCTTCTATAGTAGCATTCTTAATGACTTAGGGAATGATTTCAGTATCCCCAACGGTGCTTTAGAGGGATTTAGGAGTATTTTATTAGCGAAGCAACAAGAATTAGGCGATTTTGTCACTTTTTCATGGGTATCAACCCACAAATTTTTAGGTGCCGGGGGTCCGGGTCAAAATTTCTTGGATTCTCCCATAGTAGCATCTGTAACGACATGGGAATGAGTCTAGTTGCCTCGACGGTGCTTTATAGGGGTTTAAGAGCATTTTATTGGCGACGCAATAGGAATTAGGCAATTTTGCAAGTTTTTAGTGTGTGTTAGTCCAAGGATTTGTAGGTGCCGGAGGTACGGGTTGAACTTTCTTGGATTCTTCTATAGTAGCATCCGTAACGATTTAAGGAACGACTCTAGTTTCTCCGACGGTGCTTTAGGGGGGTTTAGGAGCATTTTATTGGAGATGCAACAGGAATTAAGCTGTTTTGTCAGTTTTTCGTGTGTGTTAGCCCATGGATTTTATAGGTGCCGGGTGTCCGGGTTGAATTTTCTTGAATTCTTCCATAGTAGCGTTCTTAATGACTTAGGTAATGATTTCAGTATCTCCGATAGCGCTTTAGAGGGATTTAGGAGTATTTTATTGGCGAAGCAACACGAATTGAGTGATTTTGCCAGTTTTTCATGTGTGTCAACCCACGAATTTTTAGGTGCCGGGGGTCCGTGTCAAAATTTCTTAGATTCTCCTATAGTAGCATCTGTAACGACATGAGAATGAGTCTAGTTGCCCCGACGGTGCTTTATTGGGGTTTAGGAGCATTTTATTGGCGACGCACCAGGAATTAGGCGATTTTGCCAATTCTTCGTGTGCGTTAGCCCACAAATATTTTAGGTGCCGGGGGTCTGGGTCAAACTTTCTTAGATTCTTCCATAGTAGCATCTGTAAAGACCTGGTGAAAAACTCCAGTAGCCCGGGTGACGCTTTAGAGGTGTTTAAGAGCATTTTATTTACGACGCAACAAAAATTATGCGATTTTGCTAGTTTTTCATGTGTGTTAGCCCACGGATTTGTAGGTGCCGGGGGTTCGGGTCGAACTTTCTTAGATTTTTCTATTGTAGCATCCGTAACGACCTGGGAAATAAATCTTATTGCCCCGGCGGTGCTTTAGAGGGGTTTAGGAGCATTTTATTGGCGACGCAACAGGAATTAGGCAATTTACTAGTTTTTGGTGTGTTAACCCACAAATTTTTTAGATGCCGGGTGTCCAAGTCAAATTTTCTTGAATTCTTTGATAGTAGCTTTTGTAATGACCTAGGGAACGATTCTAATAGCCCCGATGATGTTTTAGAGGGGTTTAGGAGAATTTTATTGGCGATGCAGCAGGAATTAGGCGATTTTGCCAATTATTCATGTGTGTTAGCCCACAAATTTTTTAGGTGCCGGGGGTCCGGGTCAAACTTTCTTGGATTCTTCCATAGTAACATCCGTAACGATCTGGTGAACAACTCCAGTAACCCCGGCAGCGCATTAGAGGGGTTTAGGAGCATTTTATTGGGGACGCAACATGAATTAGGTGATTTTGCCAGTTTTTCGTGTGTATTAGCTCATAGTGTTTTAGGTGCCGGGGGTCCGGGTCGAAATTCCTTGGATTCTTCCATAGTAGCATCTGTAACGACGTGGGGAACGACTCTAGTTGCCCCAACGGTGATTTAAAGGAGTTTAGGAGCATTTTATTGGCGATGCAACAGGAATTAAGCTTTTTTGCCAATTTTTGGTGTGTGTTAGCTTATGGATTTTTTAGGTGCCGGGTGTGCGGGTCAAATTTTCTTAAATTCTTCCATAGTAGTATTTGTAATGACCTAAGGAACAACTCCAGTAGCTCCGATGGTTCTTTAGAGGGGTTTAAGAGCATTTTATTAGCGACGCACCAGGAATTAGGCGATTTTGCCAATTTTTCATATGTGTTAGCCCACAAAATTTTTAGGTGCCGGGGGTTCGGGTCAAAATTTCTTCGATTCTTCCATAGTAACATCCGTAACGACCTGGGGAATGACTCCAGTAGCCCCAACAGCGCTTTAAAAAGGTTTAGGAACATGTTATTGTCGACGCAGCAGGAATTAGGCGATTTTGCCAATTTTTTGTGTGTTAGCCCAGCGATTTTTAGGTACCGGGGGTCCGGGCAAAACTTTCTTAGATTCTTCCATAGTAGCATATGAAATGACCTGGGTAACAACTTCAATAGCCCAACGGTGCTTTAGAGGGTTTAAGAGCATTTTATAGGCGACGCAACAAGAATTAGGCGATTTTACCAGTTTTTCTTGTGTAGCCCACAAATTTTTAAGTGCCGGAGGTCCGGGTCGAACTTTCTATGATTCTTAGATTGTAGCATCTGTAACGACCTTGGGAACGACTCTAGTTGCCTTGACGACGCTTTAGGGGGGTTTAGGTGCATTTTATTCCTGACGCAATAGGAATTAAGCGATTTTACCAGATTTTCGGGTGTATTAGCCCACGGATTTTTAGGTGCAAGGGGTCCGGGTCAAACTTTCAAAGATTTTTCAATAGTAGCATCCGTAGCGACATGGGGAACGACTCTAGTTGCCCCAGCGGTGATTTCGAGGGGTTTAATAACATTTTATTAACGACGCAATATGAATTAGGCGATTTTGCCAGTTTTTCGTGAAAAGGATTTATAGGTGCCAGGGGTACGGGTCAAACTTTCTTGGATTCTTGCATAGTAGTATCTATAACGACATAGGGAACGACTCTAGTAGCCCCGACGATGCTTTAGACAGGTTTTGGAGCATTTTAGTAGCGACGCAACAGAAATTAGATGATTTTGCCTATTTTTCATGTGTGTTAGCACACTAATTTTTAGGTGCCGGTAGTCCGCTTTGAATTTTCTTGGATTCTTTAATAGTAGTGTTCGTAAGGACCTGGAGAAAGACTCCAGTAACCCCGACAACGCTTTAGAGGGGTTTGAGAGTATTTTATTGGGGACGCAACAAGAATTAGGCGATTTTGTCAGTTTTTCGTGTGTGTGTTAACCCACAGATTTTTAGGTGCCGGTATACGGGTCGAACTTTCTTGGATTCTTCCATAGTAGCATCCGAAATGACCTAGGGAACAACTCCAGTAACCCCGACGGTGCTTTCTTGGGGTTTAGGAGCATTTTATTGGCAACGCAACAAAAATTAGGCGATTTTGCTAGTTTTTCGCATGTGTTAGCCCACAGATTTTTAGGTGTCGGGGGTTTGGGTCAAACTTTCTAGGATTCTTCCATATTAGTATCCGTAATGACCTGGGGATTGACTTAGTTGCGCCGACAGTTCTTTAGAGGGGTTTAGAAGCATTTTATTTCCGACGCAACAGTAATTAAGAGATTTTGCCAGTTTTTCATGTGTGTTAGCTCACAGATTATTAGGTGCTGGGGGTCATTCAGGCTGCTTTGCCTAGCAGCACGACGCTTGTATTGCTCTCTAGAATTCTTCCATAGTATCATCCGTAACGACCTGGGGAGCGACTTTAGTTGTCCCGACGATGCTTTAGAGGGGTTTAGGAGCATTTTGTTGGCGACGCAACATGAATTAGACGATTTTGCCAGTTTTTCATATGTGTTAGCCCACAGATTTTTAGGTGTTGGTGGTGCGGGTCAAATTTTCTTGGATTCTTCTATAGTAGCATCCGTAAAGACCTGGAGAACGATTCTAGTAGCCTGGCATTGCTTTAGAGGTGTTTAGGAGCATTTTATTGGCGACGCAACAGGAATTAGGCGATTTTGCTAGGTTTTCATGTATGTTAGCCCACAGATTTTTAGGTGTCGGGGGTTTGGGTTGAACTTTTTTGGATTCTTCTATAGTAGCATCCGTAATGACCTGGGGTTCAACTCCAATAGCCCCGGTGATGCTTTAGAGTTGTTTAAGAGAATATTATTGGCGACGCAACAAGAATTAGGCTATTTTGCCAGTTTTTCGTGTGTGTTTGCCCACTGATTTTTAGGTGCCAGGGGTCCGGGTTAAAATTTCTTGGATTCTTCTATAGTAGCATCCGTAATGACTTGGGAACGACTCCAGTATCCCCGGTAATGCTTTAGAGGGGTTTAAGAGCATTTTATTGGCGAAGTAATAGGAATTAGGCAATTTTACTAATTTTTCGTGTGTGTGTTAGCCCACGGATTTTGAGGTGCCGGGATCTGGGTCGAATTTTCTTGGATTTTTTAATAGTAGCATCCGTATTGACCTGGAGAACGACTCTAGTAACCCCGATAGTGCTTTAAAGGGGTTTAGGAGCATTTTATTTACGACATAACAGGAATTAGGCAATTTTGCTAGTTTTTCTTATATGTTAGCCACAGATTTTTTAGGTGGTGGGGTTCGGATCGAAATTTCTTTGATTCTTTAATATTAGTGTTCGTAATTACCTATGAAACGACTTCAGTAGCCCTGATGGCGCTTTATAGAGATTTAGGAGCATTTTATTAGCATCCTTAACGACCTAAGGAACGACTCCAGTTGCTCCAACGACGCTTTGGAGGTGTTGAGGAATATTTTATTAGCGACACAACTGGATTAGGTAATTTTGCCAGTTTTTCATGTGTGTTAGCCCACAAATTTTTATGTGCCGGGGGTCCGAGTTAAAATTTCTTGGATTCTTTCATGGTAGCATCCGTAATGACCTAGGGAATGACTCTAGTAGCCTTGGAAGCTCATTAGAGGTTTTTAGGAGCATTTTATTATCGACGCAATAAGAATTAGATAATTTTGCAAATTTTCCATGTGTGTTTTACAATAGATTTTTAGGTGCCGATGGTCGAGGTCGAACATTCTTGGAGTTTTCCATAGTAGCATCCGTAACGAGCAGGGAAATGACTCCAGTAGCCCCGACGATGCTTTAGAGTGATTTAAGAGCATTTTATTGACAACACAACAGTAATTGGGCGAATATTCTTGAATTCTTCAATAGTAGCATCCGTAAGGATCTGGAGAACGACTCCAGCAGGCCCGACAACTCTTTAGAGGGGTTTAGGAGCATTTTATTGGCGACGTAACAAGAATTCAACAATTTTGCTAATTTTTCGTGTTTGTAAGCCCACGAATTTTTAGGTATCGGGTGTCCGGGTCAAACGTTCTAGGATTCTTCCATAGTAGCATCTTCAACGACCTAGAGAATGACTCCAGTTGCCTCGTCGGTGCTTTAGAGGGGTTTAGGATCATTTTATAGGCGACGCAACAAGAATTAGGCGATTTTGCGAGTTTTTCCTGTGTGTTAGCCCATGAATTTTTTAGGTGTCGGGTATTCGGGTCAAAATTTCTTGGATTCTTCAATAATAGCTTTAATAATGACCTAGGGAACATACCAGTAACCCCGACGTCACTTTAGAGAGTTTAAGAGCATTTTATTGGCGACCTAATAGGAATTAGATGATTTTGCCAATTTTTCGTCTGTGTTAGCCACAGATTTTTAGGTGTCGGGGTTTGAGTAGTACTTTCTTGGATTCTTCTATAGTAGTATCCGTAACGACTCTAGTAACCCCGGTGATTCTTTTGAGTGGTTTAAGAGCATTTTATTGGCGACGCATTAGGAATTGAGTTATTTTGCCAGTTTTTCGTGTGTGTTAGCCCACGGATTTTTAAGTGCCAGTGGTCTGGGTCAAAATTTCTTGGATTCTTTCATAGTAGCATCCGTAATAACTTGAGGAACGACTCCTTTATCCTCGGCGACGCTGTAGAGGGGTTTACGAGCATTTTATTGGCAAAGCAACAGGAATGAGGCGATTTTGCCAGTTTTTCGTATGTGTTAGCCCACAAATTTTGAGGTGCTGGGGTTCAGGTCAAATTTTCTTAGATTTTTTAATAGTAGCATCCGTATTGACCTGGAGAATGAATCCAATAACCTCGACAGTGCTTTAGAGGGGTTTAGGAGAATTTTATTTGCGACGCAATAGGAATTAGGCGATTTTGCCAGTTTTTTGTGTATGTTAGCCCACAGATTTTTTAGATGCCGGAGGTATGGGTTAAATTTTATTGGATTCTTCCATAGTAGCATTCGTAATGACCTAGGGAACGTCTCTAGTAGCCCCAGCGATGCTTTAGAGGGGTTTAAGAGCATTTTATTGGCGACGCAATAAAAATTAGGCGATTTTGTCAGTTTTTCGTGTGTGTTAGGCCACAGATTTTTTAGGTGCCGGATGTCTGGGTCAAATTTTCTTTGATTCTTCAATAGTAGCGTTCGTAATGACCTATGGAACAACTCCAGTAGTCTTGATGGCGCTTTATAGAGATTTAGGAGTATTTTATTGGCGACGAACCAGGAATTAGGTGATTTTTCCAATTTTACATGTGTGTTAGCCCGCAAATATTTTAGGTGTCGGAGGTACGGGTCAAAATTTCAAGGATTCTTCCATAGTAGCATCTTTAACGATCTGAGGAACGACTTTAGTAGCCCTGGCGGTGCTTTTGAGGTGTTGAGGAATATTTTATTAGTGACTCAACTGGAATTAGGTAATTTTACCAGTTTTTCGTGTGTGTTAGCCCACAGATTTTTAGGTGCCGAAGTGTCGATTGAAATTTCTTGGATTCTTCCATGGTAGCATCCGTAATGACCCATAGAACGACTACAGTAGCCCTGACGGCGCTTTAGAGGGGTTAGGAGCATTTTATTGGCGACGAAATAGGAATTAAGGGATTTTGCCAGTTTTTCATGTGTGTTAGTCCACATAATTTTTATGTGCCGGGGGTCAGGGTCAAACTTTCTAGGATTCTTCCATAGTAGCATCTTCAACGACCTGGAGAATGACTCCAGTTGCCTCGGCGGTGCTTTACAGGGGTTTAGGATTATTTTATAGGCGACGCAACAGGGATTAAGCGATTTTGTGAGTTTTTTCTTGTGTGTTAGCCCATGAATTTTTTAGGTGCCGGGTATTCGGGTCAAAATTTCTTGGATTCTTCAATAATAGCTTTAATAATGACCTAGGGAATGACACCAGTAACTCCGACCTCGCTTTAGAGGGTTTAAGATAATTTTATTGGCGACCCAATAGGAATTATACGATTTTGCCAGTTTTTCATCTGTGTTAGCCCATAGATTTTTAGGTGCCGGGGGTCCAGTTGCCCGATAATGATTTAGAGGGGTTTAGGAGCATTTTATTGGCGACGCAACAAGAATTAGTACTTTGCCAGGTTTTTGTGTATGTTAGCCCATATATTTTTAGGTGCCGAAGGTCCGGGTCGAACATTCTTTGATTCATCCATAGTAGCAACTGTAAATACCTGGGGAACGATTCTAGTTGCCCCAGTGGTGCTTTAGAGGAGTTTAGGAGCATTTTATTAGTGACACAACAGGAATTAGACGATTTTGCCAGTTTTTGGTATGTGTTAGCCCACGTATTTTTGAGCTGCCGTGTGTCCGGGTTGATTTTTTTTTGGATTTTTCTATAGTAGCATTCATAATAACCCAGGGAACGATCTAGTATCCCCAACGATGCTTTAGAGGGGTTTAGGAGCAATTTATTGGCGACGCATTAGGAATTAGGAGATTTTGCCAATTTTTTATGTGTGTTAGCCCACAATTTTTATAGGTGCCGGAGGTCTGGGTCGAACTTTAATGGATTATTCTATAGTATCATCCGTAACGATCCAAAGAAAGACTCTAGTAGCCCCGAAGGCACTTTAGAGGGATTTAGAAATAATTTATTGGTGACGCAACAACAATTAGGTATTTTGCCAGTTTTTCATATGTGTTAGCCCACAAATTTTTAGTTGCCGGGTGTCCAGGTCGAACTTTCTTTGATTCTTTCATGGTAGCATTCGTAACGACCTGGGAAATTATTCTAGTAGCCCTGACGATGCTTTAGACAGGTTTAAGAGCATTTCTTTGGCGATGCAACAGGAATTAGGCAATTTTGCTAGTTTTTCGTGTGTGTTAGCCCACAGATTTTTTTGATGTCGGCTGTCCGGATAGAAATTTCTTGGATTCTTCAATAGTAGCATTCGTAATGACGTAGGAAACGAAATTACGCAATTTTGCCAGTTTTTCGTGTATTAACGCCCACAGATTTTTTACGTGCCGGGGGTCCGGGTCGAACTTTCTTAAAATCTTCCATAGTAGCATTCATAACGACCTGAGGAACGACTCCAGTAGCCCCAATGACGCTTTAGAGAGGTTTTGGAGCATTTTATTGGCGACGCAACAGGGAATCAACAATTTTGCCTGTTTATTGTGTGTGTTAGCCTACGGGTTTTTAGGTGCCAGGGGTTTGGGTCGAAGTTTCTTGAATTCTTCTATAGTAGGGTCCATAAGGACCTAGAGAACGACTCCAGTTACCCCGACAATGCTTTAGAGGGGTTTATGAGCATTTTATTGGTGACGCAACATGAATTAGGCAATTTTGCTAGTTTTTCGTTCGTATTAGACAACAAATTTTTAGGTGCCGAGGGTCCGGGTTGAACTTTCTTGGGTTATTCAATAATAGCATCTGTAAGGACCTGGTAATGACTCTAGTTGCCCCAACGGTGCTTTAGAGAGGTTTAGGAGAATTTTATTAGCGACGCAACTGGAATTAAACGATTTTGCTAGTTTTTCATGTGTGTTAGCGCATGAATTTTTGGGTGCCTGATGTCCGGGCCAAAATTTCTTGAATTCTTCAAAAGTAGCATTCATAACGACCTGGGGAACCACTTCAGTAGCTCTAGCAATGCTTTAGAGGGGTTTAAGAGAATTTTATTGGCGACGCAATAGATATTAGGCGATTTTGCTATTTTTTAATGTGTGTTAGTCTACGGATTTTTAGGTGCCGGGGGTCTGGGTCGAATTTTCTTTGATTCTTCAATAGTAGCGTCCATATGGACCTGGAGAACGACTCCAGTTACCCCGGCAATGCTTTAGGGGGATTTATGAGCATTTTATTGGCGACGCAACAGAAATTTGGTGATTTTGCTAGTTTTTTGTTTGTATTAGACCACAAATTTTTAGGTGCCGGGGGTCCGGGTTGAACTTTCTTGGGTTCTTCCATAATTGCATCTGTAACGACTAGGGAATGACTCTAGTTGCCCCGACGATGCTTTAGAGAGGTTTAGAAGCATTTTATTAGCAACGCAACTAGAATTAAAAAGTTTTGCCAGATTTTCATGTGTGTTAGCCCACGAATTTTTGGGTGCCGGATGTTCGGGCCGAAATTTCTTGGATTCTTTCAAAGTAGCATTCGTAACGACCTGGGGAACCACTCTAGTAGCCCTGGCAATGCTTTAGAGGGGTTTAAGAGAATTTTATTGGCGACGCAACAGGAATTAGACAATTTTGCCAGTTTTTCATTTGTGTTAGCCCACGAATTTTTTGGTACCGAGGGTTTGGGTCGAATTTTCTTGGATTCTTCCATATTAGCATCCGTAAGGACCTGAAGAATTTTATTGACGATACAATAGGAATTAGGTGATTGTGCCAGTTTTTCGTGTGTATTAGCCCATGGATTTTTAGGTGCCGGGGGTCTGGGTCAAACTTAATGGATTCTTCCATAGTAGCATCCATAACGACCTGAGGAACGACTACAGTAGCCCCGGCGATGCTTTCGAGAGGCTTAAGAGCATTTTATTGGCGACGCAATAGAATTAGGCGATTTTGCCAGTTTTTCGTATTTGTTAGCCCACGAATTTTTAGGTGCCGGGGTCTGGGTAGAATTTTTTATATTATTCAATAGTAGCATCCGTAAAGATCTGGAGAATGACTCTTGTAACCCCGACGGCGCTTTAGAAGGTTTAGTAGCATTTTATTTGTGACCCAACAGGAATTACGTGATTTTACCAATTTTTCATGTATTAACGCCCACAAATTTTTTACGTGCCGGAGGTTCGGGTCAAACTTTCTTGGAATTAGGCGATTTTTCCATTTTACTTGTGTGTTAGCCCACGGAGTTTTTAGGTGCCGGGCGTCCGAGTCAAATTTTCATGGATTCTTCAATAGTAGCATCCATAACGACCTGGAGAATGACTCTAGTAGACCCGGCGACTCTTTAGAGGGGTTTATGAGCATTTTATTGGTGACACAATAGGAATTAGGAGATTTTGCCAGTTTTTCATATGTGTTAGCCCACGAATTTTTTAGGTTCCGGAGGTTCGGGTCGAAATTTCTAGGATTCTTTCATGGTAGCATCCGTAACGACATGGAGAATGACTCCAGTAGCCTTGGTGGCGCTTTTGAGGGTTTATGGGCATTTTGTTGGCGATGCAATAGTAATTAGGCAATTTTGCCAATTTTTCTTGTGTGTTTGCCCACGAATATTTTAGGTGCTAGGGTCCGGATCAAATTTTCTTAGATTCTTCAATAGTAGCGTCCATAAAGACCTGCAGAACAACTCCAGTAACCCCGGTGACACTTTAGAGGGATGTAAGAGCATTTTATTGGATACGCAATAAGAATTAGGCGATTTTGATAGTTTTCCCTGTGTGTCAGCCCACGAATTTTTAGGTGCCAGGGGTCCAGGTCGAACTTTCTTGGATTCGTCAATAGTAGCATCTGTAACGACATGGGAAAGACTCTAGTATCCCCGGCGATGCTTTAGAGGGGTTTAAGAGCATTTTATTGGCGATGCAACAAGAATTAGGCAATTTTTCCAGTTTTTCGTGTGTGTTAGCCCACAGATTTTTAGGTATCGAGGGTCTATGTTGAATATTTTGGATTCCTCCATAGCAGCATCCGTAAGGACCTGGAGAACAACTCCAGTAGTCCCGACAACACTTTAGAGTGGTTGAGGAGCATTTTATTGGCGATGTAATAGGAATTAGATGATTTTGCCAGTTTTTCGTGTATGTTAGCACACGGATTTTTTAGGTGCTCGGGGTCTAGGTTGAAATTTCTGTGATTCTTCCATAGTAGCAGCCCTAACGACCTGGGAATGACTCTTGTTGCCCCGGTGGTGTTCTAGAGGTGTTGAAGAGGAATTTATTGGCGACGCAACAGGAATTAGACGATTTTGCCAGCTTTTCGTGTGTGTTAGCCCACAGAGTTTTTAGGTGCCGGGTGTCCGGGTCGAAGTTTCATGTTTTCTTCCATGGTAGCATCCGTAACGACTTGGGGAACGACTCCTGTAGACCCGACAATGCTTTAGAGGGGTTTAGGAGCATTTTATTGGCGACACAATAGGAAGTAGGAGATTTTGCAGTTTTTCATATGTGTTAGCCCACGAATTTTTTAGGTGCCGGATGTACGGATCAAACTTTCTAGGATTCTTCCATGGTAGCATCCATATCAACCTAGGGAACGACTCCGTAGCCCCGATGATGCTTTAGAGGGGGCTAGGAGTATTTTATTGGCGACGCAATAGGAATTAGGAGATTTTGCCAATTTTTCATGTGTGTTAGCCCACGAATATTTTAGGTGCCGGAGGTCTGGATTGAACTTTCTAGGATTCTTCCATAGTAGCATCCGTAACGACCTGAGAAATGACTCTAGTAGCCTAGCGGCGCTTTAGAGGTATTGAGGAATATTTTATTGGCAACACAACTGGAATTAGGCGATTTTGCCAGTTTTTCGTGTGTGTTAGCCCGCAGATTTTTAGGTGCTGGGGTCCGGGTCAAATTTTCTTAGATTCTTCAATAGTAGCATCCGTAAGGACTTGCAGAACAACTCCAGTAACCCCGACAACGCTTTAGAGGGGTTTAGGAGTATTTTATTGGCTACTCAATAGGAATTAAACGATTTTGACAGTTTTCCATGTGTGTTAGCCCACAGATTTTTAGGTGCCAGGGGTTCGGGTCGAACTTTGTTGGATTTTTCCATAGTAGCATCCGTAACGATCAGGAAAAGACTCCAGTAGCTCCGGCGATGCTTTAGAGGGGTTTAAGAGTATTTTATTGGCGACGTAATAAGAATTAGGCGATTTTGCCAATTTTTCATGTGTGTTAGCCCACGAATATTTTAGGTGCCGAAGGTCTGGGTCGAACTTTCTAGGATTCTTCTAGAGTAGCATTCATAACGACATGAGAAACAACTCCAGTAGCCTGGCGGTGCTTTAGAGGTATTGAGGAACATTTTATTGGCAACACAACTGGAATTAGGCAATTTTGCCAGTTTTTTGTATGTGTTAGCCCACAGACTTTTAGGTGCTGGGGTCCGGGTCGAATTTTCTTAGATTTTTCAACAGTAGCATTCGTAAGTACCTGAAGAACAACTCCAGTAACCCCAGCGATGCTTTATAGGGGCTTAAGAGTATTTTATTAGCTACGCAATAAGAATTAGGCAATTTTGACAATTTTTCGTGTGTGTTAGCCCATGAATTTTTTGGTGTCGAGGGTCCGGGTCAAATATTTTGGATTCCTCCATAGCAGCGTCCATAAGGACCTGGAGAACGCTTTAGAGGGGTTTAGGAGCATTTTATTAGCGATGAAATAGGAATTAGGCGATTTTGCTAATTTTTAGTGTGTGTTAGCCCATAAATTTTTTGGTGCCGGCGGTCCGATTCAAACTTTCTAAGATTCTTCCATAGAAGCATCTGTAATGACCTGGAGAATGACTCTAGTTGCCTCGACGGTGCTTTAGAGGGGTTTAGGATCATTTTATAGGCGACACAACAGGATTTAAGGGACTTTGCCAGTTTTTCATATGTGTTAGCCCACAGATTTTTAGGTGCCGGGTGTTCGGGTCGAACTTTCTTGGATTCTTCAATAGTAGCATTCGTTAAGACCTAGGGAGTGACTCTAGTAGCCCCGACAACGCTTTAGAGGGATTTTAGAGCATTTTATTGGCGACGCAACAGTAATTAGGTAATTTTGCCAGTTTATTGTGTGTATTAGCCTCCAGATATTTAGGTGCCGTGGGTTCAGGTCAAATATTCTTAGATTCTTTATAGTATTGTCCGTAAAGACCTGGAAAATGACTCCAGTTGCCCCGGCAATGCTTTAGAGGGGTTTTGGAGCATTTTATTGGCGACGTATCAAGAATTAGGGGATTTTGCCAGTTTTTCATGTATGTTAGCTCACAGATTTTTAGGTGCCAGAGGTTCGGGTCAAACTTTCTTGGATTCTTATATAATAGCATCCGTAAGGACCTGGGTAACTACTCTAGTAGCCCCAACGATGCTTCAGAAGGGTTTATGAGTATTTTATTAGCGACACAACAGGAATTAGGCAATTTTGCCAATTTTTCGTGTGTGTTAGCCCACAGATTTTTAGGTGCCGGGGGTCAGGTCATATTTACTTGGATTCTTTCGTAGTAGTGTCCGTAAGGACCTGGAGAATGAGTTCAGTAGCCCCAACAACATTTAGAGGTGTTTAGGAGAATTTTATTGGCGACGCAATAGGAATTAGGCGATTTTGCCAATTTTTCGTGTGTGTTAGCCTATGAATATTTTCTGTGGCGGGGGTCTGGGTCTTACTTTTTTTGATTCTTCCATAGTAGCATCTATAAAGACCTAGGGAACGACTCTAGTTGCCCCTACTGCGATTTAGTGAGGTTTAGGAGCATTTATTGGCGACGTACTAGGCATTAGGCGATTTTGCCAATTTTTTGTATGTGTTAGCCCACGAACTTTTTACGTGCCGGGGGTCCGGGTCGAACTTTCTTGGATTTTTCCATATTAGCATCCATAAAGACTTGGGGAATGACTCAAGTAGCCCGGCGGTGCTTTAGAGGGATTTAGGAACATTTTATTGAAGACGAAACAGGAATTAGGCTATTTTGTCAGTTTTTCGTGTGTGTTAGCCCACAGATTTTTAAGTGATGGAGGTCTAGGTTGAAATTTCTTGGATTCTTCCTTAGTAGCATCCGTAACAACCTGGGGAATGACTCCAGTATCCCCGACAATGCTTTAGAGGGGTTTAAGAACATTTTATTAGCGACGTAACAGAAATTAGGCAATATTTCTAGTTTATCGTGTGTGTTAGCCCATGGATTTTTAGATACCGGGGTCCGAGTCATATTTTTCTTAGATTTTTGCATTGTAGCATTTGTAATGACCTTGGGAATTACCCCAGTAGCCCCGACTGCGCCTTAGAGAGGTTTAGGAGCATTTTATTGGCGACGCACCAGTAATTAGGCAATTTTGCTAATTATTTGTGTGTGTTAGTCTACGATTTTTTTAGATACCGGGGGTTCGGGTTGAACTTTCTAGGATTTTTCCATAATTGCATCCGTAATGATCTGGAGAATGACTATAGTAGATCGACAACGCTATAGAGGGATTTAGAAACATTTTATTAGAGATGCAATAGGAATTAGGCAATTTTGCCAGTTTTTCATGTGTGTTAGCCCACGATTTTTTTAGGTGTCGGGTGTCTAGGTCGAATTTTCTTGGATTCTTCCATAGTAGCATCCGTAATGACCCGGGGAACGACTCCAGTATCTACGACGATGCTTTAGAAGAGTTTAAGAGCATTTTATTGGCGACGCAATAGGAATTAGGCAATTTTGCTAGTTTTTTGATTGTGTTAGCCCAAGGATTTGTAGGTGTCGGGGTACGGGTTGAATTTTCTTAGATTTATCAATAGTAGTATCCATAAGGACCTGGACGACTCCAGTAACCACGAAGGTGTTTTAGAGGAGTTTAGAAACTTCTTATTAGCGATGCAATAGGAATTAGGCGATTTTGCCAGTTTTTCGTGTGTGGTAGCTCATGGATTTTTTAGGTGCCGGGGGTTTGGGTCAAACTTTTATGGATTCTTCCATAGTAGCATCTGTAACGACATGGGGAATGACTCTATTTGCTCCGGTGGTGCTTTAGAGGGGTTTAGAACATTTTATTGGTGACGCAACAGGAATTAAATGATTTTGCTAGTTTTTCGTTTGTTAGCCCATGGATTTTTAGGTGTTGGGGGTCCGGGTTGATCTTTCTTGGATTCTTCCATGGTAACATCCGTAATGACCTGGGGAACGACTTCAGTAGCCCCGGCGGTGCTTTAGAGGGGTTTAGGAGTATTTTATTGGCGACGCAATAGGAATTAGGCGATTTTGCCAGCTTTTTGTGTGTGTTAGCCCATAAATTTTTTAGGTACCGGGTGTTTTGGTAGAACTTTCTCAGATTCTTCAATAGTAGCTTCGTAAAAACCTAAGGAACGACTTCAGTAGCCTCGGTGATACTTTAGAGGGATTTAAGAGCATTTTATTGGCGACGTAAGAGAAATTAGGCAATTTTGCGAACTTATCGTGTGTGTTAGCCCACAGATTTTTAGGTGCTGGGGGTCCGAGTTGAATTTTCTTGGATTCTGCCATAATAGCGTCCATAAGGAACTAGAGAATGACTCCAGTAGCACAAACAGTGCTTTAGAGGGGTTTAGAAGCATTTTATTGGCAACGCAAGAGGAATTAGGTAATTTTGACAATTTTTTATGTATGTTTGAACACGAATTTTTAGGTGTCGGGGGTTCGGGTCAAAATTTCTTGGATTCTTCCATAGAAGCATCCGTAACGACCTGGAGAACGAATCCAGTAGCCCCGGCGACGCTTTAGAGGGGTTTAAGAGAATTTTATTGGCGATGCAACAGGAGTTAGGCGATTTTGCCAGTGTTTCCTATGTGTTAGCCCACAGATTTTTTGGTGTCATGGGTCTGGGTCAAATTTTCTTGGATTCTTCCATAGTAGCGTCCGTAAGGACCTGGCGAATGACTTTAGTAGCCCCAACAGTGCTTTAGAGTGGTTTAGGAGCATTTTATTGGTGACGCAACAGGAATTAGGCAATTTTTCTAATTTTTCTTATATGGTAGCCTACAAATTTTTAGGTATCGGGGGTACGGGTCAAACCTTCTTCGATTCTTCTATAGTAGTATCTGTAACGACTTAGGGAACGACTCTAGTTTCCCCATTGGTGCTGTAGAGGAGTTTAGGGGTATTTTATTAGCGATGCAACAGAAATTAGGCGACTTTTCTAGTTTTTCGTGTGTGTTAGCCCACAGACTTTTTAGGTGTCGGGTGTTCGGGTCGAAATTTCTTGAATTCTTTCATAGTAGCATCCGTAACGACTTGGGGAATGACTCCAGCAGCCCAGACGATATTTTAGAGGTGTTTAGGAGCATTTTATTGGCGTCGCACCAGGAATTAGGCGATTTTGCCACTTTTTTGTGTTTGTTAGTCAACAAATTTTTTAGGTGCGGGGGGTCCGAGCCGAACTTTCTTGGATTCTTCCATAGTAGCATCTGTAAAGACCTGGGGAATGATTCCATTAGTCTGGCGGTGCTTTAGAGGAGTTTAGGAACATTTTATTGGAGACGCAACAAGAATTAGGTGATTTTGCCAGTTTTTCGTGTGTATTAGCCCACAAATTTTTAGGTGCTTGGGGTCCGGATCAAACTTTCTTGTATTCTTCCATAGTAGCATCCGTAGTGATCTGGAGAATGACTCCAGTAGCCCTGGCAATGCTTTAGAGGGGTTTAGGAGCATTTTATTGGCAATGCAAGAGGAATTAGGTGATTTTGCCAGTTTTTCGTGTATGTTAGCCCACAGATTTTTAGGTGCCGAGGGTCCGAGTCGAAATTTCTTGGATTCTTCCATAGTATCATCCGTAACAACCTGGGGAAAAACTCCAGTAGCTCCGATGATGCTTTAGAAGGGTTTAAGAAAATTTTATTGGCGATGCAATAAGAATTTGGCGATTTTGCCAGTGTTTCGCATGTGTTTGCCCATGGATTTTTAGGTGTCAGGGGTCTGGGTCAAAATTTATTGAATGCTTCAATAGTAGCATTTGTAATGACCTAGGGAACAACTCTAGTTGTCCCGGCGATGCTTTAGAGAGGTTTAAGAGCATTTTATTGGCAACGCAACAGGAATTACATAATTTTTGCCAGTTTTTCGTGTGTGTTAGCCCACAGATTTTTAGGTACTGGGGGTCAGGTGGAACTTTCTTGGATTCTTCAACAGTAGCATCTATAAGGACCTGGAGAATGACTCCAGTAGGCCCAACAGCGCTTTAGAGGAGTTTAGAAGCATTTTATTGGCGACACAACAGTAATTAGGCGATTTTGCCAGTTTTTTTGTGTGTTAGCCCACGGATTTTTAGGTGCTGGGGTCTGGGTCAAACTATCTTGGATTCTTCCATAGTAGCATCCGTAAGGATATGGGGAACGACTCTAGTTGCCCTGGCAGCACTTTAGAGGGGTTTAAGAGCATTTTATTTGCGATGCACCAGAAATTAGGCGATTTTGCCAATTTTCATGTGTGTTAGCCCACACATTTTATGGTACCGGAGGTTCAGGTAGAACGTTCTTATATTCTTCCATAATAGTATCCATAATAACCTAGGGAATGACTCTAGTAGCCCCGGCGGTGCTTTAGAGGGGTTTAGGAGTATATTATTGGCGACACAATAGGAATTAGGCGATTTGGCGAGTTTTTCGTGTGTGCTAGCCCACAGATTTTTAAGTGCCATGGTCCGGGTCATATTTTCTTAGATTCTTCCATAGTAGCTTCTGTAAGGACATGGAGAATGACTCCAGTAACCCCAAAAACGCTTTAGATGGGTTTAGGAGTATTTTATTGGCGATGCAACATGAATTGGGCAATTTTTTGTTTTTTCATGTGTGTTAGCCTATGGATGTTTAGGTGCCGGGGGTCCGGGTTGAACTTTCTTAGATTCGTCTATAGTAGCATCCGTAACGACTTGGAGAACAACTCTAGTAGCTCCGATGACATTTTAGAGAGTTTAAGAGCATTTTATTGGCGACACAATAGGAGTTAGGCTATTTTGCAAGTGTTTCGTGTGTGTTAGCCTATGGATTTTTAGGTGCCGTGTGTCTGGGTCAAATTTTCTTGGATTCTTCCATAATATCAGCCGTAACGACCTTGAGAATGTCTCCAATATCCCCGGTGGTGCTTTAGAGGGGTTTAGGAGCATTTTATTGGCGATGCAAAAGGAATTAGGCAATTTTGCTAGTTTTTCGCGTGTGTTAGCCCATGGATTTTTAGGTGCCGGGGGTTCGGGTCAAACTTTCTAGAATTCTTCAATAGTATCATCTGTAATGACCTGGGGAACAACTGTAGTTTCCTGGCGGTAGTTTAGAGGGGTTAAGGAGCATTTTATTAGCAACGCAACAGGAATTAGGCGATTTTGCCAGTTTTTTGTGTGTGTTAGCCTATAGATTTTTAGGTGCCGGGGTCCATGTAGAACTTTCTTAGATTATTTTATAGTATCAGCCATAATGACTTGGGAAATGACTCTAGTTTCTCCGGCGGTGCTTTATTGGGGATTAGAATCATTTTATTGGCGACACACCTAAAATTAGGCAATTTTACCAAACTTTTGTGTGTGTTAGCCTACGAATTTTTTAGGTGCCGGGGGTATGGGTCAAACTTTCTTCGATTCTTCCATAGTAGCATCCGTAACGACTTGGGGACTAACTCCAATAGACCCGACGATGATTTAGAGAGGTTTATGAGCATTTTATTGGTAACACAATAAGAATTAGACAATTTTGCCAGTTTTTAATGTGTGTTAGCCCACAGATTTTTAGGTGCTCGGGCTCCGGATTGAATTTTCTTTAATTCTTCCAAAGTATTATTTGTAAGGACCTGGAGAATGACTCTAGTAGCCCCGGCAACGCTTTAAAAGGGGTTTAGGAGTATTTAATTGGCAACGCAACAAGAATTAGGCGATTTTACCAGTTTTTCATATATGTTAGCCCACAGATTTTCAGGTGTCGGTGGTCTGAGTCGAACTTTCTTATATTCTTGCATAGTAGCATCCGTAACAACCTGGGGAACGACTCCACTAGACCCAGCGATGCTTTAGAAGGGTTTATGAGCATTTTATTAGCGACGCAACAGGAATTAGGCAATTTTGCAAGTGTTTCGTGTGTGTTAGCCCACAGATTGTTAGGTGCCGGCGGTTCGGATTGAACTTTCTTAGATTCTTCCTTTACTAGCATCCGTAACGAGCAGGAGAACGACTCTAGTTGCCTCGATGATGTTTTAAAGGGGATTAGAAGCATTTTATTGACGACGCAACAGGAATTAGGCCATTTTGCTAGTGTTTTGTATGTGTTACCTCTCAGATTTTTTAGGTGACGGGTTTTTGGGTCGAATTTTCCGGGATTCTTCAATAGTAGCATTCGTAATGACCAAGAGAATGACTCCAGTGGCCTCGACGATGCCTTTGAGGGGTTTAGGAGCATTTTCTTGGCGATGCACTAGTAATTAGGCGATTTTACCAATTTTTCATGTGTGTTAGCCCACAAAGTTTTTTGGTGTCGGGGGTCCCAGTTGAACTTTCTTGGATTCTTCCATCGTAGCATCCGTAACGAGAAGGGGAACGAGTCTAGTTGCCTTGATGGTGCTTTACAGGGGATTAGGAGCATTTTATTGGTGACACAACAGGATTTAGGCGATTTTCCCAGTATTTTGTGTGTGTTACTGAACAGATTTTTAGGTGCCTGATGTCTGGATCGAATTTTCATGGATTCTTTCATAATAGCGTTTATAATGACCAAGAGAACGACTCTAGTAGCCCCGATGGTGCATTCGAGGGGTTTAGGAGCATTTTTTTGGCGACGCACCAGTAATTAGGCGATTTTGCCAAGTTTTTGTGTGTGTTAGCCTATAAATTTTTTAGGTGCTGGGGGTCTGTGTCGAACTTTCTTGGATTCTTCCATAGTAACATTTGTACCTGGGAATGACTCCAGTAGCCCGGCGGAGCTATAGAGGGGTTTAGGAATGTTTTATTGGAGACGCAACAAGAATTAGGCGATTTTTCTAGTTTTTTGTGTGTGTTAGCCCACAGATATTTTAGGTGTCAAGTGTCCAGGTCAAATTTTCTTAAATTATTCAATAGTAGCATCTATAACGATCTGGGGAATGACTCCAGTATCCTCGGCGATGCGTTAGAGGGATTTTGGTGCATTTTATTGGCGACGCAACAGGAATTAGGCGATTTTGCCAATTTTTCGTGTGTTAGCCCACGAATTTTTAGGTGCCGGGGGTCCGGGTTGAATTTTCTTGGTTTCTTCTATAGGAGCATCCGTAACTAACTAGGGAATGACTATATTTGTCTCAGCGGTGCTTTAGAGGGGTTTAGGTGCATTTTGTTGGCGATGCAATAGAAATTAGGCCATATTGCCAGTTTTTCATGTATGTTATCCTATGGATTTTTAGGTGCCGGGGGTCCGAGTCGAAATTTCTTGTATTCTTCTATAGTAGCATCGGTAATGACCCGAGGAACGACTCCACTAGCCCCGACGGCTCTTTAGAGGGGTTTAAGAGAATTTTATTGGCGATGCAACAGGAATTAGGCGATTTTGCAAGCGTTTCGTATGTGTTAGCTCATAGATTTTTTGGTGCCGGAGGTCTGGGTCAAATATTTTTGAATTCTTCTGAAGTAGCATCTGTAAGGACCTAGAGAACGACTCCAGTAGCCCCGGAGATGTTTTAGAGGGGTTTAGGAGCATTTTATTGGCGACGCAATAGGAATTAGGCAATTTTGCCAGTTTTTCGCTTGTGTTAGCCCATGGATTTTTAGGTGCCGAGGGTTCGGGTCAAACATTTTTGAATTCTTTAATAGTAGCATTCGTAACAACCTCGGGAATGACTCTAGTTTCCCCGGCGGTGCTTTAGAGGGGTTTAGTTGCATTTTATTGGCGACGCAATAAGAATTAAGCTATTTTGCCAGTTTTTCGTGTGTGTTAGCCCACAGATTTTTAGGTGCCAGGGGTACGGGTCGAACTTTCGTAGATTCTTTTATAGTATCAGCCGTAACGACTTGGGAAATGACTCTAGTTGCTCCGGCGGTTCTTTATAGGAGATTATGAGCATTTTTCGTGTGTGTTACCCCATGAATTTTTTAGGTGTCGGGGTCTGGGTCAAACTTTCTTAGATTCTTCCATAGTAGCATCCGTAACAACTTGGGCAACGACTCCAGTAGACCTGGCGGTGATTTAGAGAGGTTTAGGAGCATTTTATTGGCGACGCAACAAGAATTAGGCAATTTTGCTAGTTTTCATGTGTATTAGCCCAAAGATTTTAAGGTGCTCGGGGTTTGGGTTGAATGTTCTTGGATTATTCCACAGTAGCGTCCGTAAGGACCTGGAGAACGACTCCAGCAGCTCCGACAACACTTTAGAGGGTTTTAGGAGTATTTTATTCGCGACACAACATTAATTAGGCGATGTTGACAGTTTTTCATATATGTTAGCCCACAGATTTTTAGGTGCCGGGGGTCCGGGTCAAGGTTTCTTGGATTCTTCCATAGTAGCATCCGTAACGACCTGGAAAACGTCTATAGTAGCCCTGGAGATACTTTAGAGGGGTTTAGGAGCATTTTATTGGCGAAACAACTGTAATTAGGCAATTTTGCCAAATTTTCATATATGTTTGCCCACAGATTTTTAGGTGCCGTGGGTCCGAGTCAAAATTTCTTATATTTCTCCATAGTAGCATCCATAATGACCTGGAGAACAACACTAGTAGCATCGATGATGCTTTAGAAGGATTTAAAAGCATTTTATTGGGGACGCAAAAGGAATTAGGCAATTTTGCTAGTTTTTCGTGTGTGTTAGCCCATGGATTTTTAGGTACCGGGGGTCCAGGTTGAATTTTCTTGGATTCTGCCATAGTACCATCCGTAAGGACCTAGAAAATGAATTCAGTAGCCCCGACAATGCCTTAGAGGGGTTTATGAGCATTTTATTGGCTACACAATAGGAATTAGGCAATTTTTCTAGTTTTTTATGTGTGTTGTTAGCCCACGAATTTTTAGGTGTCGGGGGTCTGCGTCGAACTTTCTTGGTTTCTTCTATAGGAGAATCCATAACTAACTAGGGAATGATTCTAGTTGCCTCGGTGGTGCTTTAGAGGGGCTTAGGTGCATTTTATTGGCGATGTAATAGGAATTAGGCGATTTTGCAGTTTTCGTGTGTGTTAGCCCACAGATTTTTTAGGTGCCGGGTGTTTGGGTTGAGTTTTCTTGGATTCTTCCATAGTAGCATCCGTAATGACCTGGGGAGCAACTACAGTATCCCCGTTGATGCTTTAAAGGGGTTTAAGAACATTTTATTGGCGACGCAACAGGAATTATGCGATTTAGCAAGTCTTTCGTGTGTGTTAGCCTACAGAGTTTTAGGTGTCAGGGGTCCGGGTTGAATTTTTTTGGATTCTTCCAGAGTATCGTCTGTAAGGACCTGAAGAAAGACTCCAGTAGCCCCGACAACGCTTTAGAGGGGTTTAAAATCATTTTATTGGTAACGCAACAGGAATTAGGCGATTTTGCCAGTTTTTCATGTATGTTAGCCCACAAAATTTTAGGTGCCGGGGGTCTAGGTTGATCTTTCTTGTATTCCTTCATAATAGCATCCGTAACGATCTAGGGAATGACTCTAGTAGCCCCGGCGATGCTTTAGAAGGGTTTAAGAGCATTTTATTGGCGACGCAATAGGAATTAGGCAATTTTGCAAAGGTTTCATGTGTGTTAGCCTACGGATTTTTAGGTGCCGAGCCTAGGTCGAACTTTCTTGGATTCATCCATAGTAGGATCCATAACGACCTAGGGAACGACTATAGTTTCCACGGCGGTGCTTTAGAGAGGTTTAGATGCATTTTTTTGGCATCACAATAGGAATTAGGCTATTTTGCTAGTGTTTCGTGTTTGTTAGGCCAAAGATCTTTTAGGTGCCGGATGTCCGGGTCGAACTCTCTTAATTTCTTCCATAGTAGCATCCATAATGACCTAAGGAACGACTCCAGTAGCCCCGACAGCGCTTTAGAGGGGTTTAAGAGCATTTTATTGGCGAGCAACAAGAATTACGTAAATTTTGCCAGTTTTTCGTGTGTGTTAGCCCACAGATTTTTACGTACCGGGGTTCAGGTGGAACTTTCTTGGATTTTTCAATAGGAGCATCCGTAAGGACCTGGAGAACAACTCCAGTAGCCCCGACAGCGCTTTATAGGAGTTTAGGAGCATTTTATTGGCGACGCAACAGGAATTAGGCGATTTTGCCAGTTTTTTCGTGTGTGTTAACCCACAGATTTTATGGTGCAGAGGGTACGGGTAGAAAGTTCTTGGATTCTTACATATTAGCATCCGTAATGACCTAGGGAATGACTTCAATAGCCCCGGCGGCGCTTTAAAGGGGTTTAGAAGCATTTTATAGGCGACGCAACAGGAATTAGGCAATTTTGCCAGTTTTTCACGTGTGTTAGCCCACATATTTTTAGGTGCCAGGGGTACGGGTCGAACTTTCTTAAATTTCTTCAAAAGTAGCATCTGTAACGACCTAGAGAACGACTCTAGTTGTCCCGATGGTGCTTTAGAGGGGTTTAGGAGCATTTTATTGGCGACGCAATATGAATAAGGCGATTGTACTAGTGTTTCGTGTGTGTTTGCCCATATATTTTTAGGTGCCAGAGGTTCGTGTCGAACTTTCTTAGATTCTTTCATAGTAGCATCTGTAACAACCTCGGAAACGATTGTAGTTGCTTCGAAAATGCTTTATAGGGGTTTAAGAGTATTTTATTGGTGACGCACCCGGAATTTGGCGATTTTACCAATTTTTCATGTGTGTTAGCCCACGAAGTTTTTAGGTGCCGGGGGTCCAGGTCGAATTTTCTTGAATTCTTCCATAGTAACATCCGTAACGAAATGGAGAACGACTCCTGTAGACTCGGTGGTGCTCTAGAAGGGTTTAGAAGTATTTTATTGGCAACGCAACAGGAATTAGGCGATTTGCCAGTTTTTCGTGTGTGTTAGCCCATAGATTTTTAGGTGTCAGGGGTATGGATTGAATTTTGTTGGATTCTTCCATAGTATCGTCCGTAAGGACCTGGATAACGACTCCAGTAGCCCTGGTAGCGCTTTAGAGGGGTTTTGGAGAATTTTATTAGCGACGCAATAGGAATTAGATGATTTTACCAATTTTTCGTGTATTTTAGCCTATTAATTTTTTAGGTGCCGGGGGTCCGGGTCAAACTTTCATGGATTCTTCAATAGTAGCATCCGTAACGACCCGGGGAACAACTACAGTAGCCCCGATGACGCTTTTGAGAGTTTAAGAGCATTTTATTGGCGATGCAATAAAATTAGGCTATTTTGCAAGTGTTTCGTGAGTGTTAGCCCATGGATTTTTCGATGCCGGGTGTTCGGGTCGAATTTTCTTGGATTCTTCCATAATATCGTCCGTAAGGACTTGGATAACAACTCCAGTAGCTCCGACAGCGCTTTAGAGGGGTTTTGGAGTATTTTATTGGCGACGCAACAGGAATTAGGCAATTTTACCAATTTCTCGTGTGTTTTAGCCCACTAATTTTTTAAGTGCCGGGGGTTTGGGTCGAACTTTCTTAGATTTTTCCATAGTAGCATCCGTAACGACCTCGGGAACTACTTCAGTAGACCTGGCGGCATTTCTGATAGGACAAGAAATATTTTATTTGAGATGCAACAGGAATTAGATGATTTTGCCAATTTTTAGTATGTGTTAGCCCATAGATGATTAGGTGTCGGGGGTCCGGGTCGAACTTTCATAGAATCTTCGATACTATCATCCGTAAGGACCTGGAGAATGACTCCAGTAACCCTGATATCGCTTTAGAGCGGTTTAGGAGCATTTAATAGGCGACGCACCAGGAATTAGGCGATTTTGCCACTTTTTCGTGTGTGTTAGCCCACGAAATTATTAGGTGTCGGAGGTCCGGGTTGAACTTTCTTAGATTTTTTGTTAATAAAATCCGTGACGACCTGGAAAACGACTTCAGTAGACCCGACGGCGCTTTAGAGAGGTTTAAAAGCATTTTATTGGCGACGCAACAAGAATTTGGCAATTTTGCCAGTTTTTCGTATGTGTTAGCCTACAGTTTTTTAGGTGCCGGGGGTCTGGGTCAAATATTCTTAGATTCTTCAATAGTATCGTCCGTAAGGACCTGGAGAACGAATCCAGTAGCCCCAACAGCGCTTTAGAGGGGTTTAGGAGAATTTTATTAACGACACAACAGGAATTAGGCAATATTTTGCCAATATTTCATGTATGTTAGCCCACGGATTTTTAGGTGCCGGGGTCCGGGTCAAACTTTCTTAAATTCTTTCACAGTAGCATCTATAACGACCTGGGGAATGACTCTAGTAGCTCCGGTGATGCATTAAAGGGGTTTAGGAGCATTTTATTGGTGACGCACCAGGAATTAGGTGATTTTACTAATTTTTCGTGTATGTTAGCCCACGAAATTTTTAGGTGCCGGGGGTCCGGGTCGAACTTTCTTTGATTCTTCCATAGTAGCATCCGTAATGATCTGGGGAACGATTTCAGTAGACCCAGCGGTGCTTTAGATGGGTTAAGAAGCATTTTATTGGAGATGCAATAGAAATTGGGAGGTTTTGCTAGTTTTTCGTGTGTATTTGCCCATAGATGTTTAGGTGTCGGGGGTCCGAGTCGAACTTTCTTGGGTTCTTCCATAGTATTGTCCGTAAGGACTTGGAGAATGACTCCAGTAACCCCGGAAGCACTTTAGAGGGGCTTAGAAGTATTTTATTGGCGACGCACCAGGAATTAAGCAATTTTGCCAGTTTTTTGTGTGTGTTAACCCATAAATTTTTTAGGTACCGGGGGTCTGGGTCAATCTTTCTTTGATTTTTCTTTATTAGTATCCATAATGACCTTGGAAACGACTCTAGTAGACCCGGCGGCGCTTTTGAGGGGTTTAGAAGCATTTTATTGGCGACGCAACAGGAATTAGGTCAATTTGCCAGTTTTTCGTATGTGTTAGCCCACAGATTTTTAGGTGCTGGAGGTCCTGGTCGAACTTTGTTAGATTCTTCCAAAGTATCGTCCATAAGGATATGGGGAACGACTCTAGTTTCCCTGGTGATGCTTTAGAGGGGTTTAGGAGCATTTTATTGGCTACGCAACAAGAATTAGGCGATTTTGCCAGTTTTTCGTGTGTTAGCCAACAGATTGTTTAGGTGCCGAGTGTCCAGGTCGAATGTTCTTGGATGTTTCCATAGTAGCATTCGTAATGACCTAGGGAACGACTTTAGTAGCCCCGACAGCGCTTTAGTGGGGTTTAGGAGCATTTTATTGGCGACGCAACAGGAATTAGATGATTTTGCCAATTTTTTGTGTGTTTTAGCCCACTAATTATTTAGGTGTCGGGGGTCCGGGTCGAACTTTCTTGGATTCTTTTATAATAGCATCCGTAACGACTTGGAGAGCAACTCCAGTAGCCCCGATGATGCTTTAGAGAGTTTAAGAGCATTTTATTGGCGACGCAACAGGATTTAGGCTATTTTGCAAGTGTTTCACGTGTGTTAGCCCACGGATTTTTAGGTGCCAGGTGTCTGGGTCGAATATTCTTGGATTCTTCCATAGTATCGTTCGTAAGGACCTGTATAACGACTCCAGTAGCCCCGGCAGCACTTTAGAGGGGTTTAAGGGCATTTAATTGGCAACGCAACAGGAATTAGGTGATTTTGCTAGTATCTTGTGTGTTTTAGTCCACTAATTTTTTAGGTGTCGGGGTCTGGGTTGAACTTTCTTGGATTCTTCTATAGTAGCATCCGCAACGACGTGGAAAATGACTCTAGTTACTTCGGCAGTTCTTTATAGGGATTTAGGAGTACTTTATTGGCGACGCACCAGGAATTAGGCGATTTTACCAATTTTTCGTGTGTGTTAGCCCACAAATATTTTAGGTGCCGGGAGTCCGGGTTGAATTTTCTTATATTCTTTCATAGTAGCTTCCGTAACGACCTGGGAAATGATTTTAGTTGCTCCGGTGGTGCTTTATAGGGGTTTAGGAGCATTTTAGTGGCGATGCACTAGGAATTAGGCGATTTTTCCAATTTTTCGAGTGTGTTAGCCTATGAATATTTTAGGTGTCACGAGTCCGGGATGAACTTTCTTGGATTCTTCCATAATAGCATCCGTAATGACCTGGGAAATGACTACAGTAGACCCGACGGTGCTTTACAGGGGTTTAGAAGCATTTTATTGGCGATGCAACAGGAATTAGGCGATTTTACCAGTTTTTCATGTGTCCCACAGATTTTTAGGTACCGGGGGTTTGGGTCAAATTTTCTTGGATTTTTCCATAGTACCGTCCATAACAACCTTGGAAATGACTCCAGTAGACCAGGCGGCGCTTTAGAGGGGTTTAGAAGTATTTTATTGGCGACACAACAGCAATTAGGCGATTTTGCCAGTTTTTCGTATGTGTTAGCCCACGAATTTTTAGATGCCAGAGATCCTGGTCGAACTTTGTTAGATTCTTCCATAGTAGCATCTTTAAGGTCATGGGGAATGACTCTAATTGCCCTGGCGATACATTAGAGAGGTTTAGGAGCATTTTATTGGCAACGCAACAGGAATTAGGCGATTTTGCCAGTTTTTCGTGTGTGTTAGCTAACGGATTTTTTAGGTGTCGGGTGTCCGGGTCGCAATTTCTTGGATTTTTCCATAGTAGCTTTTGTAATGACCTAGGGAATGACTCCAGTAGCCTCGACAACACTTTAGAGGGGTTTAGGAGCATTTTGTTGTCGACGCAACAAGAATTAGGCGATTTTGCCAGTTTTTCGTGTGTTAGCCCGCAGATTTTTACGTGTCGGATGTCCGGGTAGAACTTTCTTGGATTCTTCATTAGTAGCATCCGTAATGACCTGGTGACGACTCTTATAGCCCCAGTGGCGCTTTAGAGGGGTTTAGGAGCATTTTATTGGCGATGCAACAGGAATTAGGCGATTTTGCCTGGTTTTCGTGTGTGTTAGCCCACGAATTTTTAGGTGCCGATGTCCGGGTCGCATTTTCTTATATTCTTCCATAGTAGCATTCGTAATGACCTTGGGAACGACTCCAGTAGCCATGATGTCCCCTTAGATGGGTTTAGGAGCAGTTTATTGGCGACACATCAATAATTAGGCGATTTTGCCAAGATTTGTGTGTGTTAGCCCACGGATTTTTAGGTGTTGGGGTCCTGGTCTCATTGTCTTAGATTTTTCATTATAGCATTCGTAATGACCTTGGGAATGACTTTAGTAGCCCAGACGGTGCCTTAGAGAGGTTTAGGAGTATTTTATTGGCGACGCACCAAAAATTAGGCAATTTTACCAATTTTTCATGCATGTTGGCCCACAAATTTTTTAAGTACCAGGGGTCCAGGCCGAACTTTCTAGGATTCTTCCATAGTTGCATCCGTAACGACCTGGATAATTACAAAAAATTAGGTGTGGGGTGTCCGGGTCGAATTTTCTAGGTGCGGGGTGTCCGGGTCGAATTTTCTTGGATTATTCCACAGTAGCATTCGTAAAGATCTGGAGAATGACTCTAGTATCTCCGGCGATACTTTAGAGGGGTTTAAGCGCATTTTATTAACAATGCAACAGGAATTAGGCGATTTTGCCAGTTTTTCGTGTGTGTTAGCCCATGAATTTTTAGATGCCGGGGGTCCGTTCGAATTTTCTTAGATTCTTCTATAGTAGCGTCCATAAAGACCTGGGGAACGATTCCAGTAGCCCCGGTGGTGCTTTAGAGGGGTTTAGGAGCATTTTATTGGCGACGCAACAGAAATTAGGCGATTTTGCTAGTTTTTTGTGTGTGTTTGTCCATTAATTTTTAGGTGCCATGGTCCGGGACGATATTTCTTGTATTCTTCAATCGTAGCATTCGTAAGGACCTGGATAACGACTCCAATAGCCCCAACAACGCTTAAGGGGGGTTTAGGAGCATTTTATTGGCAACGCAACAGGAATTAGGCGATTTTGCCAGTTTTTCGTATGTCTTAGCCCACGAATTTTTAGGTGCCAGGGGTCCGGGTAGAACTTTCTTGGATTCTTCCACAGTATCATCCGTAATGACTTAGGAAAAGACTCTTGTAGCCTCGACGGTGCTTTATAGGGGTTTTGGAGTATTTTATTAGCGACACAACAGGAATTAGGCAATTTTACCTATTTTTCGTGTGTGTTGGTCCATAGATGTTTAGGTGCCGGGGGTCTGGGTCGAATTTTCTTATATTCTTCTATAGTATGGTTTGTAAGGGCCTAAAAAATGACTCTAGTAACCCCGGCAGTGCTTTAGAGGGTTTAGGAGCATTTAATTGGAAACGCAACAGGAATTAGGCGATTTTGCCAGTTTTTCGTGTGTGTTAGCCTACAGATTTTTAGGTGCCGGGGGTCAGGGTCGAACTTTCTTGGATTATTTTAATAGTAACATCCGTAATGACCTGGAAAATGATTCTAGTTGCTCCAGTGGTGCTTTATAGGGGTTAAGGAGAATTTTATTGGTGACGCACGAGGAATTAGGCGATTTTTCTAATTTTTCGTGTGTGTTAGCCCATTAATTTTTTAGGTGCCGGGGGTCTGGGACGAACTTTCTTGGATTCTTCCATAATAGCATCTGTAACAATCTAAGAAATGACTCCAGTAGTCCTGGCAGCGCTTTACAGCCGTTTAAAAGCATTTTATAGGCGACGCACCAGGAATTAGGCAATTTTTCCAATTTTTCGTCTGTGTTAGCCAATGAATTTTTTAGGTGCCGGGGTTTTGGGATGAACTTTCTTGGATTCTTTCATAGTAGCATCCATAACGACCTAGGAAACAACTCCAGTAGATCCGGTGGTGCTTTAGAGGGGTTTAAAAGCATTTTATTGGCGACGCAACAGGAATTAAGCGATTTTGCCTGTTTTTCGTATGTGTTAGCCCATAGATTTTTAGGTGCCGGGTGTCTAGGTCTAATTTTCTTGGATTCTTCCATAGTATCATCCGTACGGACCTGGAGAACGACTCTAGTAGCCCAGGCAACGCTTTATAGGGGTTTGGGAGCATTTTATTAGCGACGCAACAGGAATTAGGTGATTTTGCCAATTTTTCATGTATTGAGCCCACGGATTTTTAGGTGCCGGGGGTACGGGTCGAACTTTCTTAAATTCTTCAATAGTAGCATCCATAACTACCTAGTGAACGACTCCAGTAGCCCCGGTGATGCTTTAAAGGGATTTAGGAGCATTTTATTGGCGACGTACCAGGAATTAGGCAATTTTTCCAATTTTCCGTGTAAGTTAACCTATGAATTTTTTAGGTGTTGTAGGTCCGGATTGAACTTTCTTGGATTCTTCCATATTAGCATTCGTAATGACCTGGGAAATGACTCCAGTAGACCCGACTGCGCTTTAGATGGATTTAGAAGCATTTTATTGGAGATGCAAAAGGAATTAGGCGATTTTGTCAGTTTTTCGTGTGTGTTACCCCACAGATTTTTAGTTGCCAGGGATATGGGTTTAATTGTTTTTTGGATTTTTCCATAGTATCGTCCGTAAGGACTTAGATAATGACTCTAGTAGCCTCGATCACGCTTTAGAGGGGTTTTGGAGTATTTTATTAGCGACGCAACAGGAATTAGGCGATTTTGCCAGTTTTTCATGTATGTTAGCCAACAGATTTTTATGTGTGGGGGGTCCGGGTCTAACTTTCTTGTATTCTTCTATAGTAGCATCCGTAACGACCTGGGGAGCGACTCCAGTAGCCCGCGACTCTTTAGAGGGGTTTAAGAGCATTTTTTTGCGACGCAGCAGGATTATGCGATTTTGCTAGTTTTTCGTGTGTATTAGCCCACAGATTTTTAAGTGCTGGGGGTCTGGGTCGTACTTTCTTGGATCCATCCATAGTAGCATCCGTAAGGACCTGGGGAACGACTCATGTAGCCTCGACAGCTATTTAGAGAGGTTTAGGAGCATTTTATTGGCGACGCAATAGGAATTAGGCAATTTTGCTAGTTTTTCATGTATGTTAGCCCACGGATTTTTGTGTGCGGGGGGTCCGGGTTGAACTTTCTTGTATTCTTCCATAGTAGCATCTGTAATGACCTGGGGAATGGTTCCAGTAGCCCCGACGACTCTTTAGAGGGGTTTAAAGCATTTTATTGGCGACGCAACAATAATTATTCAATTTTGCCAGTTTTTCGTGCGTTTTAGCCCACAGATTTTTAAGTGCCGGGGGTCTAGGTTGGATTTTCTTGGATCCATCCGTAGTAGCATCTGTAAGGATTTGGAAAACGACTCTTGTAGCCCCGAAAGTGCTTTAGAGGGGTTTAGAAGCATTTTATTGGCGATGCCTTAGTAATTAGGTTATTTTACCAGTTTTCCGTGTGTGTTAGCCTATGGATTTTTAGGTGCTGGGGCTCCATAGTATCGTCCGTAAGGACCTGGAGAACGACTCTAGTAATCCCGACAACTCTTTAGAGGGTTTAGGAGTATTTTATTGGCGACGCAACAGGAATTAGGTGATTTTGCCAGTTTTTCATGTATGTTAGCCTACGGATTTTTAGATACTAGGGGTTCGGGTCGAACTTTCTTGTATTCTTCCATAGTAACATCCATAACGACCTGCGATATGACTCCAGTAGCCCCGGGAATGCTTTAGAGGGTTTTAGCAGCATTTTATTGGCAACGCACCAGGAATTAGGCGATTTTACCAATTTTTCGTGTGTGTTAGCCCATAAATTTTTTAGGTGCCGGGGGTCCTAGTCAAACTTTCTCGAATTCTTCTATAGTAGCATCCATAATGACCTGGGGAATGACTCCAGTAGACCCAGCGGCGCTTTAGATGTATTTAGAAGCATTTTATTGGAAACGCAACAGCAATTAGGTGATTTTGCCAATTTTTTGTGTGTGTTAGCCCACGAATGTTTTAGGTGTCGGGGGTCCGGGTCGAACTTTCTTGAATTCTTCCATGGTAGCATCCGTAATTACCTAGGAAACGACTCCAGTAGACCCGACGACGCTTTAGAGGGGTTTAGAAGTATTTTATTGGCGACACAATAGAAATTAGGCAATTTTGCCAGTTTTTCGTATTTGTTAGCCCACTTATTTTTTGGTGTTGGGGTTCGGGTCAAAATTTCTTGGATTCTTCAATAGTACCATCCGTAAGGACGTGGAGAACGACTCCAATAGGCTCGACAATACTTTAGAGAGGTTTAGGAGCATTTTATTGGCAACGCAACAGGAAATAGGTGATTTTACCCATTTTTCGTGTGTGTTAGCCCACAGATTTTTAGTTGCCAGGGGTCCGGATTGAATTTTCTTGGATTCTTCCATAGTAGAATCCATAAGGACATGGGGAAAGACTTTAGTTGCCCCGACGGTGCTTTAGAGGGGTTTATGAGTATTTTATTAGCGATGCAACAGGAATTAGGCGATTTTGCCAATTTTTCGTGTGTGTTAAGCCACAGATTTTTTAGGTGTCGGGTGTCCAGGTAGAACTTTCTTAAATAATTTTTTTTTCATCCATAATGACCTGGGGAACGACTCTTATAGCCTCGGTGGCGCTTTAAAAGGGTTTAGAAGTATTTTATTGGCGATCCAACATGAATTAGGCGATTTAGTCAGTGTTTTGTGTGTGTTAGCCCATAGATTTTTAGGTGTCGGGGGTCCGGGTACAACTTCCTTGGATTCTCCATAGTGGTATCCGTAACGACCTAGGGAATGACTCTTGTAGCTTCAACGGCGATTTAGAGGGGTTTAGGAGCATTTTATTAGCGACACAACAGGAATTAGTCAATTTTGCAAGTTTTTCATATGTGCTAGCCCTCGAATTTTTAGGTGTCGAGGTCTAGGTCGCATTTTCTTGAATTCTTCCATCGTAGCTTCTGTAAGGACCTGGATGCTTTAGAGGGGCTTAAGAATATTTTATTGGCGATGCAACAGAAATTAGGTAATTTTGCTAGTTTTTCGTATGTGTTATACCACGGATTTTTAGGTGTCGGGGGTCCGGGTCGAACTTTCTTAGATTCTTCTATAGTAGCATCCGTAAGAACATGGGGAACAACTCTAGTTGCCTCGGCGGTTCTTTAGAGGGGTTTACGAGCATTTTATTGGCGATGCAACAGGAATTAGGCGATTTTACCAGTTTTTCGTGTGTGTTAGCCTACAGATTTTTTAGGTACCAGGTGTCCGGGTAGAATTATTTTGAATTCTTCTATATTAGTGTTCGTAATGACTTAGGGAACGACTCCAATAGCCCAGACGATGCTTCAAAGGAGTTTAGGAGCATTTTATTGGCGCACACCAGGAATTAGGCGATATTTCCAATTTTTTATGTGTGTTAGCCCACAGATTTTTAGGTATCGGGGGTTCAGGTACAATTTTCATGGATTCTTCCATAGTGGCATCCGTAACGACCTAGGGAACGACTCTTGTAGCTCCGACGGCACTTTAGAGGGGTTTAGGAGCATTTTACTGGCGATGCAACAGGAATTAGGCAATTTTTCAAGTTTTTCGTGTGTGCTAGCCCACGAATTTTTAGGTGTCGGGGTCTGGGTCAAATTTTCTTGGATTCTTCCATCGTAGCTTCTGTAAGGACCTAGAGAACGACTCCAGTAACCCCGACAGTGCTTTAGAGGGGTTTATGAGTATTTTATTAGCGACGCAATATGAATTAGGTGATTTTTCCATTTGTTTATGTGTGTTAGCCTACCGATTTTTAGGTGCCGGGGATCCGGGTCAATTTTTCTTAGATTCTTCTATAGTAGCATCCGTAACGACTTGGGGAACGTCTCCAGTAGCCCTGAAGATGCTTTAGAGGGGTTTAGGAGCATTTTATTGGCGATGCAACACGAATTAGGCGATTTTGCCAGTGTTTTGTGTGTTAGCCTACGGATTTTTAGGTGCTAGCTGTCCGGGTCGAACTTTCTTGGATTCTTTCATAGTAACTGTAACGAGCAGGGTAATGATTTTAGTTTCCTCAATGGTGCTTTAGAGGGGATTAGGAGCATTTTATTGGCGACGTAATAGGAATTAGGCGATTTTGCCAGTGTTTTGTGTGTGTTACCCCACAGATTTTTAGGTATCGGGTGTACGGGTCGAATTATCTTGGATTCTTCCATAGTAGCATTCGTAATAACCTAGGGAACGACTCTAATAGCCCCGATGGTGCTTTAGAGGGGTTTAGGAACATATTATTAGCGACGCACCAGAAATTAGGCGATTTTGCCATTTTTTCGTGTGTTTTTGCCTACAGATTTTTAGGTACCGAGGGTCCGGGTCGAACTTTGTTAGATTCTTCCATAGTAGAATCTGTAACGACCTGGGGAGTGACTCAAGTAGCCTCGGCGACGCTTTAGAGGGGTTTAATAGCATTTTATTGGCGATGCAACAGAAATTAGGCGATTTTGCCAGTTTTTCGTAAGTGTTAGCCCACGAATTTTTAGGTGTCGGGGGACCGGATCGAACTTTCTTGGATTCTTCAATAGTAGCATCTGTAACGACCTGGGGTAATGGATCTAGTTGCCCTGGTGGTGCTTTAGAGGGATTTAGGGGCATTTTATTGGCGACGCAACAAGAATTAGGCGATTTTACCAATTTTTCGTGTGTGTTATCCCACGGATTTTTTAGGTGCTAGGTGTCCGGATCAAATTTTCTTGTATTCTTCCATAGTATCATTCGTAATGACCAATGGAATGACTCCAGTAGCCCCGGCGGCGCTTTAGAGGGGTTTAGGAGCATTTTATTGGCGACGCACCAGGAATTAGGCGATTTTGCCAATTTTTCGTATGTGTTCGTCCACGAATTTTTTAGATGCCGGGAGTCCGGGTCGAACTTTTTTAGATTCTTCCATAGTAGCATCCGTAACGACCTGGGGAATGACTCTAGTAGCCCGGCGGCGCTATAGAGGGATTTAGGAATATTTCATTGGAGATGCAACAGGAATTAGGCGATTTTGCTAGTTTTTCGTGTGTGTTAGCCCACGAATTTTTTCGATGTCGTATGTTCGGGTCGAAGTTTCTTATATTTTTCCATTATAGCATCCGTAACGACCTCGGTAACGACTCAAGTATCCCTAGCGATGCTTTAGAGGGGTTTTAGAGCATTTTATTGGCGATGCAATATGAATTAGGCGATTTTGCCAGTTTTTCGTGTGTATTAGCCCTTGGATTTTTAGGTGCCGAGTCGAACTTCCTTGGATTCTTCTATAGTAGCATTTGTAAGGACATGGGGAACGACTCTAGTTGCCCCAGCGGTTCTTTATAGAGGTTTACGAGCATTTTATTGGCAACGCAAAAGAATTAGTTGATTTTGCTAATTTTTCGTGTGTGTTAGCCCAAAGTTTTTTTAGATATCGGGTGTCCGAGTAGAATGTTTTTTGAATATTCCATTATATCCTTTGTAATGATGTAGGGAACGACTCCAATAGCCCCGACGGTGTTTCAGAGGGGTTTAGAAGCATTTTATTAGCGACGCACCAAGAATTAGGCGATTTTGCCAATGTTTCATGTCTGTTAGCCTATGGAATTTTAGGTGCCGAAGGTCTGGGTAGAAATTTCTTAGATTCTTCCATAGTGGCATCTGTAACGACTGGGGAATAACTCTTTTAGCCCTGACGGCGCTTTAGAGGAATTTAGGAGCATTTTATTGGCGACGCAACAGGAATTAAGCAATTTTGCTAGTTTTTCGTGTGTGTTAACCTACAGATTTTTTGGTGTCGGGGGACCGAGTCAAACTTTCTTGAATTCTTTCATAGTAGCATCCGTAACGATCTGGGGAACGACTCCAGTAGCCCCGAAGATACTATATAGGGGTTTAGGAGTATTTTATTTGCGACGCAACAGAAATTAGGCAATTTTGCCTATTTTTCGTGTGTGTTAGCCCACGAATTTTTAGGTGTCGGTAGTTCAGGTCAAACCTTCTTATATTCTTCCATAGTAGCATCCGTAATGACCTCGGCAATGACTCCAGTATCCCCAGCGATGCTTTAGAGGAGTTTCAGAGCATTTTATTAGCGATGCAACAGGAATTACGCGATTTTTCCAGATTTTCGTGCGTGTTAGCCCACAGATTTTTAGGTGTCGAGGGTCCGAGTCGAACTTCCTTGGATTCTTCTATAGTAGCATCCGTAAGGACATGGGGAACAACTTTAGTTGCCCCGACGGTTCTTTAGAGGGGTTTACGAGCATTTTATTTGCAACACAACAGGAATTAGGCAATTTTGCCAGGTTTTCGTGTGTTTTAGCCTATAGATTTTTTAGGTGCCGGGTGACCTGTTAAGATTTTCTTGGATTCTTCCATAGTAGCATTCGTAATGACCTAGGAAACGACTCCAATAGCCCCGACGGTGCTTCAGAGGGGTTCAGGAGCATTTTATTGGCGCGCACCAGGATTATGCGATTTTGCCAATTTTTCATGTCTGTTAGCCCCTGGATTTTTAGGTGTCGGGGGTCCGGGTAGAACTTTCTTAGATTCTTCCATATGGCATCCGTAACGACCTAGGGAACAACTATTGTAGCCCCGATGGCGCTTTAGAGGGGTTTAGGAGCATTTTATTGGTGACGCAACAGGAATTAGGCAATTTTGTGAGTTTTTCATGTGTGCTAGCCCACAGATTTTTAGGTGCCGGGGTTCGGCTCGCATTTTCTTTGATTCTTCCATAGTAATTTATGTAAGGACCTAGAGAACGACTCCAGTAACCCGGCGGCGCTTTAGAGAGGTATAGGAGTAATTTATTGGCTTCGCAACATGAATTAGGTGATTTTTCCAATTTTTTATGTGTGTTAGCCCACGGATTTTTAGGTGCCGGGGTCCTGGTCGGATTTTCTTAGATTCTTCTATAGTAGCATCCGTAACGATTTGGAGAACATCTCTAGTAGCCTCGGAGATACTTTAGAGGGGTTTAGGAGTATTTTATTGGCGACGCAACAGAAATTAGGCAATTTTGCCAGTTTTTCGTGTGTGTTAGCCTAGGGATTTTTAGGTGTCGGTGGTTCAGGTCGAATTTTCTTGAATTTCTCTATAGTAGCATCTGTAATGAGCAGGGGAACGACTCTAGTTACCTCGATGGTGCTTTAAAGGGGATTAGGAGCATTTAATAGGCGACGCAATAGGAATTAGGCAATTTTGCTAGTGTTTTGTGTGTGTTATAGGTGCCGGGTGTTCGAGTCGAATTATCTTGGATTCTTCCATAGTAGCATTTGTAATGACCTAGGGAACGGCTCTATCCCCAACGATGCTTTAGAGGGTTTTAGGAGCATTTTATTGGCGAAGCATTAGGAATTAGGCGATTTTGTCAATTTTTCGTGTGTTTTTGCCCACGGATTTTTATGTGCCGGGGGTGCAGGTCGAACTTTTTTGGATTCTTCCATAGTAGAATTTGTAACGACCTAGGGAACGACTCCAGTAGCCCCGGAGATGCTTTAGAGAGGTTTAAGAGCATTTTATTGGCGACGTAATAGGAAGTAGGCGATTTTGCAAGTTTTTCATGTGTGTTAGCCTACGGATTTTTATGTGTCGGGAGTACGGGTCGAACTTTCTTAGATTCTTCCATTGTAGCATCCTAACGACCTGGGGAATGACTCTAGTTGCCACGGTGGTGCTTTAGAGGGGTTTAGGGGCATTTATTGGCGACGCAATAGGAATTAGGCAATTTTGCCAATTTTTCATATGTGATAGCCCACGGATTTTTTAGGTGTTGCGTGTCCGTATTGAATTTTCTTGTATTCTTCTATAGTAGCGTTCGTAATGACCTGCGGAATATCTCCAGTAGCCCCAACGGCTCTTTAGAGGGGTTTAAGAGCATTTTATCCGCGATGCACCAGGAATTAGGAAATTTTGCTAATTTTTCGTGTGTGTTAGCCTATGAATTTTTTAGGTGCCGGGGGTCTGGGTCGAACTTTCTTGGATTCTTCCATAGTAGCATTCGTAATGATCTGAAGAATAACTTCAGTAGCCCGGCGGTGCTATAGAGGTGTTTAGGAATATTTTATTAGAGACGCTATAGGAATTAGGCGATTTTGCTAGTTTTTCGTGTTATAACCCCAAAAGAACCAGATTTCGTAAACAACATAGAGGAAGAATGAAGGGAATATCTTTTTGAGGTAATCGTATTTCTTTCGGTAAATATGCTCTTCATGCACTTGAACCTTCTTGGATTACATCTCGACTAATAGAAGCAGGCCGACGGGCAATGACACGAAATGCACATCGTGGTGAAAAAATATGGGTACGTATATTTTCAGACAAACCAGTTACACTAAGACCCGCAGAAACACGTATGGGTTCAGGAAAAGGATCCCCTGAATATTGGGTAGCTGTTGTTAAACCGGGGCGAATACATTATGAAATGGGTGGAGTAACAGAAAATATAGCCAGAAGGGCTATTTCACTAGCAGCATCCAAAATGTTTATACAAACTCATTTCATTATTTCGTAATGTAATAGAAAAAATGTAGAAAGGACTCTTAGATATGAAACAAAATCGCTAGCCCACGAATTTTTTAGGTGTCGTGTGTCCAGGTCAAAGTTTATTATATTCTTCCATAGTAGCATCCGTAACGACCTGGAGAACGACTCCATTATCCCCGGAGATGCTTTAGAGGGGTTTAAGAGCATTTTATTGGCGATGCAATAGGAATTATGCGATTTTGCCAATTTTTCGTGGATGTTAGCCCACAAATTTTTAGGTATCGGGGGTCTAGGTCGAACTTCCTTAGATTCTTCTATAGTAGCATCCATAAGGACATGGGGAATTACTCTAGTTACCCCGACAGTTCTTTAGAGGGGTTTACGAGCATTTTATTCGCGACACAACAGGAAATAGGCTATTTTGCCAGTTTTTCGTGTGTGTTAGCCCACAGATTTTTTAGGTGTCGGGTGTCCGGGTAGAATTTTTTTGGATTCTTCAATTGTAGCATTCGTAATGACCTAGGTAACGACTTCAATAGCCCCGATGGCGCTTCAGAGGGGTTTAGGAGCATTTTAATGGCGACGCACTGGGAATTAGGCGATTTTGCCAATTTTTCATGTCTGTTAGCCCACGGATTTTTAGGTGCCGGGGTCCGGGTAGAACTTTCTTGAATTCTTTCATAGTAGCATCCGTAACGAGCTGGGGAATGACTCATTTAGCCCCGGCGATGCTTTAGAGGGGTTTAGGAGCATTTTATTGGCGACGCAACAGGAATTAGGCAATTTTGCGAGTTTTTTGTGTATGCTAGCCCACAGATTTTTAGGTGCCGGGGTACGGGTCGCATTTTCTTCAATTCTTCCATAGTAGCTTCTGTAAGGGCCTGGAGAACGACTCCAGTAACCCCGACAGCGCTTAAGAGGAGTTTAGGAGCATTTTATTAGCGACGCAATATGAATTAGGCGATTTTTTTAGTTTTTCAAGTGTGTTAGCCTACGGATTTTTAGGTGTCGGGGGTCCGAGTCAAACCTTCTTGGATCCTTCTATAGTAGCATCTGTAAAGACCTGGTAAATGACTCCAGTAGCCCCGGAGATGCTTTAGAGGGGTTTATGAGCATTTTATTTGCGACGTAACAGGAATTAGGCGATTTTGCCAGTTTTTTGTATGTGTTAGCCCACGGATTTTTAGGTGTCGGGGCTCCGGGTCGAACTTTCTTGGATTCTTCTATAGTAGCATCCGTAAGGACATGGGAAATGACTCTAGTTGCCCCGATGGTTCTTTAGAGGGGTTTATGAGCATTTTATTGGCGACGCAACAGGAATTAGGCGATTTTGCCAGTTTTTTTTGTGTGTTAGCCCACATATTTTTTAGGTGGCGGGTGTCCGAGTAGAAAATTTTTGGATTCTTCCATAGTAACGTTCGTAATGATCTAGGGAAAGACTCCAATAGCCTCGACGATGATTCAAAGGTATTTACGAGCATTTTATTGGCGCACACCAGGAATTAGGCAATTTTGCCAGTTTTTTATGTGTGTTAGCCCACAGATTTTTAGGTGTCGGGGGTCCGGGTACAACTTTCTTAGATTCTTCCATTGTGTCATATGTAACGACCTAGGGAATGACTCTTGTAGCTCTGATGGCACTTTAGAGGGGTTTAAGAGCATTTTATTGGCATCACAACAGGAATTAAGCGATTTTCTAAGTTTTTCGTGTGTCTTAGCCCATGGATTTATAGGTGCCAAAGTCCGGGTCGCATTTTTTTGGATTCTTCGATAGTAGCATCCATAAGGACCTGGAGAACGACTCTAGTAGCCCCGACATTGCTTTAGAGAGGTTTAAAAGTATTTTATTGGCGACGCAACAAGAATTAGGCGATTTTGCCAGTTTTTCATTTGTGTTATTCTACTGATTTTAAAGTGTCGGGAGTTCGGGTCGAATTTTCTTTGATTCTTCTATAGTAGCATCCGTAAGGACCTGAAGAACGACTCCAGCAGCCCCGACATTGTTTTAAAGGGGTTTAGGAGCATTTTATTGGCAATGCAACAAGAATTAGTCAATTTTGCCAGTTTTTTTGTGTGTGTTAGGCCCTGAATTTTTAGGTGCTGGCGGTTCGGGTTGAACATTCTTGTATTCTTCCATAGTAGCATCCGTAATAAGTAGGGGAACGACTCTAGTTGCCTCGATGGTGCTTTATAGGGGATTAGGAGCATTTTATTTGCGACGCAATAGGAATTAGGAGATTTTTCTAGTATTTTGTGTGTGTTACCTCATAGATTTTTTAGGTGCCGGGTGTCTGGGTCAGATTATCTTGGATTCTTCCATAGTAGCATTCGTAATGACCTAGGTAATGATTCTAGTAGCCCCGACGGTGCTTCAGAGGGGTTTAGGAGCATCTTATTGGTGACCCACCAGGAATTAGGCGATTTTGCCAATTTTTCGTGTATTTTTGCCCACGGATTTTTAGGTGCCGCGGGTTCGGGTTGAACGTTCTTGGATTCTTCCATAATAGAATTTGTAACGACCTGAGGAACGACTCCAGTAGCTCCAGCGACGCTTTAGAGGGGTTTAAGAGTATTTTATTGGCGACGCAACATGAATTAGGCGATTTTGCAAGTTTTTTGTGTGTGTTAGCCCACAGATTTTTTTGTGCCGAGGGTCCGGGTTGAACGTTTTTGAATTCTTCCATAGTAGGATCCGTAACGACCTAGGGAATGACTCTAGTTGCCTCGATGGTGCTTTAGAGGGGTTTAGGAGCATTTTATTGGCGATGCAACAGGAATTAGGCGATTTTGCCAGTTTTTCGTGTGTGTTAGCCCATAGATGTTTTAGGTGTCGTGTGTCCGGATTGAATTATCTTGGATTCTTCCATAATAGCATTCGTAATGACCTAGGAAACGACTCCAGTAGCCCCGACAACGCTTTAGAGGGGTTTAGGAGCATATTATTGGCGATGCACCAGAAATTAGGTGATTTTGCCAATTTTTCGTGTGTTTTTGCCCATAGATTTTTAGGTGCCGGGAATCCGGGTTGAACTTTCTTGGATTTTTCCATAGTAGAATCTGTAACGACCTACAAATAGCCCCGACGATGCTTTAGAGGGGTTTAAGAGCATTTTATTGGCGACGCAACAGGAATTAGGCGATTTTGATAGTTTTTCGTAAGTGTTAGCCCACGAATTTTTAGATGTCGGGGGACCGGATCGAAATTTCTTGGATTCTTCAATAGTAGCATCTGTAACGACCTGGGGTAATGGATCTAGTTGCCCTGGTGGTGCTTTAGAGGGATTTAGGGGCATTTTATTGGCGACGCAACAAGAATTAGGCGATTTTACCAATTTTTCGTGTGTGTTATCCCACGGATTTTTTAGGTGCTAGGTGTCCGGATCAAATTTTCTTGTATTCTTCCATAGTATCATTCGTAATGACCAATGGAATGACTCCAGTAGCCCCGGCGGCGCTTTAGAGGGGTTTAGGAGCATTTTATTGGCGACGCACCAGGAATTAGGCGATTTTGCCAATTTTTCGTATGTGTTCGTCCACGAATTTTTTAGATGCCGGGAGTCCGGGTCGAACTTTTTTAGATTCTTCCATAGTAGCATCCGTAACGACCTGGGGAATGACTCTAGTAGCCCGGTGGCGCTATAGAGGGGTTTAGAAATATTTTATTGAAGACGTAATAGGAATTAGGTGATTTTGCTAGTTTTTCGTGTGTGTTAGCCCACGAATTTTTTCGGTGTCGTGTGTCCGGGTTGAAGTTTCTTATATTCTTCCATAATAGCATCTGTAACAATCTCGGGAATGACTCCAGTATCCCTGGCGATGCTTTAGAGGGGTTTAAGAGCATTTTATTGCCGATGCAACAGAAATTAGGCGATTTTGCCAGTTTTTTGTGTGTTAGCCGTTGGATTTTTAGGTGCGAGGAGTCCGGGTCGAACTTCCTTGGATTCTTCTATAGTAACATCCGTAAGGACATGGGGAATGACTCTAGTATCTCCGGCGATGTTTTAGAGGGGTTTAAGAGCATTTTATTGGCGATGCAACAGGAATTAGGTGATTTTGCCAGTTTTTCGTGTGTGTTAGCCCACAGATTTTTTAGGTATCGTGTGTTCGGATCGAATTATCTTGGATTCTTCCATAGTAGCATTTATAATTACCTAGGGAACGACTCCAGTAGCCCCGATAGCGCTTTAGAGGGGTTTAGGAGCATATTATTGGCGACGCACCAGAAATTAGGCGATTTTGCTAATTTTTCGTTTGTTTTTGCCCACGGATTTTTAGGTGTCGGGGGTCCGGGTCAAACTTTCTTGGATTTTTCCATAGTAAAATCTCTAACAACCTACGAATAGCCCCGGCAATGCTTTAGAGGGGTTTAAGAGCATTTTATTGGCGATGCAACAATTATTAGGCGATTTTGACAGTTTTTCGTGAGTGTTATCCCTTGGATTTTTAGGTGCCGGGGGTACGGGTCGAACTTTCTTGTATTCTTCTATAGTAGCATCCTTAACTACCTCGAGAATGACTCGAGTATCTCTGGCGATATTTTAGAGGGGTTTAAGAGCATTTTATTGGCGATGCAACAGGAATTAGGCGATTTTGCCAGATTTTCATATGTGTATAGCCTACAAATTTTTAGGTGTCGGGGGTCCGGATCGAACTTCCTTGGATTCTTATATAGTAGCATCTGTAAGGACATGGGAAATGACTCTAGTTGCCCCGATGGTTCTTTAGAGGGGTTTACGAGCATTTTATTTGCGACGCAACAGGAATTAGGCGATTTTGCCAGTTTTTCGCGTGTTTTAGCCCATAGATTTTTTAGGTGTCGGGTGTCCTGGTAGAAGTTTTTTGGATTCTTCCATAGTAGCGTTCGTAATGACCTAGGGAATGACTCCAATAGCCCGACGGTGCTTTATTGAGGCTTAGGAGTATTTTATTGGCTACGTACCAGGAATTAATTGAACTTGCCAATTTTTCGTGTGTGTAACGCCCACGAATTTTTTAGGTGCTGGGGTCTGGGTCGAACTTTCTTGGATTCTTCCATAATAGCATCTGTAACAATCTGGGGAACTACTACAGTAGCTCTGGCGGCGCTTTAGAGGGGTTTAGGAGCATTTTATTGGCGACACAACATAAATTAGGCGATTTTTTCGATTTTTCATGTGTGTTAGCCAACAGATTTTTAGGTGCTGGGGGTCCGGGTCAAACTTTCTTGGATTCTTCCATAGTAGCATCCGTAACGACCTAGGGAACATCTCCAGTAGCTCCGGAGATGCTTTAGAGGGGTTAGGAGCATTTTATTAGCAATGTAACAGAAATTAGAAGATTTTTCCAGTTTTTCGTGTGTGTTAGTCCACAGATTTTTAAGTGTCGGGGGTCCGGATTGAACTTTCTTGGATTCTTTTATAGTAGCATATGTAACGAACTGGAGAAAGACTCTAGTAGCCCCAATGATGCTTTAGAGGGGTTTAAGAGCATTTTATTAGCGACGCAACAGGAATTAGGTGATTTTGCTAGTTTTCGTGTGTGTTAGCCCACTGATTTTTAAGGTACCGGGGGTTCGGCTCGAATTTTCTTGGATTCTTCGATAGTAGCATTCATAAGGACCTGGAGAACGACTCCAGTAGCCCCGACATTACTTTAGAGAGGTTTAGAAGTATTTTATTGGCGACGCAACAGGAATTAGGCGATTTTGCCAGTTTTTCGTGTGTGTTAGCCCACTGATTTTAAGGTGCCGGGAGTTCGGGTCGAATTTTCTTTGATTCTTCTATAGTAGCATCCGTAAGGATCTGGAGAACGACTCCAGTAGCCCCGACGTTGTTTTAGAGGGGTTTAGGAGCATTTTATTGGCGACGCAACAGGAATTAGGCGATTTTGCCAGTTTTTCATGTGTGTTAGCCCACGAATTTTTAGGTTCTGGCGGTCTGGGTTAAACTTTCTTGGATTCTTCTATAGTAACATCCATAACGAGAAAGGGAAAAACTCTAGTTGCCTCGGCAGTGCTTTAGAGGGTTTAGGAGCATTTTATTGGCGATGCAACAGGAATTAGGCGATTTTACCAATTTTTTGTGTTTGCGTTAGCCCACAAAATTTTTAGGTGCCAGGTGTCTGGGTCGAATTATCTTGGATTCTTCTATAGTAGCATTCATAATGACCTAGTGAATAACTTCAGTAGCCCCGACGGTGCTTTAGAGGGATTTAGGAGCATATTATTAGCGACGCACCAAGAATTAGGCGATTTTGCCATTTTTTCGTGTGTGTTAGCCCACGGATTTTTAGGTGCCGGGGGTCCGAGTTGAACTTTCTTAGATTCTTCTATAGTACCATCCAAAAAGACTTGGAAAACGACTCTAGTTGCCTCGGTGGTTCTTTAGAGGGGTTTATGAGCCTTTTATCGGCGACGCAGCAGGAATTAGGCAATTTTGCCAGTTTTTCATGTGTGTTAGCCCACGGATTTTTAGGTACCGGATGTTCAGGTCGAACTTTCTTGAATTCTTCCATAGTAGCATTCGTAACGACCTGGAAAATGACTCCAGTAGCCCCGACGAGGCTTTAGAGGGGTTTAAGAGTATTTTATTGGCGACGCACCAAAAATTAAATGATTTAGCCAATTTTTCGTGTGTGTTAGCCCATGGATTTTTAGGTGCCGGGGTCCGGATCAAACTTTCTTGAATTCTTCTATAGTACCATCTGAAAAGACTTGGGGAATGACTCTAGTTGCCCCGGCGGTGCTTTAGAGGGGTTTAGGAGCCTTTTATCGGCGACGCAACAGGAATTAAGACATTTTGCCAGTTTTTCATGTGTGTTAGCCCACGAATTTTTTGGTACCGGGTGTCCGGGTCGAACTCTCTTGGATTCTTCCATAGTAGCAATCATAACGACCTGGGGAACAACTCCAGTAGCCCCGATGAGGCTTTAGAGGGGTTTAAGAGCATTTTATTGGCGACACAACATGAATTAGGCAATTTTGCCAGTCTTTCGTGTGTGTTAGCCCACGAATTTTTAGGTGCCGGGTGTCTAGGTAGAACTTACTAGGATTCTTCCATAGTAGTATCCGTAACGACCTGGGGAACAACTCTAGTTGCCCCGGCGGTGCTTTAGAGGATTTAAGATCATTTTATAGGCGACACAGCTGGAATTAGGCGATTTTACCAGTTTTTTGTGTGTGTGTGTTAGCCCACGAATTTTTTAGTTGTCGAGTGTCCGCGTTAAATTTTCTTGGATTTTTCCATAGTAGCTTTCATAATAATCAAGGGAACGACCCCAGTAGCCCCGATGGCGCTTTAGAGGGGTTTAGGAGCATTTTATTGGCGACGCAAGAGGAATTATGCGATCAGTTTTTTGTGTGTGTTATTAGACCACAAATTTTTAGGTGCCAGAGGACCGGGTCGAACTTTCTTGGATTTTTCTATAGTAGCATCCGTAAAGACCTGAGGAACGACTCTAGTTTCCCCGGCGGTGCTTTAGATGGGTTTAGGAGCCTTTTATTGGCGACGCAGCAGGAATTAGACGATTTTGTCAGTTTTTCATGTGTGTTAGTTAGCCCACGGATTTTTAACACGCTATTTAAAAAATCATAAAAAGTGTTTTATACTAATTTATCCTTGCCCATTTTCAATGTAATCAATATTATTTACTTTCAAAAACAATTAATGTAAAGACAAAATGAAAAGAGCCAAAATGGGGGGGGGGGGATGAAAAGAGAAAAGAAAAGGTCGTTATTTTATCTCAATTTTATAAATTGAAAAGTATTTTGGCTGATTATTATAGTAATGTTGATAACTAATATGTGATAGAGGGATTTGAGCTTTTGGGATTTGAGCTTTTTAGACATCCTTGGTTATGAAAACATGATTCTTGTACGCAGACCTTACTCCTGCCTCGTAGAGATAGAGAGGTTGTTTCCGATAGAACCTTCGGCTTAAATAAAGCATGCCAAACAGTTTGAAAATGAACTTTCATTCAAATGTCATGTTTTTGGTTGGTATACAACAATGTTAACATCTATCAGGTTTCGTCATGGTTCAAATAACAGGAAATTTGTTTCCTTCTGGTCCCTCAGTTCCTATTTTCTGCCTCAGTAATCTGTACAGAAATGTCGATGTTAACAGCATTACAACATCTAAAATTGCAGTGAGTACCTGCAGCATAAACTTGTCTAACTCAATGTCAAGTAGTCAGTATTTGTTGACGCCTACTGTCAGCTCCTTGATGTTAGCTACTTAGTTTGTTCCTCATAGCCACCTCTTTGTTAACTTTGCTGAAGTTCCAGGAGTTTTGCAATTTCTACTTTCATTTGCACCTGTAAAATGAATGACGTTTCTGTAAATGCTACATTTGATCAGTATTGGTTTTTAGCTGAAATTTCACATTCATTTTACCTAAGAGTTTGATGGTGAAAAACACATCTAACGTATCAGGGTTTTGCGAGTTTCTTATCTAAACTATCATATGTTCACTTTTCCTACCTGAACTATTAGGAAACACTATTAGTTCAGGTAGGAAAAGTGAAACACTAATAGTTCAGGTAGGAAAAGTGAACACATGATAGTTTAGGTAGGAAACTCGCAAAAACGTGATACTTCAAGTGTATTTTGATTGTTATCTCTTTTACTTACAAGAATAAGGCAAGCTCCCTCCTCCAAGTGAAGATCTCCTCGACATGATTGGTGGTGGAATGCCAGTTAGGGATTGTCTTCTCAGTGTCCTTGCATTAGATGTCATTGATGACATCTCCTCATTTTGGCAATTAAAAGGCGATAGTGGGGCTGCTTCAGTCCTTTTCTGTTGGTTCCTATAAGTTTTCACAAGTAAATAAAACACAATTCTACATTAGATTAATTGAATTCATCTATAGCTTCATCTACTTATATATATGGATTAATCGAATACATAAAAATCAACTGAAATGCGATCAGGCAATGAATCACTTACTTTCTTTCAGAACCATTAATCAGTTTCCCAATAGTCCGAAGTGATCTTCGTATTTGAGATCCTTTTCCATGAGTACGGCTAATCAAAGTAGGCGTCTGGAATTCAGATGAAATTGTACGCTCACTTTGCATTCCTGCCTTGTTCTCATTTATAGAGGTTATCAGTGGCTCAGGTGTTTTGGGTAGTTGAAGAGAAGGAATCCTTGTTCTGCTATCTGTTGTTTTCACACCCTGGATTTTAATGGCAGCACTTGTCGGACTCCTAGGTGCATTGCAGCTCTTAAAAGCAGAAGTTGGACTCCGAGATGCCTGCTGGCTTTTGAAACCAGAAGTTGGACTTCGAGGAGGCTGCTGACTTTTATAGCTAGAAGTTGGACTCCGACGAGCCTGCTGGCTTTTGAAACCATAAGTTGGACTCAGAGGAGGCTGCTGACTTTTATAGGTAGAAGTTGGACTCCGAGGAGCCTGCTGGCTTTTGAAACCAGAAGTTGGACTTCGAGGTGGCTGCTGGCTTTTGAAACCAGAAGTTGGACTCAGTTGAGGCTGCTGGCTTTTAAAACCAGAAGTTGGACTCCGAGGAGCCTGCCAGCTATTAAAACCAGAAGTTGGACTCCGAGGAGGCTGCTGGCTTTTTAAAGCAAAAGTTGGACTCCGAGGAGCCTGCTGGTAATTGAGACCAGAAGCTGTACTTTGAGGAGCATCCTGGCTTCTAAAAGCAAAAGATGGACTCTGAGGAGCCTTCAGGCAACTATCATTACCGGCTTGATCATACAATTTTGTGACATCATCTCCCTCCTGAAGCTCAGTTGATTGCTGTAAGCACACAACTTCTTGCTGGTCGCACTTGGTAGTGGCTTCTAATAATTTAATATGTTCAAGATTCTTGCTGGCTAATCTTGGCCCTTCTAAACTTAATCTTCTCGAGCGAGTTTTCACAGCTGGAGTCTTGGATCCCTTTTCATCATCGAGGTTCGCCTTTTCTGTCCTCATGGTGGTGGTGCAATTCTCAATGCTTAATCTTCGAGCTCGTGGAGTGGGTCTATCAGCTATTGCTTTTGGCTTCTGGAAAGGTGTCCTTGCTGCTTCCTTTGTTTTGTTAATTTGAGGAGTTAGTGCTTCCTTGTTAGCCAATGCCCTTTTTAGGGTCTCAATCTACAATCATGTCAACAGTTGGCAGGTAATGAATCATATCCGTCATTATAAGCCCAAGAAAGTTTTCTTTGTTCTGTCTTGTAACCAACTACGATAATGAAAGCAGTAACAACAACGAAATAAAGCAAAATGGAGAGAAGTACACAACATACAGAAGAAAGAACAGTATTGACAACGCAATAATGCGACAACCAAAGCACAAAAATACAGCCTTCTCTATCTTGTAACCAACATTTAAGTCACTCTACCCTCCCCAAATCCCACCTGTGGAATTACACTGGGTATGGTGTTGTCTTGTAACCAACATTTAAGCCACACCGTAATACTTATATAACCATATGACATCATAAAATGATTGTATTTTACCTCGGCCTTGAGCTCTAAAACTTCGGTGCTCTCTTTATTTAAACGAGCTGCACCAAGTTCCACACTCGAAACCCTCTGTGCAAACTTCAGAGTACTAATTGTTTCTCCAAAGGAATCCCCTTCAGGACTGACATGAGCAAACATCAACGTTTTCGCATGTCCACCTGAAATACACCCAAAAAAAAAAGCATTAGTAAATTATAAATTCTTGTAACTGCAGAATTCACTTGAGTCGAAAAAACAGTCATCTGAAATGCTTCAACGCCTAAGTTTCTATTTGGCCAAATAATTGTCTATACCAGTCATATAAGTTGCTATATCTGGAGGAGCGAAATCTTGAACTAATTGTACATACCTAAAGAGTTCTGCAAGAGTAAGGTGAGTTTGCTGTTTCTATAAGGGATATGGGAATTCTTCTGTGCCAATGCTGTGATCACATCACCCAAGCAAGAGAGAGATTTATTAATATGTTGCGCCTCTTTGAGGCCATCTCCAGTGACTTCCGACTTGTCAACTCGTTCACTACCAGCAAGATCCACCAAATGGAGGCAACTGTGAATTATGTTACCAGATGTATCCTCACCATGCACGTGTACAGTCAGCACACTGCAAGTACACTTGACAATGTTAATAACTCTGTTAAGTTGGGCTGAATGGAAATTGAGTAGAGATAACTTAAATACTGTGCAGCCTCACCTGTGTGAACGACTACTACGGTTATTCATGGCAGTACAGCCAACCACACGGTTCAAGTCACCAAGTTTCATCAGTTCCATAACATCTGTAGCGCAATTCACTGGATGCATGCTAGCATCAGGCAGAGGTAGACCATTGCGACTCATGCAGCTTCTAATCTCTAATGTATGAACAGTTAAGGGTGCAATCATTTCACTTTCCGCCTTTAAGTATCTCAAATTAACTCACGAAATTTGGTGGAAACTAAGGTATAATTCAGTGAAAGGATATTTAGTTAGCAAAGGATCATCTGCGAGAAGATCATGAATTTGTTCATTGTATATCTCGACCATTTGAACGTGGATCTTATAACTCATGATGTCCTTCCTCTCATCAGATAGTACAAATAGATCATTCAGAGCCAATTGATTGATTCCGAATTCCTTTGTTGATCCACCTCCAGGGCCAGACTGCCAAGAGAGAAATATCAGGATGTAAAGCTTCGGCATGCAAATTTAAGGAATAATTCTTCGTGTATGCCTCATCATAAAAGCTCTTACCATGGTATATGTTTTCCCAGATCCAGTTTGACCATAAGCAAAAATGCATACATTGTAACCATCCATCACTGATCTTACAAGCGGTTTAGTGTCTCGAAATACATCTTCTGCAAAATTAAGCAGTGTTACACAATAAAACAACAGCAGCATGTCCAATGTAATTCCACAGGTGGCTCTGGGGAGGGTAGAGTGTAGGCAGACCTTATCCCCCCAGCCCGCCCCACCCCTTACCTTGGGAGGTAGAGAGGCTGTTTCCGATAGACCCTCGGCTCAAGAAAAAAGAATTAACAGGAGTAAAGAAGTCATGTCAAAATACTACAAAGAGCATGTCAAAGCATGCTGAAAAAAGGAAACATAATTACAACAAAACCTTTATAAAAATATGGAAGATGTATCTTCAGCTGTACAATGTAACACACAGTATCCTTACCCTGAGTGGCACTTGGACCGAAAACACGGTTGAACTGGAAAATTTTCCTCCCTTCTTTCCAGGATTTTAGTGGATCAATTACAACCAAAGAACCATCTTCTCCAATGAAATCTATGGCAGTTTTCGCTTCTTCATTGAAGGCAGGCCTTATTCTGCAGTAAACTCTAATATTCCCTGAAGAGTAAATTAACGCAACAGGATTAGAGAGCTGTTGTGGAACAACACTTGATTCCAATAGGTTATTCAATGGGGGTAGAGTAACTCAGCATTTTACTTTTAGTTGATGTTCTTTTATATACTTCCTTTTTCCGTCGTTTTCAACTCTGTGATTTATCATTTTCTGTTTCCTCCAATCACAAAACAGTGGAATGGGAGAGATAAAAAGAGATTAAGCCATTTTATCTTGAGTTTTTGTTATTTTGGAACCGATTTTCTATTGCCTCCTATCCCCAAGCCTTTCACATTGTTATGTTTGTCGATGTAATCCTTGTTGAAATACCTTTTAGATCCTGAACCATGTTATGCAAGGTTCTGTTTTCTTTCATAACCTTATGATATCCTAGAGCAGCATTAGACATATCCAGTACTTGGTCTCCTGAAACCAGGATAAATCAAATTTCAACTTAGCTTTCAAATTATAGAAACGATAGTCAATATGTATATATAGATAGGTTTGTTTACAGGAAAAGCCTACCAAGTTGCTTCAGATCACTTTGTAGCTGAGACTGCAGATTTTTGAACTCTTTCTTTGTACTTGATAACAGCACCTTAAGATTCTGTCAGCTTAAATTATTAGTCATCCAAGACAGTGATCTATATCAAATCAAGAAAGTATTTAGCCCAAAAAAACATGTATTGAACTGGAAAGGATCTTGTGCAAATCAAAGCATTACAACTAATTTGCTTGCAGACTCACGATTAACAGTCACTTAAAGTCTAAAAGTCAAAAACAGGAATAGAAATGAATATCTTAACATGTAATTCACATACATAGAGGGGTGATTTTGACAGCGGAAAATCTTAGAAAATGGAAGGTTGTATGTGTCAGCTGGTGTTACATGTGAAAGAAGGTGGGCGAGGACGTGGATCATCTTCTACTTCATTGCGGTACAACCATGAGGTTATGGTGGGATCTGGTTAGGTGGCTCATCAGCACTTCATGGGTAATACCAAAAACTGTGAAAGATTTGATGTTCAGGTGGAAGAGGAAGGAGGAGAAGACGAACGACTTGGAATGTGGTCCCACTTGCTTTAATGTGGGTAGTTTGTTGAGAGAGAAATAGGAGAGCTTTTGAAGGTGTAGAATCGAGTTTCTCTCAGTTGAGGAATAGTCTCTGCTCCCTTATTTTCTTTGGTGTAAACAGAAAACTCCTTGCTGTATAGATGATTGGGCAGAGGTTGTACTTATCCCTTGTATATGGTCAATTTGGTCATGTTTAAGAATGAAATACATTTACTTGATTAAAAAAAATATTTAGACAACCAAACTAGTACTTAATACTCTTACACTCTTCAATAGATTCAACAACGTTATGGTTCACTGTCATCAGCACTTATTCATCTCTACTGCAGTAGACCATACTGTTCTTTTTAGATCTCTAGCTACCTATGGTACCGCAAAAAGCGCTTGCGGGGACCATGAAGCACATAAGGCCTTCTATTGATGCCTAGGCTTCTTCATCTCTTATACCATCCAAAACCTTTTTACTTGTCAAGAGATCATTACAATAACAACACACCCAATATAATCCTACAAGTGGGGTCTGGGAAAAGTAGGATGTACACAGACCTTACCTACCTTCATGAGGTAAAGAGGTTGTTTCTGATAGAGCCTCAACGCAAAAGAAATGTTAATGAAGCAAGATTGCAAGAATAAAGTGACAGCAAAATAGCAAGAGATAAAGCAAATGAGGCAACAGGAAATCAGGTTATTTGTCAAGAAATTAGTAGTTCTTAAGGACTGGGATCAATGTTATCAAAAGAAATAGGCGCAAAAGTGTGGGTTTTGATGAAAAAAGGCACAAATTGAGAAAAACCATACAAATATGTATGTAATATATCAATTGTTTAGTGTCACCTCTTCAGGAGACTTTCATTAGCAAGGAAAAGTATTACTTAGAGCCTTGATGAAGACACCAGAGACTAAGTGCAAATTAAGCGAGGCGAAATGCTCAACATGTTTCCTGTGAAGTTAACAGATCAACTCTTTTCTGTGGATCAACGAGAAACATGTGCGGCCGTTGATACTTGAGGACAAAATTCACCCAAATGACATACATGGACAAATTTCAAATAGAAAGCCCTGAAGGTAAGTAAATAGCAAATTTTAATATAGTTCAAGAAAGACTTACCGAAAGTTCCTTTTCTTGAATCGTAACTACAGTCCAGTGGTTGCATTTGCCCTTCTTTATGCAAGCTCTGCAACACTGAAAACCAGAATTTACTGGTCACCATGATGCTGAAGCACGACGCTATGACGAACATTATATTTGATATATTAACTTAAGTTCTGCGTGCAATGTCCTACTCATTTGGACTTAGCACTAAAAGAGATTATGGATTCTAACTAGACTCAAGCAGTATATACTAACACGACATTCAGATTGACTTTTGATCTTTCCAAATAGTTTCCAGCTACTACAATACTGAAATCTTTTGACAAAATTCTTGTATCAAGAAAAGTAAAACATATAGGTAGTTTGACAATAGCAAAATCGACAAAATTCTAACTAGACTCGTTCCCATGACTTTATAGATACTTCTCATCAACTCAAAAGTAAAAGACTCAGATTCTTAACAACAACTTTCATAATGGCAAGATTGACAAATTGAATGCTTCAAGGTTCGCAAATGGGGGAAAATGCTTAAAAGGTGACCAAGCTTACCTTTCGGTTTCTAAGATTAGATAAATCTTGGAGGGGTATGCATGTGGAGTTGTTTTCTGAGCAGCTTATCTCTTTTGAAGGATCTGAGTTCAACTGCATGTGGAGGATTACAAGCTATATGAATCATATAAAAAAGGACAGTCCGGAAATAATATCCAGATTTGACATTAGTTTACTGATCAATTTAGCTACAACAACAACAAAACCAGTGCAATCCCATGAGTGGGATCTGGAGAGAGTAGGATGTACGCAGACTTGACCCCTATCTTTGTAGGGTTTAGAGGCTGTTACCCATAGACCTTACCACTACCTTAGATTACTGATCAATTTAGCAGCGTAACAATAACAACTTAAAATTATTCCAAGTAATATTTCACCTAGGTTGCATGCATCTTTTGTAGCTAAGCTTCACTATAATACAGCCCTTTTCTTAATGATTTACTTTCGAAATATGAAGTTACAAATTCTGCCGAGCCAATATGTATGAGGGATTCTCATGGAAAATAAGAGGTTACTGTTTCAAGCTAAACATGAGTTACTAACATATGTTTGAACGCAATAGTCAACTGAACAACCTTGTCAAGAAATCGAACTAATAAATCATCAATATTTCTTTTTGAGAAAGAAATAGATCATCAAGCTCACGAGGTCCATTTTCTTTTTTTTTTCTTCCTCTTCATCTCCAAAGACCAAAAGACTGAAAGAGATGGCATAGTTTGAGAGATGTTATGCAATATGCATTCTAACTAAAAATATGTTTTAAGAAGAATGAGTCTATCAAGGAAAACACGTCATTTTTCATCTAACTCGTCTAACAGGTACATCTTCTCTTTAGCTGCATGTGGAGAATGGAGATGACATGGGATCGAAACTTTCCTTTGGAGGAGATGAAATGCAAACAAGGCAAATTTTCATGTCAAGAGTAATCCGATTACCTTAGGGGACTTGTTTTGAAGTTGTTCCTTGAAGCAGTTAGAGAAGATCCTACTGAACAATTCAACTTGGTTCTGTTTTGGAGAAAAAAATCTTGAAATATACCAGTGATCTTTACTCTAAGAAATGCTGCAAACAGTCAGGAGCATGCATACCGTGTTCCCGTTCCGAAAAGAAGCAAAGAAATTATTGCCCATGTTTTCCTTCATGTCCACCATTCTTTCAGCTAGGGCCTTGACAATTATGCCTAAAGATCCAGTTTAAGAAACCAGAACAAACATGAATTTCCAAGTCAATGGAAAGTCATAACTAACTGTGAAATAAGTATAGAAGACAAGTTTGTTCATCGTTATAAATCATTTCAAGAGTAATAACTCACCAAAAATGTTACTAGTTTTCTAAGCAACTCATACTAAACCTTATGATATTGACTCTATACTCTCAACAGAAGTTGCAACTTTGTTTCAACTATTAAATACGCAATACTATCCTTAGCATGAGAATGTACTTCAATTGCATATAAACATAAAAGAATGCAAAGAAGCTAAAGACCTTCAACTTTACCTTCAAGTTTCTGAATTTCATCTTCTGACGGTGATTGTTTTGGAAAGCTAGCAGACATTTCCAATCGCCTGCGACTATCAGAATTGATTGTCACATGTGTTTGTGCTTGAATCCTTCCCCTAGAAGGGGTCAAGAGAGGAGACCTTAGAGGCTTATAACATCCGACACCTCCCGTCATTTGCTTCCACTCATGGTATGCTTTAAGTTCCAAAATGCAATCCACAACCTTAGTTGATGAACCTGCCTCTATGTTATCCTAAGAATGCACAGAATGAATTGAGAAGTTAGTATCTTTTCCAGCCTCCACAGATAATAAAACTTAAGACAAGTCAAAATTAGCTACTCCCTCCATTTTAATTTGTTTATACCCTTTCAAAAATAGATGCCTCAAATGCTGGTAGCTTTAAATCTTCCACAGCTACCAAAAAGTTCCGAATGTTCTCAAAATATTGATACGCTGGCAGTGGCTGAGAATCCCACATGATTGACTGTGAAGGTGTGTGGTTTTCTACAACCTAATAACATAAAAACAACAATGAATGAAAAACGAATGTTGTATATAAAGAGCGGCTTTCAACATACTAGAGAGTGATGTACCTTCGGAACTGATCCTGTTTGAACTTTGTTAATTAAATTGCAAAGTACCAAGCCACTTCTCAAGCAAGAAACAAACTCTCTCTCAGAAGGCTGGCTTGATATACCTAATGGTCCGACGAAACATTCCAACCAGTGGGTTGCTTGATATCGCCTCAAAGCTACAAATACAATGAAAATCCCACATGAATCACATTTATCCCAAAAGGGGAAAATAATACAACAACAACAATATACCCAGTATAATCCTACAAAGTGTGGTCTGGGGAGGGTAAAGTATACGTAGACCTTACCCCAACCTCAGAGGTAGAGAGGGAAAGGGAAAAATAATACACAAAACAAAAAACAAACACCTCCTGATTGGCCCACCACATCAGGAGAGGAGCTAGAGCTTTTCGCCAGCAGGTTTGTCAGATCCCAGTAGCTTTGGCTCAAACTTTGTATTTGCATTTAAAATATCCACTTAATGCGTATAAATAAGCTGCATTTTCTAGAATCCAGACCTCATAAACTCAAAACTATAGCACCACATCAATAGTACTTCAAATCCCTCTTTTTTGGGATCATACTATACTACTTCAATCAAACAATTTACAAATACGGATAGTGAAGATAAAAAAATGAAAAAATAAAAAACACCTGCTTCCTCAGCTTTCCTCCAAGCCAAATTGTATTCATGTCCCCTTCCTCTTGTTGGATTCTCCATTAAAAATCTAATCTTTTAAATCTGTCATCCAGAGAGATAAAGAAACAAAATGTTAAAATAGAACAAATCATTCAAACCCCTTAAATGTAAAACACTTCAATTGATACTAAATCTAACACATTTCAAGAAAGCACTTTTACCCAAATATATATATATATATATATATATGCAATCCTAAAACCCTTTAATCCCAAATGAACATAAATCCTAAGAATCTCTTAAAAAATCATAAAAAATGAAACACTTCAAAAAAACTTGAACTCTACAAACCCCTTATGAAATGTAAAAGAACTCTACATTTTTACATAAAGAAGTGTATCCTAAAACCCTTCAAATTCACAATCAAACAATAATATTCATTTGCAATAGAGAAATGTATCAATCCTAAAACCCCAATTCATAGTTCAAAAAAAGATTACACCTTTAACATTATTCAAGAATATTTCTTTATGTCAATCAAGAAACCTTTTTTACCCCAAATGATTAGTATGATTTCTAAAAATCTTTAAACCCCAAATGAACATAACTCCAAGAATCTTTCCCAAATAATTATTTTTTTCAAAACAAATTTATAGTATACAGTAGCTTCATCAACATTGTATATAGCTGAAACTATTATACATACTTTCAAGAATCTGTCTTTCTCTATCTCTGAATGGTAAAAAGAAAAATAAAATGAACCCCACAAAAAAATTCACAATTTATGAAGAGATAAAAGTTGGAACTTTTTTTTTTGGAGCTGAGTGAAAGAATGGAAGTTATAAAAAAAAAAAAAAAAAATTTTTTACTCTATGCTTTAGGTTTGGATCCGAACCTAAAGGCTCCGGAATCGTAACGTTACTTCCAAATTTTTGAATTCAAATTAGTGGGGTCTTTGATCTAAGCCGTTGATTGTTGCTACGTGGAATGATCACGGCCGTTGGATTTGCGTTCAATCGAGACACTAACCTCTTTTTTTTTGGACTAAGATATTGGTGATCTTCTTTTTACATCAATCTAAAAGTTAAAAAAGGATCTTTTTCCATTTTTAGTATAGATTTGTGTTTTTTATTTTAAAAAAATTATTTTAGTTGAATCAAAGAAGAAACGACTAGTTAAAAGATTATGATAGAATTGTAACTTGATGAACCATTTTCGCTAGGAATATTGTTTTCTAAACAAAAAAAAATTAATTGACTTACACTAAGTGGATACTCCATCAATAAAAAAATCGCCTGTCACGTCAGATTAAAAAAATCGTCCAAAAATATTTTAAGTTATCTTCCTTCTTCTTTTTTTAATTTAACATTATTATTCTGAGAAGGTATATGATCGTCAACTACTCATATAAAATTCGAACATAAATTAACCGTCGTTAATTAGATGGAAAAACATTTTTTTGCTAATCAAAGTGTTGCAAGTAATGAGGGTGTGCTCGTGCCGACGATAAAATAAGGGCACACCTCTAAATATGACACATTTTTTTATTATTATATAATTAACAAGATCAGTAGACTAAAGAGTGAGGTTTTAGATAAATACGATAATTTTAAGGTCAAACCTAATAGTTGTGAAAGCAAAAACAAATCATTTGATTGCATAAATTTAACAAGATCAGTAGACTAAAGAGTGAGGTTGTAGACAGATATGATAATTTTAAAGTCAAACCTTATAGTTGTGAAAGTAAAAACAAAATTGCATAAATTAACAAGATCGGTGGACTAAAGAGTGAGGTTCTTGACAGATACGATAATTTTAATGTCAAACCTTATAATTGTAAAAGTAAAAACAAATCATCTTATTGAATAATTTAACAAGATCAGTGGACTAAAGAGTGAGGTTCTTGACAGATACGATAATTTTAATGTCAAACCTTATAATTGTAAAAGTAAAAACAAATCATCTTATTGAATAATTTAACAAGATCAGTGGACTAAAGAGTGAGGTTCTAGACATATACGATAATTTTAAGATCAAAAAATATAGTTGTGAAAGTAAAAACAAATCATTTGATTACATAAATTAATAAAATCTGTTGACTAAAAAATAAGATTCTAGATAAATACGATAATCTTAAGATCAAACCTTATAGTTGCGAAAGAAAACAAATCATCTGATTTCATAAATATTTTATTCTACTTGTAACCTATATTCAATATATGTTTGACTTATGATTTGATTACAATTCAAAAAGAGATAATGTTGATCTTCTTTAATCACCTCTAAAAAAAACCTATTACTAATCAAACAAAAATTAATGTAAATCATCTCTTCCATCTTTTTTGAGAAATATTGTGTAGTTAACATTCTAATTTTCATCCGTAATAAATAATAATTATTATATTTAAAAAATGTCATTATGAATGAACTCGATTCGATTGATTCATTTGAATCATCAAATTAATTTAAATTAGTTGAAACATATCATTATATACTAGATAAGTTTTAGTTTGTCTAGACATGTCACACAACTTATCATGTGGCATGATCTGATTAATTTTGAATTTGGTTCGATACATTATGTCACTTGAGACATGATATTTTTGGATCGAAAATATATAACATTCAAATAAAATTGTATAAATAACATTTACAAACCATCTTTTGATTTTATGCTTAAAAGATTATTATTATTACAGAGTTTTAAATTTTTTCAGAACGGACATATACTAGTAGTTATCTACAAATGACATCAAATAACAAATTGTATGAAAGTCGTGATCAAAATTTGAAATTACAAAACTTTCGAAAGTTTAACATTTTCTCATAGAGAAAAATATAATAATTACTTTAAAATATTCTTTCTATTTTTAAAATTATTATGTTTTTAAAAAAAAATTCAATAGTCTGTTCAATTGAGATAAAAACCCGCAAGGGAGAAACATTGTACACTCTCTATCAAGAAGTTCTTCATTTCTATCGCTTTTTAACTACAAAAAAAAGATAAACATATCCTGAACTATCTTAAATGGTATCTAGCAAAACTCCGGTGAAATTAGCGAGACAACGATCCTTCGGCCACCGCGAAACCTGTCCACCATGCACCCGTCTCTCCCTCACTGTTGCTCCAGCAACTCCGGCGGATAGAACCAGCGAGCTTTGAATGGATTTATAATCGCAAAATTTATAACTTTTTTAGATGGCTGAAAAATGAAGATTTTAGGGCTGAAAGCCAAGAAAATAGATCTGTGAAAATCGAAAATCAAAAATACATTCAATAATCATACTACAATGAGAACAAAACTAAAATTATTGGGTCGGATTTATTTATAAGTTATGATAATTAGTCTGTTAGTCCATTGGCCCATGCTTCTCCTAAGCCCTATCTATATCGTATAAATACATTATTATGAGTATTGAGAAAAAGGTTTATTCACAAGTAATATGACGTCTACGGTTTACACAAAATACGCTTTGCATCTTTGAAAGAATATTTAGCTTCTGGACAAAGAAAATTCATATACTTTGTAAAGATTTTTGACCATCACTGACACGAATCAAAATTGTAGATCCGCTCCTCTTAAAAAATTCTATAACTTTCCCAAACTAGTCTTTTAATTTACAACTTAATACTACAAGATCAAACAACAACTACGATTTCACTATACTGCACCATAACTACTAAACAATTTTTCACACCCAGAAAGTCAGTCAACTTGATTTACATATTTTTCAGACAATCAAATTCTAGAAAATGACTTACGTTCAGAAAATATTATTCGTCGTACCAAATGCATCGTAAATCAATTTAAAAACATAAATAAAAATGTAGCAAATTGGACAACATATGTCCAAACCTAGGTACATATGTACCCGTACTTTATGCTTTATTATATGAACTCTGTACTAGTAGTATCGATGGAAAGCACATTATTTCCTTTCCCAATATAGTAACACCTGACTACTTTCTCCTTCCTCCATCACCAATCATCCTTTTATAAGATGAGGAGAGGAAAAGTTGTCCTCAAGAGAATTGAGAACTTGTCGAAAAGACAAGTAACATTTTCTAACCGGAAGAAGGGATTAATGAAAAAGGCAAAAGAACTAGCAGTTTTATGACACACAGATGTAGCTGTTATGGTTTTCTCTAATACTGGGAAGCTACATCAGTACTCTAGCTCAAGGTAAACTATTTTAATTAATTCATTCATTTTTTATTTATTTTTGTATGTCCTTATTTTATAGATAGATAGATAGATTTTTAGGGTTCGAGTTCCAAGAATGAAGAATATTTTGATCGAGAATAAATTTCTCTTAAATAAACGTCCTCACGTAGCAACGCGATTTTCCTATTGTTTTGATGTGTGTGCGCATAAATTTTGTTAGCCGATAGATAAATCCTTCGGGGATGAATCATAGAAATGGAGAAAATATAAAGTATATTTTCTTAGATAGGTCTTATGCTGCCATGCGATACAAATCTGAAATAGTCAGGCAAATGAGTTTTGAATATATACTAGATGCTAGAAAGACGTGGTTAAGTGATAATTTCTTATAGAAGTAAAATCTTTTAGTGTTTATTAATATTATTTAGTTGTAACTTTTTTTTTTGAAGTATGGAAGGAATTTTGGCTAGATACAATGAGGTTCCAAAATCTGATGAACTAGCAAAGTTGAAAATGTTGCACCTGAGGTACTTAATTAAACATTTTTCTCAAATAAATTAATTGATTACATTTAATTATTTATTTAAATAAAATATTTTTTTCTATTTAATTATTTTTAATTAATTAGGAGCCTCAGACTGAGGTAGATGCCCTGAGGGCTGAGGTTGCAACGCTGCGTAGGATGTAAAGGTATGTTTTTCTGTAAATTTTATTTTAAAATATTAGAAAATTTATGCTTTTATTCTTATAATATAATATATGATTAAGCACGTATGACTTTCAATTGCTTAAAATGTATATATTTTGGGTTTTCTTGAAATGTATACTTTTAATGACAAAAATGTATATATTTTTGAGCTTATATCAAAGTGTAACGACATAGTCCAATAATAATATTATCCGCATTAAATTTAGACTGATATGATTTTAATATTGCCCGCTTTGAGATTTGTTTCCTTATATGTTGCTTGTAGCGAAGGGTGGATCAAAGAGAAGTATTGTTAGGTTTCTAGGTTGGTAAGCTTCCAAAGAGGGTTATGTTAGTGCATATGTTATATTTTAGGCGAATTACATATTAAAATGAGAGGAAAGTAAAGGGTTTTATAAAACGTAGCACAAGTTTCACATAGTATATATGCTTGCTAGCTTGTGTGGTATATGATGGTGTAGTCCGATGGATAAATCTATGAGATACTATGCACCGAAGACGATATTATGTGTGTCTGTCATAAGCTTAAGGTATGACAAACATCGTATTAGATTATGAAGCTCCCTAAGTATGATGGTGGACCAAACCTCAACAAGGTCCCTCATGAGACCCTAAGGGGGATGTATAATAGTGTGTCCATGGGCTTAGGTTGTGATTTTTAGGCTCGATAATAATAGCTCGAGGACAAATTTGTCAAGTTTATTAAGCTAAAACAAATAATATGTGTGATGAATTTAAACCGTAATTACACTTTATATATTCAATATCTCTCTCATGTCTTTATTATTAATGATATTAATTAATAGTAATATTCTAAAAAAAAATTCATATAATATAATGTGAAGTGAGTTGCTGGCAAAAGATCTTGGAGGCATGAGCATTATAGACTTGCAGCAATTGAAGCATATGTTTAATGAAGGCCTTTTGAGTGTCAAGAATCACATGGTATATATATATATATTAATTTTATCAATTATTTATTACATTATAATATCGAGTCTCTGAAGCAGCCACTAATATTTATATTAAAATTGATTGTCTACATCACATTTTTTGGGGTGTGACTTTTTCTCCAATCTCCAATAATCGTGCAATGCTTTATATATCAGACTGTCTTGTTTTTAATTAATTTTATTAATTAGTAACTACATGTATTTCAAAAATCACTCCTATTTAAAATTAAGAGGGAAAAAAAGAAGCATATTTTTTTGTCTTTATTAATTTTTTTCTTTATATTTTAGGGACGAAATGTGATGGGGCAATTTGAATTGTCACTGCTGAAGGTGTATATATATATTTGTTAATTGATTAACATTCTTTTATAAGTCATGAATTTCACTAAGAATATTTTATACGATATTATTTTTTCGAAGAATATTTAATAAGAGTTTATTTTCTCTCTTCTTTTTTTTTGGCAGAAGGAGAAGGCTATGAGTGAACAAGTAAGCAGAATTCAGGTTGAGAAACTCCAATATGAATTGGCTATGAAGCAGAATTCAGGTGGTGAAGCTAACACTTCCTTGCGTTTAGGGTAATTATTATAAAGTTTTATTTACTTTTTTTTCTTCTAACTCTTATAAAATATTTTTTTTTCCTTTAAAAAAAAGGAAAAAAATTTACCGCTATGTCTCTATTATTATATGAAGACTAAATTTGGAAACATTTTAAACACATGCAATTTTTTTTAACTTTTTAGTTTAAATAAAATGATATCATCGGTGATAATTTCATATAATCGACTTAACTTATTTGATATTCAACATGAAAGGACAGTTTTAGTGATGCATTTCTCTTAGATTTTTTTTAATTCTTCAACTTCCAATGAGTTTGAGGCCTTCGACACTCTTTTGAAATATTTTTTGTTGCGCCCCAATCTCTAAAGGGTGAGGGTGAGGGTGAGCAAGGAGGAGCGGGTGAGAAGCTTCAAGCTACGCCCCTCCTTGCTCATCTCAACATATTTTTATAAAAAAAAAAATCTAATATTTTTGCTAATATTAACTTCATATGAGTATAAGTAGAGTGATAAGAGTGGTGCAATTTCATATAGTCAAATCAACTTATTGGAGATTGAGATCTTGCAATTATTATTGTTATTGATATATTGAAAACTGTAGTGCTTCTTAATATTTTTTATGACATCGATTTCAGATAAGTTTAAATGAATCGATATGATTTGTAATGATTTCATAAAATTGACTTGATTTATTTGAAATTGAAGCACAATTGTTATTTTAAATATATGAATTAGATTGATTCAGATGACAAATTTTAAATTTATTCTTTTTTATATTCCTGTTGACACCAATTTAAAATTGGGAACCCTAAAAGCTGAAAATGATGCTGAACATCCTATGATTATAGAGTGATTATGTATTACTTTCACAATTAGGAATAAAGACTCTCTTTACTTTTTACATTAATCTTTGCTTATTAGCTTGGATTAAAGCTAGGTTTGAATAAAGTCAAATGTTTGACGAACATGTTGCAAAAGTTGGTATCTTCTTTGATTTTATGAATGAAGAATTGAAATTTAAATTGATCTTCTTGTTTTCAATTTCTTTTGTTTTTTATGTTTGAAATTTTATTTGTGGTTGTACAATATCACTTGTTTTTAATCTCTACTTGATGCTTTATATTGTATTGAGATTTATAGTGATCATGATTGTATTTCAGAAGGTCATGTTAAAAGAAAAAAATTCTCTCTACTAATTTTTTTTTCATAAACAAGGCTCGAATATTCGAGGTCACTTATTCGATATTGAAAATGAACAACTTTTTGGTACGGAGAGTGTTGTTCCTTGATAGGCGTATTGAATAAATTTCGATGATCTGGTCAACGAATTTTGGATATCAAAGAGTTAAATTGAAATAATTATGGAACTTAATAAATAATTTTGGATTTCAAATCATATTTTTTATGTCATCTTTATCAACTAAACCATTATTTATGTCATCTTTAGATGATTTAATTATTATGAATTTTAATATTACAATTGTCACCTTTTATCATATTAGCTTGACCTTATATTTCTAAAAATTATTTTTAAGAAAAAATTAGCACCCAATAAACAATGTTATTTTTGTGGTCATCCTCTCTTTTTAAGTACACATCATTCTTTAATAACTAATTATTTTCTAAATTAAGTACTATTAGCATGCATTAGTCTAATCATTACTTGATTAGTCACTCAAATGACGAAGTCTATGATAAAAATGAAATCACTTTTATGGACTTTGTGAGAATTACCTCCTAAATATAAAATACCGGGTTGGTTACATTTACGATCAAAATGGAAATCACGCATTTTTTAATTTAAAAAGATTAAATCTCGTTTGTCATTTTTAAAAAATATTTTATAAGTAAATAACTTTTTTTGTCTAAGATAATAATAATAATAATAATTTTTTCTTTAAAAATTATAAAATTGTACAAATTCAATATGTGGATCAGAATATCCTAATGATTGTGTTATAACTTTGTGTGTTTAACATATATTTAAAATGTGGAAAAAACAAAAAGTATAAAAGTGAAGGAACAAAATTATGTCCAAAAATGGACCAATTGTGCTACTTTTCCTTTTTCTTAACCTTTTTAATTTTTCCCTTTAAAATCAATTGAAATCGCAAATTATTAAAATTACCAAGTGTCACTACTAGGCTAGTCACTACTTAAAAATATATGAATTCTTTGAAATTTGACTCGTCGAAAATATTTTCAATGGAATTTCAATAAAAACGTCCATTGAATATTTACGATTTTTTTAGTAATGTGCGAACCCAATCTTGGAATAAGAAAATAAAAGAAACTTTAATTAGAATTTTGTGGATTTGTTATGCAAAGGCAAAAAATATGTATTGTTTTTCTTTAAGTTGTTTAGTAGATATACCAAAATCTCAACAATCTTAGTAATCCTTAATTTAGTAATAATGATGAAGCTAAAAATATAATTAATTAATCCTAAAAGTCCATTTCATAGTACAAATGCCGCACGAAGCTAATTAAATACTTCTCATTTAATCTTTCAAAATAATTTCCATAGTATTTTTTTAAAATTATTTCCAAATTTAATATATTTTTATTTTTAAAGTGTAAATTCTTATACTATCAAGTAATTGTTTCACTTCTAGTTACATATATAGCATCTTTTAAGCGACTTAATAGTCACTATATATACATTTAAATAAATAGTAATGAAATTCAAAATTAAATAGCCTATAATTAACACAATTCTTTTGATAATATGATATTAAATAAGATTGACAAGGATTTCTAATATTTAGTGATAGAAGTTAAAATTCCACCAATTCCAAAGTGTGTATCTCTTTTTTACTTTTAAGTGACAAGGAGGTTGTCTGTAGCTAATTTTTATTTTTGTTTATAATTAAATGTAAAGATTCCTTATACTATTATTGTATAGATAAATATTAATATTTCTTTTTAATATATAAATGAAACCAAAGATGGTGATGCAAAGGTAGATGTCACATGCTTTGGAAAAATAAAATTAATTACTTTTTGATTGGTAATTAAAGAGTCAACGTGGCAAGATTAGAGAAGGTCAACTTTAATCGTGACCGTTCAATTGAGATTAGGCCACCAATCCAATTAGCCATATCACCCCAAATAATAATGCTTTGTTTGGAACCGTCCCAAAAAGATAAAATTTAAAATTTTTAAGTTTTGTCTTATATAATAAAATCTAATTTAACTAGTATCAACTTAACCTAGAGTTTGTGATGAGATGAATATAATCATTTCATTCTTAACTAGAGGTTTTCGACTTTTAAATTTTAGGTATAGATGTAAATTTAAGATTTAAATTCTATTGATTCAGCAAGCCTAAACCTATTATATTTTTAAAATTATGGATTCAGATTTACTGTGATGTAGAAGAACCTGGTGCTATAAAACTACATCCGCCTCTCGATGGTGATCGGTCATGGTATCCAAAACTCTTGCTTCTTTTTCGATTAAATCCTAATTTCGTTTTGCTTCTCCCCCGATCGTTGAGGCTGATCGACTCGATTATATATTCCCATTTTGCGTGAATTGGAGTATGAAATGTTAACAATAATGAAGAAATTAATAGATTCAAAAATAAAACAATGTAAAATCAACCAAATTTGATACCTGAATATTGAGTTTGTCAAGAGTTCATTAAAAATCAACTTCATATCACAACCAGATCACCACTATGAAAGTGTAAAGTAGTCATTTGATATTTAATTTGCAATAATAGTTGGCCAAGATATTGTAAATTAAATTATTAATTATATGATCTTATATAATAAGAGACGTGTTTGTTTGTGTCGTCCATATGTGTTGCATGAATATCCTATGTACATAATAAAACAAACCTATTTTAAATATTCAATCCAAATTTAGTTAGATCAGTTCAAATACCAGATGATCAAAAATCTATTATTCATCAAGCCAATCTTGACCGTCCATTCTTCATTCAAGATCCATTATATCAGAATCACGCTTAATAAAAACAACGGCTGCACGTGTATTCTCTTTAATCATGCTCTGCAGGACCACGATATCATCACCCTTCTTTATTCCTTTAATTTAAATATACATATAATATATTTTTGTATATAAATAGGAGAGGGCATGAATGCAATGAAATGATCACAATCATTTCATAAAACTCCATAGTTTTTTTCTCTTTTTTTTGCCACCTTCAAAACACTCATCATCACTTTGTCCCCCTCTTGATTTTTTTGATACTATTAACAACCAAAATCCCTTATACTTTTCCACTTAGCAAAAAGGATCAAAATACTCCTTATTGTTCCTTTGTGAGGAAATTCATCTATTACTAATAAAGTTTTGTGTATAATAAGTGTGTGTTCAGTTCTTTGGCTTTTGATCATACCTAAAATACACATTCCCACAACAATCTCTCTCTCACTCTCCAAAACTTGTCTTTCTTTTCTCTTTTCTTGAGAGTTGAGTACTCACCCTTCATCCCCACCCCATTTTCTCTTTTTCTTTCTTTTTTAAAACTACCTACAAAGGCATATAGACAATTCCAAATTTGTGTCATTTTTTTAGTTAGTTTCTTTCATTCATACAATGAGACAAGGGCAGCAGCAGCAGCAGCTACAACAACAACAACCATTTGCTGCTTTGCCAAGAACAAGTAGCTGCAAAAGTTCGAAAAAAATCATACCTGCAAATAACAATATTTATCCGCGGTCTTACTCTGCAGCCAGTCATGATTATTCATCTGACAAATCTCTCGTTACTAAGAACAGGAACGATAGATCATCATCATCATCATCATCGTCTTCAAATAATTTCAATCGATTAACAAAAACTCGAATCGGAGTTTCATCTCTTCTCAGATCATTAATCAGCATTATCTCATTCCCCACCGTACTCCCTACTTGCCGATGGCTAAATCTCCCGAATCAGTTCTCGATTACTCCATCCCTCGGACGGAAAGTCACCGGAACACTATTCGGTCACCGGAGAGGCCACGTCAGCTTCGCCGTACAAGACGATCCGAAATCCGACCCGGTTTTACTAATCGAGCTCGCAATTTCAACTTCCTCTCTAGTAAAAGAGATGTCCTCCGGACTCGTCAGAATCGCTTTAGAATGCGAGAAAACAGCGGTGCAGGGAGGCGGCCGGAGGAGATTAGGGCTATTTGATGAGCCGATGTGGACGATGTACTGTAACGGGAGGAAGTGCGGGTATGCAACATCGAGAGAATGTACGGATTCCGATTGGCATGTGTTGAGTACGGTACAGAGTGTTTCCGTCGGCGCCGGAGTAATTCCGGTGGTGGACGACGGCCGGAAAATTAGTGCGGCGGAAGGTGAGTTGTTGTATATGAGAGCAAAATTTGAAAGAGTTGTAGGAAGTCGTGACTCCGAAGCTTTTTATATGATGAATCCAGATGGTAATGGAGGACCTGAACTCAGTATTTTTCTACTTAGGATATGAAAATTTAAAAAAATATATAAAAAAAATTATATGATAATTAAAGAGGAAAAAAAAGTTGAAATGATAATATTTATAATGTTTTTTGAGTATTTTTTTTATAGTGTGTTTTAATTAGGTATATGTAATGTGTTTTTTTTATATAGTGATTTTTGTACTTTTTGTTGTAAGTTTTTCTATAATGTATATTTTTGCATAATCATATGCATGCTTTCTTCTTCCTTTTTCTCTTCTCATATAGATTGACATAACGGTTATGATTATGGTGAAACGGATATACGTAGTTGATCGGATATTTATTATGCTGTCATTACTGTTTGTCAATTTGAATTGCATCATTTTACTAGAGAATGCTAATTTATGTGCGAATTCGAATTAATTAATTTGTGTATATTTGATTTTTTTTTTCAGTGTGAAATTATACTAAATTAGTTGTTATTGTTGTTGGATTCAAATTAGTTGGGAGTTGAGCTTAGATAGTTAGTTTAAGACGTGGATTTTGATAAGAAAAATAAAAAGAATTCGTATTAATAAAGAATCATTAAATAGGCATATATCAAGTAAATTAAATGAATGCTAGTAAAAAAAAATTAACTTAAATCGATAATGTTCAAATTCTGAATCCTGCTTTAATGTTAAAATAATAAAAAAGATGTTTAATGTCACTTGAGATGGAGAGAATAATATAGTTATGGTTGCTTCTTAATAATAACTCATGATTATTGTTGAATCTATTGATGTTTATATATTAAACCAACAAAATATATCGATCATTTGATGTAATTTTAATAAATTTTTACCCATGAGGTTATTCTCTATATATATATTGTCTAATCCTTTCTTTCTATCCTAAAGATTTTGTTTTTGATTTCCAAATTGAAATAAGGAGATTTCATGTTTATACTGAAGCATCATTCTATGTCATTGAATGTATTGACACAATTAAAAAATTGCTTAATCATTTTCTCAACTTTTAAATGATACAATTTTCCGTTAAAAAATTATATAATTGTCGAATCTTATTTATCATGATTCGATCAATACCTTAAAACAAAATTATTTTCTTCTAATAAATTAAACCATGTTATTAGTGAATAAAAAGTGGAAGATTATTATTAATAATCATTATATGTGGGGTTAAAACCCATTACAAGCAAAGACAATGTATTTATGTAATGATTGATGCAACAACAAAATGTTAAAATTATATTACTACTTTTGATGCTAATAAACCATCAAGCTATATTGGGACACACATAGTTAGGTAATATCCAACAATTAATGTGGAGTTGGAATTTTACTAAGAAATTTAAAATATATAAAAAAAAAATTAGGAATTTATAAGTTAAATTTTAAAATTCAAAATTCACTTATGAATAATTGGTATAACGAGGTCGTAAGTTGCTACTAATAAAGATAGGAGTACTATTAATAATAAAAATTAAATTGTGTATAATTTTTCGTCGAAAAGAATTTTGGATGAACTTCCTTTGCTTCCACGTCTTCTCCCTGTTGATTAGACCAAATTAATAATGTAAATAAAGTGTTGTTAACTATGGACTTTTTCTTGGTAATAAACATCTATTATTGTTTAATATTGAATTTTATTCCTCAAAGTATGACTTAAAAGCCTTAAAAAACTGCTTTAATTTTGCAGCTGACAAACATATTAATGATGATTTTTTGTCATCAATGAATAATATAAACGTTGTGAGATATTATCCACTCTCCAAGGAAAATATCAACAAAAAAAATATATTTTTTTTTAACATGAACCATATTTATGATTATTTACTTGACATTTGTGCCTTCCACCAACTTGGTTGCATGTACTAATTAGTTAAATAGTCAAAAGATCTAAATTACAAGATTTCACATGCTTAAGTCATGAAAATAGAAGAAGTTATTGAAAGATGATCAATTGAGCTAATGATAGAGACAAAAGCATTGACCAAGCCTCATCAAATAATTGAACAAAAAGAATCACTTTGATATTAAGCTAGATTCACAATTTAAATTTGATGAATTTTAATTATTTTTTTTTGTTAACATTCTTTTGTCACTATGTTTCTATTCGAAAAATACAATTTTTATATTAGTCGTCTAAAAAAAGCAAGATTCAGTGATATCGATAACAAATCTTGTTTAGCAAAATCAGATCAATACTTGGTGACATAAATAGTAAAAGTGAAATCTTTTAGGAGGCGCTTGTCATAGAATGTAATGAGAGAGCTGAATTATTTCATAACTCGTGAAAATGAATACAATTCTTTACCAGTATCATAACCTCGCTATGGGAAATGAAACTTAGATCACAATGTGAATTTACTTATGAGTGAAATTTCATTGACAAGTGTAAAAATATAACACTCGGGTCTAACTCAATTTCAAAAGGTAGCTCATGAGGGGAGGATTGTTCAAGTTCATATAAGTAACTTGCTAGTTCATTCCCATGTGGAATTTTAACCCATTCTAATACCATTTTCACGCCCAGATCCAATTAGAGATAGACAAGCGGGGATGTACATGCATCTAATACCATGTAAAGATATAGTATCGGGGCTAACTCAACCCCAAAAAATTTGTTCATAAGAAAAAGATTGTCCAAATACATATAACCAAACCACCAATCCATTTTCCAACTCAATATGAAATTTTAATCCACTCTAACACACCTTTCATGCTCAAATCCAATTAGATCATCGATCAAAAGCCTAATGTAAGGTTGCTCAAGAGTACCAATTATCTCATTAACCACCAATATAAAACTTTTTTCATTCTTCAACATACACCATATGCTCTTCGATCGCCATTTGTAGAATGATATTAAGTATGTTATTGTTATAAATATTTCATGAAACTAAAACATCTTTTTTCTCTTATCTAGATGCGTTGGTTTCGAGTTGTTGCTGTATAAAATATTTTGTTAGGAAGGGTACAAATTCAAATTAGTCATAACCAAGCTTGCTTTAGACTTCTTATCCAGAAACTTGTTCAAAAATATCATAATGAAAGGAAGATAGGAATTTGTCATTAGGTATTTGACCAAATAGAATCGTCCAATTCCTCTAAAACCGGCCACTAGATTGATAAAGAATTTCTCCAAACTCTATGGAAATAACCCAATAGCATCGGGAGACCAAAGAGAATGCCATATAGATGTCCACTCCTATTTCCTCTAAAGCTCTTTCTGTGGGGAACACAATCAGTCCAGATTTAGAGTCTGCCCGCTTTTGACCACTCGACCAATGTCCTCTTAAACCTTAAAATACATCTTAAAATATTAATTAAAATTAGTAAAAGTAAGCATAACAATAAAAAGAGTGAGAGCATCAAGAATATATAAACAGAGTACAGTTCAAAAATACAAAACCCTAAACCCTAAATCGAAACTCAAATTCATGGGGAAGATGAAAGGATGGTTAGGGCAAATGGGTTTCAACAAAAATGGTGGAAACATAAATTGGTTCCCTGGTCATATGGCTTCTGCAACTCATGCCATTCGCCGCCGGCTCAATCTCTCGGATCTCGTCATTGAACTCCGTGATGCCCGTGTAAGTCTGTAACTGAATATTTAATTTTACCAAAATGATTGATTTTTCTAAACCTAATTTAGGCTAAATACTAAGAGATTGTTGAATAATCAACTTTATGTTAATCACTTCTCGTAGATTAAAAAAAATGTGGATTTTAGCTTTAAACAAGTGAATTTCATGTGCAGTAACCTAATTTAAGCTAAACAGGGCTTTAATACTAAATTCTGAAGCTTTGGAATTGATCTTGAATTGAGTACTTAAGAGATTGTTGAATAATCAACTTTATGTTAATCATTTTTCTTGGAAAAATATGTGGATTTTAGCTAAAAGAAGTTATTTTCATGTGTAATAACTTTATTTAGCTAAACAGGGCTTAATTCTTAACTCTGGAATACTAACTAAGAGATGATTGATTAATCGACTTTATGAATTCTGATAATCACTTAGAGAAATGTATATGAATTTTAGCTAAAAAGAGTGTTTTTTTGTGTGTGATGATTAGACAATGGTTTGATACTTGTTCGTCTCTATCTCAATGAGGTAGTGGTAAGGTCTGTGTAATCCTATCCTCCCCAGACCCCACTTGTGGGATTTTATTGGGTATGTTGTTGTTGTTGTTTTGATACTTGTTCAATAATTTAGGCTAAACAATGATTAATAATGAACTCTGAAACTTTAAAACTGATCTGGAATGGAGTACTAAGTACTAACTAAGAGATTGTTGAATAATCAACTTTATGTTAATCACTTTTCTTAGAAAAAAAAGGGGGATTTTAGCTCTAAGATTGAATTTTATTGCATCTAATACCAGATATAATATGAAGTACTGGCTCATGGGAAAGGAAAAAACACTAGGTAACTTTTTCCTATCTGCCAAAGCCTTGATGGGTAAAGTTACCCAATATCTGTGCTGACGGAAGGTATCAAGTATCAGGTGGAATACTTTGGTGGGAGGTATCAGGTAGAATAGTTAAGGAGCACGCAAGTTGTTCTGGATACCAAATATATATATAAAGTAGTGGTTAAGTTAGAAGTTCTTTGAAAGAACTCTCTATCTGCCTGAAAGATTAATATGTTAGTACTTTAATGAAATGGTCCAGATAGAGCAGAATAGCTATAGTTGACCCCGACTAGTTTGAATTGAAGTTTAGTGGACTGACTGGTTAAGTTAATTTCAGACTGAACATGATTATATTTTGTGGCTTTATGCAGATACCTTTGTCCTCAGCAAATGAAGACTTGCAGCCTATGCTTAGTGAGAAAAGGCGGGTGATTGCCCTCAATAAGAAAGATTTGGCCAACCCCAATATCATGCATGTACCTATTCTCTCTTTTGTACTCCCTTTGTTTCAATTTGTTTGTCTGATTTTGACTTGACGCAGAGTTTAAGAAAGTAAATATGTCTTTTGAATCTTGTGGTGTTAAACTAAAGATATGTAGAATGTACTAACATGTCATTTAATTTTATGGTCTTAAACATGTTACGTGGAAAGTTGAAATTAAAGAGTTGCCAAAAAATGAAAGGGACATTCTTTTTGAAAACGGACTAAAAAGCCATTCTCCTTTTTCTTCCATTAAATAATTGTGCTTGTTGAAGGAGTTCTAATTAAATTAGGATTGGTTCGATGGCGTTTACAATTGTTAAAAATGAAGCTAACATTTTTTATTCTATGCAGAGGTGGATGCGATATTTCAATTCATGTAAACAAGAGTGCCTCCCAATAAATGCACACAGTAGAAGTTCTGTGCAGAAGGTTAGCTAACATTTTATCCATGCTATTTTGCTAGAAGCTTGTGCTTTCATGCTTTTGTATTATGTTTTATATTTCAAAGATGCAGCAATAGTTATCTTTGAGCACTTTATCAATGTTATTAGTTGTAATGAGTACTTCTAGGACTTTATGTTAGTATTCTCAGAGTGATTTCATCAACTAGAAATGTAATTGTCAAGTACATTTTAGCCTGAAAAGATTATGAGACTTTTGGAATTATTTCATTCCCACTTAGTGAAAAACAAAAGATTGGTGAAGCATCCAAGGGTATGTCCTAACAAAAATCGAACTGTTCGAGCTGCTTCTTATGGAATTAATAGCATTATTTCCTTAACATGGCTGTGCTGTAAACTGTGGCCTTATTATTTACAGTAAGGTTTTCAGAAATGCCTCAACTCCAATTATATATTTATATCTAATCCAAGATTTCCTGAAGTGTCTTTTGTTATTTATGTATTGAAGCTTCTCGATCTTGTGGAGTTTAAATTGAAGGAAGTTATTACAAGGGAACCTACTCTTCTTGTCATGGTGGTTGGTGTTCCTAATGTCGGAAAATTAGCTTTAATCAATTGCATCCATCAAATTGCATCATCTCGTTTTCCGGGTGAGACAATTGTTTTTGTTAGTGATTCTGTTTTGTGCTTCTGTATGATGTACATGGTTCTTTTGGGATGATGGCGTATTACGCAAGTGCTGATGGTTTTAACCTTTGTCTTAGTGCAGGAGAAGATGAAGAGGGCTACAGTGCACCTTTGCCTGGTGTTACTCAAGATATTACTGGATATAAAGTATGAAAAAATTTAATAACTTGGATATCTGTTAGTTGTTCAGACATGTTGAACTTTAGAGGGAGGAACTATTTGTGATATATGTTGCAATGTTTCATTTTTCCAAATTATACATTACAGTTTCTCTACTCCTTTATTGTTCAGGAAAAAGAACTCTAATGTTGAGTTGTTGACAATAGTCTGCTTCACATCACAGATTTTTGACCAGTTTAGATATTCTATGTGGCTTATGGTTATGAGAGGTTGGATATAGTGTGTACGAGGAGAGGTTGGGGTATGTCAGAGAAGTATTGAGAGAGTTGGGGTATGAGAAGTATTGAGAGAGGTGATTAAACAGAACATGGTGCAACATCAGCTTACCGAGGACATGATCTTAGATAGGAGGGAGGGTATGAAGGTTGAGGGTTCGGGTAGAAGGTTAGTAGATGGTTGAGCGTTATCTTGCTTTTCTACGGGATTAGGCTTGGTGGTAGTCTGGAGCATCGTGTCTTCATAGTATTAGCCTTATTCAGGTAGTTTCTTGCATATATATCTGTTATTATCTGTTATTTATTGTGTTTAGGTTATCGTACTATTTTGTTGTTGTTACTTGAATGCTCTATTTTGCTTTCCTTAATAGTTTCCATGTTTTCTTTACTGCCTATTTTTCTTTTCATAACTACTTTGTTTAGCTGCACTTGAGCCGAGGGTCCTTTGGAAACAACCTCTCTACCTCTATAAGGTCTTCTTGATGATCAGGAACCAAACGCTTCTTTTCATGGCCATAATTTCCATTAGCTGAGAACTTTAAGTCCTTGGAATGGACATCTTTTTTGTTACATGTTGTATTGATTGTCTGCTGTTGCATATTAATGTTTCTGATGCTAATACATTGCTATACGCAGATTGCACATCAACCTAGCATATATGTGTTGGACACTCCAGGTGTTTTGGTTCCAAGTATTCCAGATATTGAAACAGGGTTAAAGCTGGCTCTAGCAGGTTTATCCTTTTCTAAGTTTACATTCTATTTCTCTAAAGAGTTTTTTTTTTTTTTTTAAAAAAAAAATCTTAGTAAAGAAGACATGATTTAGGGTTAAAGTTTGTGTGTGGTAAGGAGTGACAAGCGACTGACTAATAAATTGTATTTGAAGCATAACCAATGAGAAACTATGGTGATCCTTTTATGATTCAACTCGACTTAGTCTCCTATGGTACCTGTATGATTGTGCAGGGTCCATTAAAGATTCAGTAGTTGGTGAAGATCGAATTGTTCAATACCTGTTGGCAGTTCTAAACACTCGAGGAACTCCTCTTCATTGGAGACACTTGATCGGTAGGGAACCTGAGGGCCTTCATCATGAGCTGGATGACAAACCTGAATATAATCTCAAGGATCTTCTACCAAAAAGAAGGAAGCCACCCAACAAATCTGATATCTACTACATAGAGGTAATACATGATTTTTTTAGGTCAAAGTTTTATCGATAAAGTACCAAGAAGGTATAGTTACATTGTGTACACAATTTGGAAAGTGTGATTACAAAATCAAATTTAACCAAATATAATCCAATCAACCATAAAACTTCTAGTATTCTAACTAATGGAGTTGAATAGTAAAAAGCTACTTTAAATTTATTTATTTGGCATGCCTTGCTGTTTGTTCATATTAGTAGTCATAGTATTGCTTCTATAGTTTCTTGTGCTTCGATTTCTGTTACTATCTATTATTCCTTGTATCGCGATTATCGTATTGTTTTGTTGTAGTTTCTGTTTAGTTACTATCTGTTGTTTTTGTACTTCTGTAACTTCTTTTTCGGGATTGTTTCTACTTGAGCTGAGGTATATTGGAAATAACCCCTCTACCCCTGAGGTAGGGTACATTGTACCCTCCCTAAACCCCACTTTATGAGGCTATATCAGTATGTTATTGTAGTTGTTATTGGCATATCTTGAAATCCGAAACAAAGTAAGGTAAGTTGTGCCATTTAGCTCAAGAAGAAGCTCATTGTCGTCATCTTCCTCTTCTATGGTTGTTCTCATGTTTCCTTTGTTTATAGGATATGGTCAATGAAGTCCAACGCACGCTATGCACCACGCTCTCAGAGTTCGATGGTAATTTGGAAAATGAAGGCGAGTTGGAGACTTTGATAGATCAGCAGTTTGAAGCATTGCAAACGGCTCTAAAGATACCTTATAAGGCATCGGAGGCTCGCACGACGGTGTCAAAAAAAATTCTAACTCTATTTAGAACAGGTAAACTTGGTCCTTTCATCCTGGATGATGTCCCTGATTCATCCGATTCTGCATCTTGAAACACCATTTGCAAGGTATCAGTGTATAATATGATAATTTCGTATGATATATTTTTTTGAATACTTCAATCCTTTTCAATCTATAATATTTGCACTATTTTCCATGAATATATTCATGTCGCTGTTATTTTTTTTTTGATAATAGAGAAACAACTGAGGTAGAGATTCATGGTTCAAAATTCGGTGGACGATGAGCCTGACCCTCTACCCTTCTCTGCTTAAAGATCTGACTTTTGTTTACAACAGAGTTCAAACCCATAATGTGCTCCTAACACACATTGACGTTGCACTCTTTACTAAGTAGAATAAAGCCATGGGGCGGTTTGCTATTATCTTGTCATGAAGATGCAACATCTAAGTCAGAAAGGATTTCAATGCTTGGTTTTCCTCTCTTTAATTGATCTCGGGAGATGGGCATATGAGTATCAATCCTCTCTATGACAGTCTATGACAGTGTTGTTTGTTCCAATATTTTTTTAGCTGCTATAGTGAAATGTGATTTGCCATCAAGGTGCAGCCTTATTTATACTAGTTCGTGGAATTATATTGAGTATGTTGTTTTAAAGAATGTTTACTAATTGGAAACCTATCAATGATTGTTGTTAGATACTTCTGAGTCAATTAGTTGTAGTTTATGATATAGCAGAATAACTATGATAGCAACAACGAAAAAAATTCGATACCAACAGTTACTATCCATTACAAATATAATATACCTAATATATCTCCACAAGTGGAGTCTGAGAAGGGTGGGGTGTATACCAAATTTATCTCTACCTTTATGGGGTAGAGATGTTTCTGACAGATACATAATAGTGAAAAAACGTAAAGAACAATCCTTCAAACAAAATGATTTCTGGGTGCACTCTTTGTTTCTTGATCACTTTCAAACTTTGTGACAAGTTGAGGACATTTGATGTGCAATTTCAAGTGTAAGTTGAGCTAATACAAGGTATTAGGCTGTTTAAAAAATGACCAGTTCAGGAAAAAATTAGATTTGCAAACTATTTCCCCTATATTGTCCTGAAGACAGGATGTGACGGAAACAAAATGGCATTTGGAAGTGTTGCTCTTAACACCTAGGTTTCACCATAACAGAGCTGGAAAGGATTATCTTAGGAACAAGATAACTCTATATCCTCATTTATTTGCTTCGATCAACTCCCTATACTCTCTCTTCGTTTTTACACCTGATGTAGTCCTGCATATATTCAAGCAACCAAATTAGATTTTTTGAGGAACAAACGGCATGTTTTCTGACATTCTTTTCATGAATGCCCTATTTTGGGGTGGTCTTTAATTTTTGTCCTGCGACACTTTGAGTAATAAAAAAGTGACCAAAAATACCCCCGACATCGAAAAAACAAAAAAGAATTCGCAAGGCAAAAGTTTATAGTTCCGTATCATAATATAACAAGTTGTCACTTAATTCCTAAACAATAACGACGTAAACTCAGTTCATAACCCACAAATTATGCTTTACAAGACATAACTTGGTTCTTGAATAACTTATGGCTATTGACATAAGTTCAGTTATAGAACGTTGTGACTTAAGAAGTTCATAACCCACACGTTATGTCTTACCGTTACTACAAAACTTATGCCGATAGAAGCATAAATTCAGTTTTAGAACCTACAAAGTTATATCTTAAGAGACAATTTATTCCTATTGCAAAAGTTCTCTAAAACTTATGCCTTGCGAAATTAGGTCATAGTTAAGGGTATTTTGGCCCACAAATTTCCATTATATGAGCAATAGGGGCAAAAGTTAAAAGACCATCTCAAAATAGGGGAAATCCATGCAAAAACTTGAATTTTGAGGCACCAAACATTACGCTTTCTAGCATTCATTTTAAAGATTAAAATGTGGGAGCAAATAAATGCCGCAGAAGTTAATATAGGAGAATGGAGATGGATTGCACTGCTAAATAACCACGGTTAAGTAAAAAAATAAGGTTAGAATGTGTATTAATTAACTATGGTTAGCAATAAGAGTATGCTAAGATATGTGTCATGTAATGTATTCATTGGAGTAAGTTTTTACCTGGCAAGTCCAAAGTATAATGCTACATTAAGACGGGCAGAATTTGAGGCTGCATTTGGTCGGCTGTAAAATAATTTTAACAAATATCATTGAAGAGCCACCCCCCGCCTCCCGCCCCGCACAATCAAAAAAAAAAATCCACAATAGAGAGACGTAGTTCAAAGTTATTTGGGGTTTTAGTTGGGCATAGTTCTAACGTCTGATAGTAGTGCAGGGGAGTGGTGTTAGGTAGAAAAACATACATTTTTACTGGGAGCTGTGAGGTAGTTGCATGAGTATGATTCTCTTAGGGGGAATTTTTTATCAATAATGTTTATGTGACCAGGAGGTTACGGGTTCAAGCCTTGGAAACACCCTCCGGCAGAAACGCAAGGTAAGGCTGCGTACAATAGACCCTTGTGGTCGGGCCCTTCCCCGGACCCTGCGCATAGCGGGAGCTTAAGTGCACCGGGCTGCCCTTTGAATGTTTATGTCATGCAAAAAGGAAGCCAATCATTAAGAAAACTGTTCACCGAGGAAATTGGAAACTGATACTAGAAGAATTCACATTTCTGGCAACATGAAGTCATACCGCTAGCACTCTTGAGTATAGGCATATTTGGTTGGTGTTCTATGAAACATGAAATCTCAACATGAAAAAAGATTTCTTGCATGACTTGATGCATACGAAAGAGTTAAGAGAAGACAAACAACTGACTATGTTATCTAAAATATAACGTTAACAGCAGGCACACTATGAAGGAGGAGTATAACCAACCTGAGCATTTCCTTATTCTTGAAAAATTGTACACATGGAGTACCCATAATTTCAGCTGCCTCAGCAATCTCTGGGTCTTCAGTAATGTCAATTTCAACAAAGTGGACATGCTGGTCAAATTGATCAATTACCTGTTCACAACCACAGATTGAGCAGTCAGTACTATGGCCAAAGAAGTCAGTACAGTATAGGAGCCACAGGAAACAGATCAGTGAGCAGAAATAAGGTTATGCAAGAGCAGCCCGGTGCACAAAGCATCCCACATTCACATAGTATCCAGGAAAGGACCGCACCCTACGGGGTGTGATGTAGACATCCTACTCTAATACAAACATTAGTGACTACTTCCACAGCTCGAACCCATGATCCATGACAATAAGGTTATGCAACTTGCAATAAAAATAGAAAATTTTCATACCAAGTAAATCTTCAACGCTCTACCTTTCTCTACTTAAATACTAAGCTTACTGTGACAGGGTTTGAACCCGTGACTTGCGCTTAAAGCTACAGATTATGCGCTCTTACCACTAGACCCTTCTGGAGAGTGGGGACAACCCCTCATCTAATTCTTTTTATCTTCTAGCAGAAGGAAATTCACAAAATTAAAAATTTCTACATATATCCTTGGTGTTTGTTCTGACTTTGGCGCAGAAGTCACCAAGTGAAATGTTAAATTGAGTTCTAGTGTTGCTCTTTAAATTAAGCTCTTTAAAGAACAAAGCACTTTCTTGTTGCTTCTATGATAATAAATCTTCATTAATTGTATATATATACAAAAAAAAGATTTCTATTGAAATTTCAAAAGTCCTCAGCTTTCTTTAAAATGATGGACATAAAACAGAAAACTACGGCATGCCTGATGAATCATAATGCTTGTAAGGACTGAAAAATGTCCCCCTGAACAGTGTTCCCCCTGGTAACTTATTCTGGAATACAAATATGATTATGTCTACATAGAAGTACCAAGTTGCCATACCTTGCTCAGAATTGGTTTCAAGGTCCTGCATGGACCACATGATGGCGATGTATATAGTACACACAGAAGCCTTGGGCTCTCATGGTACAATTTCCGCAAAGCATACTGAGAAAGAAAAACAGCAAAATTTATGGAAAGATAAAATGATTATCAGAAGGATAACTGGTTACAAGAATTTGCCATTCAGAATGATATTCAGAAAGATCTAAGCTTCCTAAATCTCATACCTGGCCCTTGTGCTTCGTATGTGTTATATCAAAACCTTCTTGAACATCTTTCTCCGTAAGTTCCTTTTTAACATCTTCAGCTTGCGGCTGATGATAGAGAAAGTTTAAGAGTATCAATCAGATAATGAACTATCAGTTCTAAGTGAGAAGACATCTGCTTGGTGCGCGTGTATATATAAGGATGTCTGGAAGTGATTTTTCTTTTTGATCAAGTAAATTAAAATGTCTTGGAAGTGAATTCATCCTGTTTCTCAGTTTCTTTTTGGATATGAAGAAATGGAGGTGCATTATCTTTTAAACAGGAAAATATGCTTAATGTCAATAAACAATATCTACCAGTTGTCCATTGCAAAAGATTGAATTTTAAATGCCAAATTCGACTTGTTTAAATATTTCTTTGCAAGCATAACAGTGGGAAGTATAAATTGACTTCTAAAAGAGATGTATAGCATCATAAAATCAGTTCCTTTTTAGAAGTCAGATACCTGGTGAAATTCCACGAGAAGATTTTTGCTTGTGAGATATCTCTCCACTGATAGAGCAGCTAAACATCCAGAGCCAGCTGCAGTTACGGCTTGCCTCCATTCATGATCCTACGTACAAACAGTAACAATGGTATGAAAGAGTATCCATGACAAGAAGTTGCAGAAGAAGACAAGCTTGAGTTTCTTTTGAAGATGAAAATGAGAAAGTAAAAGAACTTACTTTTAACAAGACACTAAATTGTGAGTTTCGGCTAATAAAAAGGAATTCCGCATGAGCTTTGTATACAGAGACCAAAGACATTTAAATCCAGCCATGAGTTTTATTTCAGCTCCCCCTTTTGGAAATTGGACGATTGGATTACATAGAAAAAAGGTCAAGAGAACCACTGTCTATTTATCATTATCATTAGATAGCTTCTCTCTCACTGCACACCTTAAAATCTAACTTCTGAAAGAGGGAAAGACCAATTGCTCATCCAAGTATCCCTACTAAACAGGGTATTTGTTCTCTAAAACAATTCTTTACTTAAGACATTTCGAAGTCTAGACTAGACCCATACAGCGAATGCAGACTCATAGAGGTTTATGTCTTAAATCTCAGGAAACGTCTTGAATAATTAACCGGAACTTTTTTGTGAGCACAATCATCGTTCAAGTACTAGGATAATAAAGGATGACAATAGGAATGGAAGAATAAATTCCTGTGCATACCTGGACATCTCCAGCTGCAAATACACCTTCAACAGAAGTTTTGGCAGTACTCTCCTTGACTAATAAATAGCCTGCACTATCAAGTTCAACTTGCCCTTCCAAGAGTTTACTATTTGGAGAATGACCGATACCATAAAATAGGCCTTTTGCCTCGAGCACAGACTCTTCTCCTTTATCAACTCTTCTCCTTTATCAACTCTTCTGATCAAAATGCCCGACATCTGGCCTTTAGAGTTGCTGGCAACGTCAACAGTCTCGGTGTTGAAATGCACAGTGATGTTTGGATTGTTGAAAATTCTGAAACATTCGCCATAATCAACCTGTTAAACAAACATGCAGGGAGTTGAAACTTGAAATATATACCTAATTAGTAATTGTATTCGTTTGAAAAGGAAAAGATCACAGAAGTATGTAACATTGCAACAAAATGAGATATATTGCACACTGACTAGCCAGCAAATAGCCAGCTGAAAGGCACAAAAATAGCCAGCAAATAAACTAAAGTTAGTTGTCCTAAAAAGCAAAAGAAGTACCACATTAGCCAATTATTCAACACTTAGGAGGATTGTACGTCCTATTAAAACAAATCTTTGCAACTTGTGCAGTCTGAAATCACATGCTGAGCATGAGCACATCCACTAATTTGTGTTAAACGATAATATGATAACACTCTCAAATGACTACTACAGGATTGGTCCATCTTCCAGAACTACAGGATAATTGCCAAACATATTACACTCTCAAATTCTTGAAAGGAGCACCATTGGCTGTTTTACATTACTTAAATGCTCTTAGATATCATTTAGAACTTTTGAATTAGGAAAAACCTCATTGGAGGAAGAGAGTGTTATTTGAGCCGAAGTCCAAACAAGGACTCTCCTCGGCCTTGATGCACAAAAAGGAGAAAAAGGCTGGTTACAATGTCGATTTTAAGATTAGCTCTATTACCTTGCGCTTTAACCTTGACTTTTAAATTGTGAAGTACCTCTATGAGCTAAATAAATACGAGTATTGTTCTGTGAAATAACTCGAACTTCAAATCACTCACTTGCTTTAACTACTCGTGCTATGGATGTATATTAGAGAGGAATCACAAAATGAGATGATAAAAATGTGTACTACCTGTCTTGCATTGCCTTTGATGCCCTTAGTTGGTCCCTCCTGGCAAGTAAATGGACATGGCTTGTATACTTTGTTAAGTATATTGCTTCCTCTGTAGCTGTATCACCACCTCCAACAACAGCAAGAACCCGACCCTTGAAAAGTGGTGACGCTCCGTCACAAATTGCACATGCACTAATACCTCTACTCCAAAATTCATCTTCATGAGGTAATCGCAGCCTTTGAGCTCTGGCTCCCGTTGCTACAATAAGACTATGGCACTTTATCTAAAATTCAAAAAGTCAGTAGTAATCCTTTAGAAGGACGTAATATGACAGTGACACACAGGCTGAACTAGGCTAAATTTAAGATCTAATGAATAGCTAAAAAAAAAAGAAGACGACATTCATAGGGACTAAGCCCAACACATCTCTAACAAAGTATGAGAACAAATGCAGGTATTAATATCCCTTTCCAGGAAGTGGCTATCAGAGGAACACTAATACACAACATGTTGTGATCCTTTATTAAAACAATACTCCCTCCATCCCATATTAGATGAACACTTTGCATTTTACACGGTAATTAAGAAATCATTTATAGACTGTTCAACTTTACTATTTTGCCCTTTGCTCATATTAATTAGCCTCTCGAAAAAAAAATCTTTTGGATCTTCAAAATTTGTTTAAACTTCCAAATCATATTAATTGTAGGGGTAAAATGAGAAAAAATTAATTAATTCTATCTTAATTTAGTAAGTGATCAAATAATATGGGACAAATATTTTTAGTAAGATGCCCATCTAATATGGGACGGAGGGAGTATAAGTTTGTTAGAATATCGGAGTAGTAGTTAACTTCTTACAGATCAGAAGCTTGTAAGGTTGCCAGTGGGAACCAAAAAACTAAAGTTGCTTTACTGAGTGCACTAATATGAGAGTGTAACCTACTAAGAACAAGTCAAACTCTCATATTAGGGCTTAAGTACCTTGAACGATCCAGAGCGATCTCAGTAATTCTCTCGAAAAATAAGGCATATTCTTAAAGCATCTTGCCATGTCAACATCTTTAAGAAACTTCTGAAAGAAAATGCCAAAAGGAGAGAATATAAATTGTACAGTTGCACTTAATTAACAACACTTCTGAAGCAAATACCAACTAAATTATAAAACCATAAGGCCTGAAGTCACAGTGTAGCCAAAATGTCTCTTCTCTTGAGTCTCAAAGATAATTACAGAGGATGTTCTTCAACACCTTTCCAAGAGATTGTAAGGAACAGTGCTAATGTTGTTTATCTAAGAAAGGAAAGGAACAAAATCAAGTATATTTTCCTTCCTAGTTCCTCTAGTTTTGAAGATGGAAAGAGAAAATGATGTAAGGTTTACAATCTTTTTGGCTCCAACATTTTCTAGAAGGTATTCTCTCAACTTATTTGAGAGAAAAATTACATATTATAGTCAAATCATAGCAATGTATTAATTAGTTAAAAAATGCAATCATTTTCATAGAAACTTTAGAATAAGAAAGGAAAAGACATGGGCCATTGATTGAAAGGCAGGCCAACTAATGTTTACTGGATCACATAGGTCAAAACCAGTGCATCACAAGGAGCTGTTCCACGAAGATCTAGAAGATTAAGGCTACAACTAAGACGAGCAAGTGCTTTAATGGGGAAAGAAGGATAAACTTAAGCAGAACCTGCAAGCAAATGGAAGCATCACCTTACGTTCACTACTTTGTACAGTAAAAGGAGTGTTCTTGACATCAATAAATTCCACATGTTCCTGAACTAATTTGCCTCCCCATCTCTCAGCTTGTCGTCGCATCCTAGCAAACATGAGGTTAGGATTGAGACTTTTCGCTTTTAACTAAGGAAACTTGGAAACAGTTTCCAAAAAAACAAAACTAAGGAAACTTGGAAAGAGAACAGCCCAAGGTATTCTTGTACCTATCCATTAAGTCAGGGCCAGTTATCCCATCAGGAAACCCAGGGAAGTTTTCTACTTCATTTGTTGTCATCAATTGTCCTCCTGGAACACCACCCACTTGAAACCCCTCAAAAACCACGGGCTTCAAGTTGGCCCGAGCAGCATAAATTGCTGCTGTATAACCAGCAGGACCTGATCCTACTATTACCAAGTTCTCAATACCTTGAGCTGCAAAACCCAAAAAAAAGAAAAAAGAAAATAATTAAAATCACAAGTAACGTTAGAAACTAATGAACGATGGAGCAAGCCAGCTGTTGAGATTATCGCCTAATTTTGTACTGTTCATTTTGATTTAGCTTTCATTTATTTGCTGCAATTATGCCTAGATTGTGAATAATAGGAGATGTTATCTTGTCCAAAATTTGTAGGTTTAGAGATTTGTAAGTTGTGACCTATGTGATCGGTATAAATTCTCTTACTCAAGATGTAATCTTAATTATAATCCTATTCATTATAATTTTTGCTGTTTTGCTCCATAGTTTTTTTTTTTAATGAGTAGGATTATAATCGAGAAATTTTCTTGTAGGGTATAATCAAAAAAACAATCCTACTCATTGAAAAAACAGCAAAAACTATTTTCTTTGCTGCAACAGCAATTAGAAGCGACTCCGTGCTATGGAAACTCAAGAATATCTTTCTCCAAAACAAAGAGAAAGCTAAAGATGGACATGGAAGAATGTCATTAAAAAGCCAGGCCTTCAAATTAACAGGAAAGTTGAAGAGGATCTACTTTAATATTGCTTTCTACAAGCTCCAGTTTTTTCAAATTGCAACAGCTTTGGTGCAAGTGTGTGGCCATTGGGAAGACAAAATGTAATATTCCATCAGCAACAATCAATGGAGTATATTTACAAATTCACGCACTCATTAAACTGATCCTCCTTGACGTAGTGCCAATAGAGGCAATTCATCAAGCATAAGAAGATCAACGTGGCCTGTCAAGGACCAAACTGACTAATTAATTCAAGCACAAATCATCCTTTCTTACTCTATACCCGCTCTATATCAAAATTATCAGTGTTAACAAGCTTAAGTGTAGACAAAATATAAAGCTTTCTTATCTAGAATTCCAAGGTCAAATATGACTAAACATGATCCTCTCTGTTTAAAACTACATTAAGTTTGAACTCTCAAAATAACGGTTTTTGTCCAAAAACAGAATACTTTACAATCCATTATTAACTTTTTAAGTACTTGGTAAGATACAACAGTGCATCCGAACCCTTTTTAAACTGGTAACGTGTGTGTGTGTGTGTGTATGTGTATATATATATATATATATATAGTAGATCTGCACCATAACAGCGCTATCTACAATTACAAAAACCTAACCATGCTTAGGATGACTGCTTCACAAGGAACCTATCATATCAACTAGTGATTCAGTCTCCTCCACATAGTTTTCTTTACACCAAAAATGAAACAAAAGAATACAATTCATCTTGACTTTCTGCACAGAATTGCTTTTGTCCTGAAAAATTCTATAGTTCCTTTCCTTCCAAATTGTCCACCATATACAAGCTGGGACAAGTTTCCACCACTTATTTTGTCTACTGCACCACCATTATAGTTCCAGCACTTCAATAAATCACAGCTTGTTGCTGGCATAGACCATCTTAGTCTTACGATGTTCAAAAAAAAGTTGCCACAATTGTCCTATAGTTATAGGACAATGTAGAAACAGATGGCATCCGGACCCTCTTTTACACCTACCATTACCACTTTCACCCTCCTTACGATTTTAAAGTTAAGAACAGAAAATAAAAAAAGCCAGGGAGTGAACCAAGCATTTTGTCTACCTTAATATTGAACAAGGTGCAAACTTTTTTAACAATGTGCAATTTTAACATTCCTTTTACAAACAAGGCAAGTAAAAAATAGTTAGTATTCAGCTCCAATGTGCATATATTGAGCTACTTTTGGATACTATGTGATATATACAAGTGCATTAAACATCATTACAAAGAAAAAATTCAACTTCTAGAGATCATTATTCAAACAAAACAAAAACAAAAAGAACTTAATATATGCCAATATTAGATTAAACCTATACTTTTATTCTTATGAAAAAAATGCTTAAATTCAATTCAACTCTTGCGAAAAAAAAGTATATACGGTTGTTTAAGCTGATAAATTCAAAATTATATGTTAATCAGCAGGACTGTGTTTATAAATCCACATTTGTGTATATACATTCTTCTACAATGTGGTCATATAAACAGGAATTACAGTAATACAGAATTATATAGTAATAGACCAGAAGAATTAGCTTGTACTTGCTCGCCGGCGGACTCTACGGCGAAGGCTCGAATTGACGAAGACGAGAAACGGAAACGAGTCAGGTGACCGCCGGATGAGTCAACTCGATCGGCTCGACTCGGACCGGAGTTGGTCAAAAGCAAACCGTTCGGAATACGAAGAGCTGTTGAGAAAGTTGAAGGTGCAGGCATAAAGCCGGAGACATACCAGCGAGTTGAATTCCCGGAGATCTCGGTTCCGGTACCGATTCCGGCTCCGACGGCGCCGTTAATATTGGGAATAGTAGTAGTAGTAGCCATTTGGTTTTGGACCGTACCGTGACGGAATATAAAAATATGAACCAAATAGTTTAGTGAGGTTGCTCGTAATTTTTAAAAATATTATCATATCAATGATAATCTTTCGAAAATAGTATATTTTTAAAAAATTCAATACGAATACGATAATAATTTTACAGAGTTCGAACAATATTGATTTTGATCATCTTATATAAGTAAAAGACAACAACAAACAACATACTCAATGAAATCTCATAAAATATGATCTAGAAAAAATAGAGAGTACGCAGATCATATAAATATTTTGTGAAAGTAAAGAAATTGTTTTCGAATAACGTGCATCACATCCGAGTACAACAAGAAAACAATGGAAGGAAGCATAACTCTTATAAATAAAAAAAAAAACAGTGTAATGTCTATATGAGGTAAACAATAATAATATCAAAATAGTGTGATAATCGAAATACAATAAAACATAACAAAACTATACGATACGACTAATTCTACAAGCAGACGCCAAACCTACGTAAGGCAAGAAGACACTCTATTCCTGCTATTTTTAGAAAATTCGAATAACGTTGATTTTGATCCTCAAGTTATATAAGTAAACGATAGTGGTTACTTTAGTTGTGTTGTACTTTCTTTGTAGATATAACATGAACTTGCTCTTTAAAAGATATAAATTTTCAAACTATTTTTAAATGAAAATTATTTATTTCTCCGTTATATATAAGCGCAAATTTATTAATGGAATTATATGATGAACATATAATGAAACCTTCTAAAAGTTGTTAAGATAATTAAGTGCAATATCAATAGTTCAAGGTCATGATTTTCTACTCTTAAAGATAATTTATAAACTGTTAAATTAAATTGTTTTACCTAACCAAAATTTAATTAAGAATTAATAGTGCACTTTACCTAGTTAATTAAATATATTCGAATAATTAATATACTATCATATTAAAAATTCTAGACGAAAACAAGTATCACGTTATTGTGTATAATTAAAGTGATGGGACAAAGAGGATCTAACAATGGATTTGCATGTCTAGCAAAGATTGATATACTTATATTATTTTAGGATCTATTTTTCCAAATTAAAAGTCACAATATTTAAATTTTAAATTTTGAATTTATTGATGAAAAAAAACTTGATATAATCATTCAAAATATGAAATTTACTAATCTAACTAATAATCCTATTGCATAGCACCATATTTGAAGAGAAAATCACTCTTTCCTCAATATTTGAATTCAAAAACTCGAGTGAAGAGTGTGAAGATCGTATTTATTCTTACTATACATTCTCAATGTTATGTTTGTTAATAAAAAGTCACCGTCTAAATCCTACTAAAAATATTTTCATTTTCAAAATTTGAACTCAAATTTTTTATTAAGAATAAAGAAATCTCATTTATCTAACCATTCCACTGAATATATTTATGTTCTAAATAAGAATGCAAAGTCCAATAGATCAAACTCCTTTCACACCTTACCTTCCTTGAAAGAAGGCATTTATTCAAGTGGGAAAAGAGGAAAGTGATTATTGTGGATTTGTGGTTGGTGAATGAAAGGAAAAGGTACCTTTAAGACATAGAAATTATACAACAAACATGTAGATAAGTAGTGATAAAGAAAGAATAATAAATACTCTCTCCGTTTTATATGTCGTCTTTATTAAAAATAAATATTCGTTAGTATTTATCATTTCACAAATCGATACATATATAATATTATTATTTTATTATATTCTTGAGAATTATTAGTTTTGAAAGTATGCATTTGACCAATAGAAAAAAATTAAATGATTAATTCATGTTCATTAATTGGTCAATTTTATTAATTAAAATAAATTAATTTATGTTCATTTATCAAAAATTAACTTTAAGAGAAGACTAAATAAAGGTACAATGATAAACTTACCTAATTTCTTAAGGAACTTAAAATCTAAAATGAAAACATATAAATAGGAACAGAGGGAGTACAAGAAAACAAATAAGTCTAGAACTAAATAAAGAGATAGGGTACACATATGGAATTAACTATGAATTTATTGATAATCCCCAATTATTTAGTTGCTAAATAATTTTTAACTAATTGAATTTTTATATAATTTATTATTAATTTATAGTTAAATGAGATTAGCATGAATTTTTTTTCTTTAACTATAAAATTTTATCCATCGCTAATTTTTTATTTTCTTTCGATAATAGAGTGATGGGGGTGGGGTGTGTGGGGTCAAAAAATTCAGCTACCTAAACCAAACTTTAGAAACTTTGAATACATCCAAAGTTCAATTAATCAAATTTTCAACATTACTATACAAATTCATTATTAAAAAAAACGCTAATTTTTAATAGACGTTTTTGTTAGATGCAACAAAAATATGAAATTTTCGACTGAATATCCATAATATAATAATGGATATGGAGTGTGAGATTGATCGAAATTCAATATTTTTTGTTGAAATCTTACTTATGACGTTTATAAATATATGTATGTGAGTGAGTGGTTATGAAATTACCTCATTTTTAAAAATCTCTTTTGAAATCATTTCACCTTCATTGGGTTCGGAAACAGCCGTCCTACATTGGTAGGAGTCAAGTCTGCGTACACTCTACCCTCTCTAGACCCCACGATGTGGGATTTTACTGGGTTGTTGTTGTTGGGTTCTATGCCATATTCATAACTATTGTTCCTGTTTATATAAATAATTAGTACTTTTCAAGCAACTTTACATGTGTTATCTTTTTTGACTGTTTTACTGTAGATATTACGTCTTATAAAATTCAATATCTATTTTTTTCGATCGAAAAATATAAAAAGTCAATAAAGTAATTTTGTTTCCAACGAAAAATCCAAAGGGAAAAGCAATTTGTACATTAAATATTAATTTAAATTTAAATTATAAAATAGGAAAGAAAGTATATTTCAAGCTCCTCTAAGTTGAATGAAAAATACAAAACAAACTTTTCCAATAATATATTTTAGTAGAAGACAAATTATTATGACTTTATCCACATGGACACAGCTTATTATATTATGTTAATTATTATTAAATGGTTCCCTATCATAATTGTTTGCTCAATATTGTGGCCAAAATATTATGATTCACTCTATTAAATTGAATAAAATAATTATTTTTTGAAATTCCATAGAAATTTGCGATCGCTATTCTTCAACGGCATAATAAATAAACCTGTTTCTATATAATAGCTCAAAACCACGTATTAGGCAAGTTTGATATAACAAACTCGACTAAATCAACATTAATTGGATGAAATCAATTGTTAATTTCATCATCTGCTGCACCAACTCAATCATCGTCACAATTCCACACAGTGGGCAAAAATTCTTTAGTCAAAACCTTTGATTTAAGAAATGGACAGTAGAGGCCCTACAAACAATTATTACTACTAAATTATCAATATATTGATGTCCACTTGTACTGCTCATTTTCTCCCAACAAATCTAGAGTGATGGTCACTTCAATGGACTTTTTTTTATTGGAAAAATTAATATACTAGTTAATTAATTAAAATTATTATAATTTAGTTAATTTATAATTTCTTATTAAAATTTAGTATTAATTATGATTGGAGTTTGTATAATTTAAAATTTATATAACTTTTGTATAATATAATATAATATAATTTGTATAACTTTTTAAATTTTAGAGGTTTGAGTTTATATCAATTTCTTATTTTAATTTTGTTCAAAAATAGCTCAATTATATCCGAACTATACAAATCCGTAAATTATACAAACGAGACAATTTAAACTATAGCTATAATCCGTAAATATGTAAAATATAACTATAAAGTCTAATTAAATTTATTATAATAATTAAACACAATATATATATATATATATAATGATGTCAGATTAATTTATACGTATTTCGATTATTTTATCGAATATTTATTACCCCATCAACACATCGGATAACTGAATCTCTGAACTTGACAATATATCACGTTAGACAACATATGATTGGAGCATAGTTTGCTTTAGAATTTAATCCCCCACCCACCCACCCACCCACTCAGCCCCTAGATATATAAAAATTAAAATAAAGTAAACATAAATATAAATTTAATTCTTGTACATTCTCAAATTTGAAACCTTCTATTCCTAACTTAAGAATTTTTGGCTGTTTGTCATAAAATAATATTCTCAACCTAAGTGGGACCAGTTTTAAAGAATTAAGTTTTGTAAATAACTATTTTATTTCTACATTAATATATATTAATGAATTAGTAATACGCAATTAACATTTATGTTTATGCTTACACGTTTGTATAGTCAAAAAAATACACGAAGCAATAAGGTATTTTACACAAAGAATACAATATATTATCCAGATTCAAACAAAGAGTTCAAGTCAAATACCTAAATAATTAAATAATAATTTAGGTTATTTTCTCATGATATAATGCCTAAAATACCGTATAAGAAAGGAAAAAATATTTTTTTTCTTTTGTTCATATTAAATAGTTAATAACAACAACAACATATCTAAGTGAAATCTTAAGAGAGAAGAGTATACACAAATATTACTTTTATTTTGTGGAGGTATAAAGACTGTTTTTCAAAGCCCCGAGCTCAAGTGCAGTAAATCAAATTATTTACGAAAAAAGAAATACAACATCGAAGAAAACATGTCAATTAATAAGAAAAGCAGTACAAAGCATTCAAAAGAACAGTAACAATAACAGTGAAATAAGGCGATAATTAAAACACAATAGACAATAAATGATAACAGACATCAAAAATAAGAAACTACATATATAAAGCTAATACTAGCTAAGACAGACACAATTCATGACTTTTTTTTGATAATTCTCCTAGAAATGAAGAAAATCCTATACAAAGCAATTCCCCTTGTTGAATCCTACGCGACGTGAATTTGTATTTATAGAGGAATGACTATATAAAAATTTAAAAAATTAGGTTATTATGTTCACATCTTATAATAAAAATTTTACAATGTAAAATTCAATTAAGGATCTCATCTGTTCCACCACAACCGCCCAATAATCTTAATAAATAAATAATCAACTACATATATTTAGAATGTGACTTTCTCATTCTATTACTACTATATAAGAAGAGGTAACCACAATACAAAAGTTTCATTCTTTTGACAAAAAAAGAAATTCAAAAGAAGAAAAAAAGTTATCTTTGCATTTCTCATGAACTTCGGAGTCGTGTTAGGTTTCTATTGTTGGGATTGGGAGTTCTTAACTGCCCTTCTTCTTTTCTCCACTCTTTCTTATATCTAACAAAAAATATTTTTTAATAATTTTCTAAAAAAAAATTATTTCAAAAAACCCAAAAGGGGTTGATCATTTTGTGTTTCTCTACTCATTTCACCAATTTTCTTGAAAAAAAAATTTACAAAAAAAAAGGGTTCATTTTTTGTGTTTTTCTTTCATGTTTTAGCAATTTTCTAGGTTTTCAAAAACTCCAACAACAAAACAAACAAAAAGGAGTTGTTTATTTTGTGTTTTTCTACTCATTTTACCAATTTTCTTGGAAAAAAAGTTCTTCTTTTTTGGGGGTATTATGGAGGTATTAGAAAAAGTTAATCAAATAAGTGATGAAAAAAGTTTGTTAGAGTATGTTGTGATGAAGACTTCACCATCACCATTTTTATTGAAAACCTACAAGTTGGTGGAAGATCCGGTGACGGACGACGTCGTTTCTTGGAATTCCGATGGGTCGGCGTTTGTTATATGGCAGCCGGCGGAATTTGCAAGGGATTTGCTTCCTACACTCTTCAAACATAGCAACTTTTCAAGCTTTGTCCGGCAGCTCAATACCTATGTAAGTTAAATCTCTCCTTCTACTATTATCGCGTTCTATATTTAGATCAGATCAATAAATACAACACGAATGTTAAGGAAAACATATTTTAGGAAAACACGTTTTTTTTGATAAAAATGTGCTCATCGAAAACTATTTTCGTGATATAGTTGTTGATAAAAATGTCCATAGATAGAAAATTTATCTGCTTTGCATCAGATCAATGAATATAACAGAGTGTTTGAACCCTTTTAGAATATATGTTAGGAAAACACTCTTATTTTGGAGTAGCTAGCCATTAAAATAATGATTATATTATTGACATAAATTATACTAGCTTAGAGCTTAGGTTAATAATAATAAGAAAGATAAGATGTATTACTAATTGTCAAAGGCACATGCAAAGCACTCATAAAATGGTTAATCACTTTGGATTAAGGTTGTCTTATATGTACACTTTTCAATTAACATGCGTAATAATAGTGTTTTCACTAACTAAGTGGAAAGGGTAGTGGAGATTAAAAAGTACATTTTTTTTCTTGGATTAAAAAGTTTCTCATCTATTAAACTTGTGAGAAAAGTTTTTTTTCTTTCTTTTGAGGCAATATTATTGACTCATAAATTGTCATTTAAGTTCGAGATGAGTAATTATGTATAATATCATTTTCAAATTTTGAATCGTAAGTTTGTTTTTCATATGATTCATGAAATTTACTCTAATCATCCATTTTGCATATATGACACTAGGGTTTTCGTAAAATTACAACTAGTCGATGGGAGTTCAGCAACGATAAGTTCAAAAAGGGGAAAAAAGATTTACTATGTGAAATCCGTCGAAGAAAAGCATGGACAAACAGGCAACATCCAAACAACAACAATAACAACATACAGAGTCAGGACGCGAATAGTAATAACAAGAAAAATAATACAGAAGAAGATCAGAGGTCATCATCATCAACTTCATTATCATCTAAATATATAAATCTTGTCGATGAAAATAAAAGGTTGAAAATGGTAAATGGAGTCCTTAGCTCTGAGCTTTCACTCATGAAAAACAAGTGCAAAGAATTAATTGATATTGTTAGCATATTTGCTAAAAATCCAGAGAAAGAAGAAGAAAAAAAGCCAATGCTATTTGGAGTAAGATTGGAAGTTCAAGAAGAAATGGAGAGAAAGAGAAAAAGAGTTGAACTTAATGAAATAGCTAGTGTTTTCTCTCTCAATTATGCAAATAAAGTAAAAATTTAGAGAGACAAAAATCAAGTGGTTAATTAATATATGTAATTGTACTATGTTATATAAATCTTTTCATGCTTGTAGTATATTAATTAGTACGTATACCTAAGTTGTATGAATTTTGCAAGTGTTTTTTCATGTGAAATGTTAACATGGCATATAATAAAAAATTTCAATAATCATTTGCCTTTTAAAAATTACAATGTGTTCTAATTAATTTCTTTATTAAATTCTCTAGTCATAGTTAGCTTGTATCTCTCCCGGTCATATTTTAGTATGATCTCATCGTAAACTTTCATTTCGAAGCTAGCTATCTTCCTAATTATTAAATTGGAACATATAATGCATATGTACACTCTTCAATATACTACAATATTACGGGAATGAGACGACGTGACATGATGCAACGACCACATACATATATAAGTTCTCACAAATGTGCATCTTCGAGTGGTTTAGCTAATTCCTAGTCTCCCAGTATCAATATTTTGTCTGCTAGAACATGTTACGATGATAACATCGATCAATGATCGATGGAGCCAAAATTTTGAAAAGAGTGTTCAAGCTTTAATATTATGAAAAGTAATATTTGATTTATATATACAAAATAATTTTTGACAAATGGTGTTCAAATAATCATCCTTCGCCGTCCGTAGCTTCGTCCCTGGTATTAATATTTTGTATTTTGATACTGTTCCTAAGTCTACTTTTATTTGTCTATTATACTAAGAACTAGATGTTCACTTTTACTTGTTCAGTTGAAAAATCAAGAAATACTATACTATTATATACTCATTTTATTCTTATTATTAAATTCTAAACATATTTAGGAATGATACAGTAAAATTATTATTTTATTTATTATTTATTTTTTTTTTTTTTAATGAATGTTGCGTATGTTAGTTGTATTTTTTAATGAATGTGCCAGTTGAATTATGAATAAATATGAACTGACATTCAAACTACTTCAAAACTTCAAAATAAACGTGGCATGAAATTATGGAAATCTAGAGATGGTCAAAATCTTGGAGATTTTATATTCTCTAATTGATTAGAGGTTCAAAATTTCAACTTTTATGTGGGACATGAAAAAGAGAAAAATGACAAAACAATGTTCAATGAAATTGAAATACTAACAAAAATAGGATATTGTCTTCTATATGAACCACTAATATTAAAAAAAACATTTATTGTGATGAAATAATTTAGAGTTACTTTCAAAAAGTAGAAAAAAAATTAAGGCATTGTATATTATTATAAATAGTTCAAATTTGATTGGAAGACTCGACTATTTTGATCATACCAAAAAGAAGAAAACTTAAAAGTGATTAAAAGAATTTGAAAGTCATGACAAGAATTTTCAAAGTTTGACTATATATTAAATTATTGATAGAGTCAAGATTTGAAATTTATGAATTTTTTAATTTATTATCGAACTCATAACTCGTTTTAGTTATTGTTTCCAATATTTAATATTTATACATATTTAATGAACTTTAATACAAAATTTAAGCTATTCATCCGAAGTCATACCTAATATTATAGCTCCACCAAATTATAATGATCTCTGAAATCATAACAAAATTATTTTACTTTTTCTATAAGGATTACTTATTTAGGATCAACCTGCTTTATTGGTCGATGAGCTCCTTTTTTGACTAGTAAGGACACAAGAAGCAAAAATACTTGTGCGAAAGACGTTTTCTTCTCTGCCTTCTCCCTCCAAAGCGAGGGAGAGACTTCATCCCTATCTGTATCACTTTTTTGATAGTTTCATAACTGAACTAATAGGTGCTTATATTTTTTACTTGAGCTATCACAAATTATTTATCAAAACATATTTAAAGTTGACTAGACCAAGTATTTGAATTATACAATCGCTAAAAGGCTCGTGACATCTTAATTTGCCCATAAAATTCGTTCACCTGACTCATTAGTTTTAAGACGTGGTTGGTTATCCGTAGTATTATTAGTAATTCTCCTACTATTGTATTATTCGATTTTACTAATACCTATTGCTTTCTTTGCTTCGTTTATCGTACTATTTGTGGTTGCTATTGTTCTTTTCTCCATTATTTTCTATATGTTTCACTTGAGCCGATGGTCTATTGGGAAACAACCACTCTATCTTTAGTACAAGGTAGGGGTAAGGCTGCATACACTAAAGATATTGTTGCTGTAGTTCAGATAGAAAACTCGCAAAAAAGTGATACTTCAGATGTGTTTTTGACTATTATCTGTCGTTGAAATCAAAGAAATTGACTAGTACTAGTATGTTATAATAACTTGAATATATATATGAACATGTTACATGATTGAGAATTCATCATGAAGTCCATCTAATTCTCCTTTAAGACTATGTTGTTGAATGATCAAAACAGATGCAGTTACTGAGAAATCAGAAGCAGAAAGAATATCACCAATAGGCCCTAACTCAGGACATTCTTCCCAATCACTCATCCCTACTGTTAACACTGAATTCACCCTCCCTCCTCGTCCCACAATAAACAAACCATATTGTCCTTCTAATGACCTTAACGTCGAAAATGTCTGTCCTGAATTTACTAGGTATTTCTCCACGTAAGCAACGCGTCCACCAGCAACATGTTTGTCGTAAAACTCAGCAAAACACTCATCATCTATCTTCATTTCTTCTAACTGCTCGCTAGTACTAGCTTTTGCTTTACCAATTCTTGATGATACACTGTCTCCTGCGGCTTCTAGTAAGAATCTAATTACAGTTAGCTTTACTCCAGGATGTCGTGCTACACGTCCTGCATACACAAGTGCTTCCCTGTCATCCTTTCCACCGATGAATATCACTGCTGCATTGAGTGATATTGATGATCTCGCAATCACTGTTTTACCAAGTCCTCTGTCTACTAGTATCCCAACCGAACAAGGTGCATTTCGAAGAACCTGAGATAGATCATAACATAGTATAGATTACAAAATGGTCCATTACACAATGTATGTACTGAATGAGGGATTTTGCTTGACATACCTTACGATTGATATGGCGAAAGCCTGTGTTAACGACCTGAAGTCGTCCATCTTCCTCTTGAATCTTATGAAAAGGAAGTATAACAAGATGTACCAACAAGTCCTCAGCAAGGATACTTATGTCTTGATGCATGTTATTGATGGTAGAAAGTACCATCATTCGTTGTAAGTTAACACCTTGACAATCATCGTTTAAATAAGCATTGACATCTTTGGTGATTGTATCTCTCATTTCAATAACAGTAGGGTCAGTCACAGTTACAGCATCAACACCATCGCCTTGTGTTATCAATGTTGCTGCTATTTTATCTGTTAAATCGATCATATCAGTTAAGTAGACCATTATCCCTGGATTTACTGGCCCTCGCGAAATTTCCATGAAGTTTATTGCTGAGAAAACATCTTGTGGACTACGAATGCAGAGCAATATTCGAAGCTCATTCACTGGATTGACACATTGTAATGCCATTTTCTGCATTGGTGAACGTCTCCTTGCACGTTCAATGATTTTTGCAACGACTACTGGGGTGTATATTATGGTAAGAAACGTCACAAACACCAATGCGAGACTTGTTGACATACTTATTATATTCATCTGCATCCACAAGTCGCAAATCATATCACACGAACAAACAAAAAATAATCACTATGATAACGGAGAAAACAAATAGACATAATACTTAAAACAGACACTCAAGCTTCGCTTCAACTAACAAGACTTGGTCTCGACTGACAACTAAACACTCCAACTCGAAGGTCATACTCAAAGTCGGAGTGTTTACTTACCAGCTAAGGCCAAGTTTGAGTGTCTGTTTATATATCATGCCTATTATAGAGACAGATAGGACATACGCGGTATGCATTAATAGCTAGGTAGACTTGAAAATGGCCCTTGATATTGAGTAACAATCCAGTAGCAACTGATTCAGGCCAGTGAAGTCCAAGCATCAAACCAGAAACAACAGAACCAACAACTTTACCACTTGTTGCAATTATAAATGGAACAATAATTCTTCCCCATGTAGCAATTTTACCAGCCTCAAATTCAGAAAGTTTAGCCTCAGTACCAACCCAAAAGAAAAACAATGGATAAAAAATTGTCCTAAAAATATAATTCACTTTCCCAATCATCATTTTTGATATTCTTCCTTCTCTTGGCATAAACAAACCAACCAAAAATGCATTCAAAACTTTCGTATAACCAACAATTGGTGACATACTACATATTAAGATTACAAATGCTAATGCTACAACTAAATGTGATCCTTTCATAGGTTTCCCTTCTGGATTTTCGTTATTCACCCATTTCATAACAGATGGTACTACCTTCGATGCTAACAACGTTTGAAACACCAAAATCGCCATCATCTCTACCATCATTTTCACACTACGATTCTGAAAGTTCTTATCAGGATCGAATATGAGAAATCCTATAGCAATTAAAAGAATCGATACAACATCAGAGTGTATACCAGCTTCAACAATAAATCTACCAATATCTGATTTACCAATCTTCAGATCAGTTATCAATCTAGTTAACAGAGGTGAATCTGTTCCAGCTAGAACGATCGCGAGGCATGAACTGAATACAGGATTTGATTGTTTAGATATATTCAGAAGTGGAGTGATCAAACATGCTAATACAAATGTAGTAAGTACCCCTGAATACGCGACTTTGGCCTCTGGTAAAGTCAATTGCAGGAATATATTGGGATCAATCTCTAATCCAACGACAAACATATGACACACCATAATAGCATCCACAATGTAATTCAACGTCTGTTGAACTTCACTATCGTTTAAGAACCTTGAACGTACAAATTCAAGATTGCTAAGTAGCAATCCCACCTGCATGACAGTGTATATCTATTACAAGGACGTCTCAATAAAATTACCTTAAATATATATATACTTACAATGGATTCAGCAATGATACGAGGCTGGGAAATAGGACGAAGGAGGAGGTGAACACAGTTACATAAGAACATCGCGAAGAAGAAACCTAACAGGTAAACAGACATTGATGCAATTCTTATCGTAATTTGATTTCGACATTCTACTTTCGTATTGTTCTGTTTCAAGAAATCCATTTTTTTTTAAAAAAAAAAATTTCTTCAAATCAATTAGCAAAAAGAGAAAATGAATCTATAGTTATTTGTTATTCCTCAAGAGATGGTGATCCTCAAGAAATTCATTTCTTTCTCCTACTTATTAGCTAGTAATATTTTGGTCACATTATTCAAATTAAATTAAGAGAATTTGAAATGGCTTATTAGAGTAATTATGTATATACACATTTTCATTTGTCAAACTTGGCCTCACCTAGTAAGTAAGCAATCAAACTTTTAGCGAGCACATCTAGACACCTCTGGCAACTGAACATTTCAACTCATCTTCATTGTGTCTCGTGATTACCTGACGCTGACGTGACAAATAAATTTTGGAACCTTCATTTGAGTCCACAAGGTGAACTCTGAAACTTCCAAGTCTCAAATCTACTCATCTAACTCAAAAACAAGGCCCAAAAGGGAGATCAACCCTAACTGGTTAATAAGGAGGAGGATATGAGGGAACAAGTGCTCAGCTAGTCAATCAATAGCTCTAGATCCAACTAAAGTACAACCTCAAAAGTACAAACACAGCTAGCCCCACCAGATGTCAAAAAAAGAAGGCTTAGGGGATTCTAACTCTAAATAAAAAAATAGGGCCCAACAGTAATTCACAAGCCTGACTGGGTGGAAATCGCTATATAAAGGCTACAAAATAGGTGCTACAATAGTGAAGGACACTAGGTCTTAGATATTCTCACCAACAACGGCTACATCAACTAAGGGTCAACCCAAACTCAATTCTAAGGCACAATTCTACCAACCACTTAAGTATCGAACAAGCCAACAAAATAGGCTAATCAAAGCAAAACTAAGGCATAATCAATACTTTTACCAACTAAATTGAGAGTCTCAGAAAGGCAACCTAGCCTAAGGCTCATACCGGGAAAAGTCAAAATGCCCTTAAACTATTTGAAATGAACAAAAATGCCCTCCATTTATAGTTTGGTCTACAAATGCCCTTGCCGTCAATTTAATGGGTCAAAAATGCCCTTCCGGTCATAAATATATAGCTTTTTTCTTTTTGAACACATTTTTTTCCTAATAATATTTCTTTTATTAGCAAATATTTATTCTACTTCAATTAAAAAAATTAAAAAATTAAAAAAAATTCTTATTTTATTATCATTGAGTGTTGCCTCACTAAAAACCTTACCAGAAAAATCTAGTGGGACAAAACCTTGGTTAAGGAAAAAAGAGTGCATCGCATATTTTACTCCCCCTGATGAAAACTTCATTTGATATTTTGGAGACGACGCATTCCAACCTTGTATCTTAACTTCTCAAAAGTTGATGTTGGTAATGCCTTTGTGAAAACCTCTGAGCCAGAACTATCTGGGGGGAAAGCCATCCTGCACCAATCCTGCCTCGACCCTTTTTTTCAAGAGGAACTGCTTTTTCAGTACCCTCAAAAAGAAGGGAAGGTGTCTGGGCTCGTTCCTCGCGATAAAATAGAAGGACAGTCGGTGTTGAAGCTCCGGTCTTCTTTGGATATCAGAAAGGACAGATCATCAAAGTTGCTGCCATGTGACCAGAAGGTCACGGGTTCAAGCCTTGGAAACAGCCTCTGGCAGAAATGCAAGGTAAGGCTGCGTACAATAGACCCTTGTGGTCAGGCCCTTCCCCGGACCCTGCGCATAGCGGGAGCCTTAGTGCACCGGGCTGCCCTTTTTTATTTTTAATCAAAAAATTTGAGCTTAAGTTTTGAATGCGAAATCATCTTTGATAGGAAGCATTTTACTCCTTAGATTAGTAAATACATATAGAAATCGAGTAAACAATTCCTTTCCCCCTATAAAATATAATAAAAATATATGTTAGAAAGAAATATAAGCTTTAGCTTAATTAATATCTAAGTTGACACTTGTAAATGCACAAATTCTATTTTTGAATTCCAAACTCCACTGTTTTCAACCATGCATTAAAACTTGTACAAGTAATTCGTTATTGTTATAAAAATATATTAACTTTGCAAGAAATAATTAAAAAGAGATAGTCAGAGAAAAGGAGAAAGAGAAGAAAATTGCCTTATATATCTGTCAATATGTGTTCTGCAACATTGCCTATTTATAGGCAGAAGAATAAGAGTAATACCAAGTGGGAAGAAAGAAAGGAGGACCAAGTGGGCAACTTGTCCAATTTTTAGTGGGCTCCACTTGGGAAAATGACATTCATATACAATACTCCCCCTTAGATGTCCATATATAATGTGCTTCTTTAAAGACTCTATAGGAAATAATATACATATTAATTGTAAACATCCATAAATATTGTGCCTTGTTAAAACCTTACTAGGAAAAAACAAGTGGAAAAAAGTCTAGTGAAGGAAAAAGAGTACACAAACCTGGTAATACGCCTTGAGTGCTGCCTCATTAAAAACCCACTGAGACAAAACCATGGTTAAGGAAAAAAGAGTGCAGCACATATTTTACTCCCCCTGATGAAAACATCATTTAACATCTCGAAGATAACACATTCCAATCTTGTATCTCAATTTCTCAAAGGTTAAAGTTGACAATGCTTTGGTAAACATATTTGCTAAATTATCACTTGAACGGATGTGTTGAACATCTATTTCACCTTTCTTTTGAAAATTATGGGTAAAGAAAATTTTTGGTGAAATATGTTTAGTTCTGTCTCCTTTGATGTATCCTCCATTTAATTGAGCTTACAAGCAACATTGTCTTCATACAATATTGTTGGAGCATCTTTTGTCAAAGAAAGGCCACATTTTTTTTGAATGTGTTGAGTTATTGATCTTAACCAAACGCATTCTCGACTTGCTTCATGAATGACTATTATCTCTGTATGATTTGAGAAAGTGGCAACCATAGTTTGCTTTGTTGAACGCCATGATATAGCTGTACCACCACATGTAAATAAATAACCTGTCTGCGATCGACCTTTATGAGGATTAGACAAATATCCCGCATCTGCGTAACCAATCAACTGTGACGTGGATTCATTTGAGTAAAACAATCTCATATCTGTGGTCCCTCAAAGGTATCTGAATATATGCTTAACTCCATTCCAGTGTCTTCGAGTTGGGGAAGAACTAAATCTTGCTAACAAATTTAGTGAGAAAGCTATATCTGATCTAGAATTGTTGGAAAGATACATTAATGCACCAATTACACTAAGGTATGGTATTTCAGCACCAACAAACTCTTCATCATTTTCATGAGGTCGAAATGAATCTTTATTAATATCAAGAGATCTCACAACCATTGGGGTACTCAGTAGGTGTGCTTTATTCATGTAAAATCTCCTTAAAATATTTTCTATATATGTTGATTGATGGACAAACATCCTATTTGCAAAAAATGTTCAATTTATAAACCAAGACAAAATTTTGTCTTTCCGAGGTCTTTCATTTCAAATTTCTTTTTCATACATTTTACTGTCTTTGAAAGTTCTTCAGGAGTTCCGATAATATTCAAATCATCAACATATACTGCTATTATGATAAATTCAGATCCAGACCTTTTCATAGACACAAGGGCAAATTAGATCATTTTTATATCCTTCTTTTAACAAATATTCGCTAAGACGATTGTACCACATTCGCCCTGATTGTTTCAGCCCATATGTAATTTTTTAAAGTTTTATTGAACAAGTTTTCCTGGAATATTTATATATTTCAGGCATTTTAAATCCTTTAGAAATTTTCATAAAGATATCGTTATCTAGAGAACCATATAAATAGGCTGTAACGACATTCATCAGATGCATGCCAAATTTTTCATGAACTGCCAGATTTATAAGATACCTAAAAGTAATTGCATCCACCACAGGAGAATATGTTTTCATATAATCAATGTCGGGTCTTTGCGAAAATCCTTGTGCCACAAGTTATGCTTTATATACGACTTCATTTTTCTCATTTCATTTTCGCACAAAAAAACCAGTTGTACCCCACTGGTTTTATACCTTTAGGTGTTTGGACTATCGGTCCGAAAACTTTACATTTTTTCAAGCGAAGCTAATTCAACTTGAATTGTATCTTTCAATTTTGGCCAATCATTCCTCTATCTACATTCATCGACAGATTTTGGTTCAAGATCGTTATTTTGTTGCATTATTTCCATAGCAACATTATAAGCAAAACTATTATCGATAATTACATTATTTTGGTTCCATATTTTTTCCGATGAGACATAATTTATTAAAATTTCTTTATCATTTTTAGGCGCCTAAACCTCTTCCAAGGTTTTATCAATTGTTATGTCTTCTTGCTCTTCTTGAGCAGGTTTGTCATATCATGACCATCTTGATTGTTTGCTCCTTTTCTTTTTGAGGATTTTTATCTTTGGAATCAATCGGTCTACCACTTTTTAAATGTGGTTTAGACTCATTTGCATTAATTAATTATCCTTCTAGGACATCAACTTGAATTGGAGCATTAGCAGACGAAATATAAAATTTAGTAACTCTTGATAGGTTAGTGAATGCATCTGGCAGTTGATTTGCAATATTTTTTAAATAAATTATCTTTTGAACTTCTAGTTCACATTTATTTGTACGAGGATCTAAATGAGATAGTGATAATGCATTCCAATCTATTCCCTTTTCAACTGCTTATTTTCTCCCCCTAATACTGAGTATTCTGATTCATCAAAATGACAATCAAAAAATCTTACAGTGAATAAATCTCCAGTCATAGATTCCAAATATTTTATGATAGAAGGAGATTCATACCCAACATATATCCCCAATCTTCTTTAGGGTCCCATCTTTGTGTATTGTGGTGGAGCAATCAAAACATATAATCCACACCTAAATATTCTAAGATGAAAAATGTTTGGCTCCTGACCAAAAACCAATTGTAATGGGGAGACTTTATGATAACTTGTGGGTCTGATTCGCACAAGACTTGTTGCATGCAAAATAGCATGACCCCATAATAAAATAGAAAGTTTTGTTTTCATAAGCATTGGTCTAGCAATTAATTATACACGTTTAATTAATGATTCCGCTAGACCATTTTGAGTATGAACATGAGCAACCGGATACTCAACTGTTATCCCAGTAGACAAACAATAATCATTAAATGCCTGAGATGTGAACTCACCAGCATTATCAAGACGAATTGTCTTTATTGCATAATCTAAAAATTGTGCTTTTAACTTAATTATTTGAGCAAATAATCTCGCAAATGCCATATTACGAGTTGATAATAAGCACACATGTGACCATCTTGTAGATCCATCTATTAAAACCATATAATATTTGAATGGTCCACATGATGGGTGAATGAGCCCACATATATCACCTTGTATACGTTCCAGAAATGTTGGGGATTCAATGCCACTTTGATTACTGAGGGTCTAGTAATCAATTTTCCTTAAGAGCATGCAGCACAAGAGAATTCTTGAATTGAAGAATCTTTTGATTCTTCAAAGAGTGTTCATGTAAACTTTCAATTATTTTGCGCATCATATTAGAATCGGAATGACTCAACTGATAATGCCAAATAATAAAATCATTTGAGTTAGTAAAATTTTGGTTTACTATGACATGTGTTTCAACCATGTTGATACTTGTGAAGTATAAGCCGGATGAAAGAGTGGGTAACTTTTCAAGTATAAACTTTTTGCCCGACATCATTGTAGTAATGTAAAGATATTCATTTTTTTCATCATATGTAGTCTCAATATGATAACCATTTTGATGAATGTCTTTGAAACTTAATAAATTTCTTTAAGATTAACTACAATATAATGCTTCATTAATTGTTAAATTTGTTCCTCTGATAAGTACAACTTTAGCTTTTCCGGATCCTTGAATTAATCTTGTACTATCAGATATTATATTAATATTAGCATCTTTCATAATCAAATAAGAGAAATATTTCTTATCTCTTAAAATAGTGTGTGTTGTGGCACTATCAATAAGACACATATCATCATAATTGATTTTGAATCCAACTGATGACTGGGGAATTTTCATATTCTAATATAGGAGTTAATATATCTGAAGAAAATTAGAAATTCGTGCTGATAACGTGTTATAAAATATATTAACTTTGCAAGAAATAACTAAAAAAAAATAGTGAGAGAAAAGGAGAAAGAGAAGAAAATTGTCGTGTACATCTGTCAATATGTGTTCTGCAGCGTTGCTTATTTATAGGCAGAAGAATAAGAGTAATACCAAGTGGGAATAAAGAAAGGAGGACCAAGTGGGCAACTTGTCCACTTTTCAATGGGCCCCATCTGGAAAAATGACATCCATATACAACAATTATTTCAAATATCTTTGATTTTTTATTATGTCGATGTGACGTTGATATGGGGCTGGACAATGTTGTGTGGAGGAAATACAACATAATTATTAAGAAAGACAATTTCTATATGTATAGAGTATTTCACATATACACAAAATTAATAATTAATTTCATGACTCGAATCCATTTATAAATAAATTTACCCCCGCCCCCATAATTAATGGTGTGCAAAAATAGAATCAATCAATAAATCAAATCGAAAAAATGATATTGGGTTATTACTATTGGGCTAATGAGTTCTTAATGATTTTATAAAAAAATTTTATCGGGTTATTGATTCATTATCGATTTTTAGTATTGGATTATTGGGTAAACCGATAACCCATTAAGACAATAGTATTGTACACTTTACTCTTCATAAATATTAAATATTAATAATAATTTAACATAATAGTATGCTACAGTCCTCACAGTACTTCTACTTCACACTAGACCGCTTTAGTCTTTACACAAAACGTAAATATTAAAGTAAGAATTAAGATTGTTTAAGATTGTCTTGTTTGACTACTTGGTTTTAATTTTAGTTTTACTTCGTAATTGTAGCTTTTGCAAGTTCATAAACGTATGTAATTTGATTAACATCAGATTTTTTATATTATGTTTTGGTTGTAACATGTAATTGTAGCCTTCGTACTACATATGCTCTTATTGATGCAATTTTAAATTATCTTTTTTGTTTCAGTATATCAAAGCATTTACAGGCTTACCGGAAAATTTTAGAAAAATGTGAAGTCATATATTTATTTTATGAATATTTTCTTATTAGGTAAATCGAAAATCGAATCATTAACGATCAAAAATAGATAAACCTAAAACCGATAGAAAATACCTTATTGGTTTGTTATTGATTTAGTGTATTTAAAAATTAAAAATCGATAAATCAAACCGATAATACATAAAACTGAACTGAATCAAACCGATCGATGAACATCCTTACCCACAACAAAAAAAATCATGACATAATAGTACACTATATGGAATAAGGTCCAATTAATGTGAACGTATATATCAAAAATAATTATCAAATAATGATTTTTGAATAGAAAAAAATGATCAATAATTTGATGACACGTGATATTTTTTTAATCCAAATAATAATTTTTTTTAAAATAAAAATTTACAACTATTAACCCACTCACCCCGCCGTCATCTTCTCCAACCCTACCCACCCCAATTCCAACTGCTCCTCCACCCCGCCGTCATCTTCTCTAACCCTATCCACCCCAACCCCAACCCCTCCTCCACCCCACCAAATCTTCTTCTCCTCCAACACCCACCCAATGCTATCCATATTATTTAAAAAGGAAAAAATGAAGCTATAATGACAAACAAAAATATAAATCAAATTGGATCAAAAAATCTGACAAACCTTCATTTTTTCCGGCAAGATTAATACAAATCTAAAATTATTTTCTTTGAAATTGTTAAAGAATTCAAACCTTAAAGAGCCCACAACAAAATTTGAAGTGCAATTAAAAAACAAATGGGCTATTCTCCAATTTCTCAAAGAACAACTTCAACAATACAAATAGTAATCTTTGAACCCAACTCATCAAGTTCTTGGCTTTTTGATGAATAAAGAGACTTACTGAATATGTGAACAAGTCTATCAACGATTCTTGAATCGTCTGGAGAGATTGGGGGAGGGGAATTTATGGGTTTTGGACAAATGGGTGTTGAAGAAAATGGAGAAATATTGTGTTTTGTAAAAGAGATTTGTAAAAGAAGAACAGGCAATGAAGAAGAAGAAGAAAAAGAAGAAGAAATGATGACAGAAATGGAGAAGAAGAAGAACAACAATAATAATAATAATAAAAAATTTTAAAGAAAAAAATATTTTTCACGTGCTTAAAATGGGCGCAGCACACGTAATGTACCAAGTCAGCACGAAGTGTCAAAATGACACATCAGAGCCTTACTTGAGATGTCTAAATGAATAAAACCTAATTGAGATATTTAAATGAAAGTTGATGTTAATTTTAGGGGATCACGATGAATTTCGTCTTTCTTTATTATTGTGCATGTTTGACAATGAAAGCAAAAAAGATAATCACTTTGCAGTAGAGCTTCCCTCTCTATGGAAAGAAACTACCTTTTTACTTCTAATGATTTTAAATGAAAAAAAAATAATCTTTTTTCCACTTCTAGAGATTCAAAATAAAGCACACCCCTTTTGCTTTTAGAAAGAAAATAAATCTTACTTTTGACTCTAATTTTATGATAGAACTTGTCAATCTAAATCTTAAAAGCAAACTTTTGAGTCTTGGATGCTGGATTTTTTAGAAAGGAGAAAATTAAAGGATCAATAAATACATAACAAATTGAAACATAATAATAATAATAATAATAATAATAATAATAATAATAATAATAATAATAATAATAATAATAATAATAATTTCCTGTGGTCTGATGTCTGTTATTATTTATTACTTTTATTACTTTTTGTATTTTAATTGTTCTGTCTTATCTGGGTTGCTTTCGTTACTTGCTTTTCCATATCGCTTTGAACTTCTTATTCTTGTATGACTTCTTTTTGATTTTACCGAGCCGAGGATCTTTCGAAAACAGCCGTCCTACCTTAGTAGGAGTCAGGTCTGCATACACTTCTTTCATTGTCAATACATAACAAATAAAAAGGTATAAACTCTAAAATAAAATAAAATAAAAATAAAAATAAAAATAATATACATACCACAAATAACTGCCACGTGGACTCACCAGAAGGTTTGTCTAATCATCACGGCATTTTGTGTATAGCTTTCTGGCAGATAATGATCTCACGACCTTCAATACTTTGGGTCTTTAACATGTGTGCACGTGACATGCTTTCATTAGTCACGTGCACTTTACTTCCGACTCGATGTTCAGTATTTGCATTGAGAGTTCGACTAATTTGAGTTTACGTTATGTAATATTCATTTTAAGGAGAAAAGTGCTCTCAAACAACATTTTCTCTCCATATCTAATGCTCCAACTTCCCCTTTAATCAAGAATGAAGGGATTTTATCACGATGAAAAAATGTAGAAGGTGAATCTACGAAGGGGCGAGGATGTTCATCCGAATTCTTTCGACAAATAGTTACACTATGTGTATAAGGTATTTTCTCCCCATATCTAATGCTCCAACTTCCCCTTTAATCAAGAATGAAGGGATTTTATCACGATGAAAAAATGTAGAAGGTGAATCTACGAAGGGGCGAGGATGTTCATCCGAATTCTTTCGACAAATAGTTACACTATGTGTATAAGGTATTTCTAAAAAAATTAGTACATATACCTAAATTTTGGGCCCCCTAATTACAAAATTAGAGATTGGCTCAATATAGACACTACATTCGAGCCTCCTTAATTCCGCTATTGATAAGACAGATGAAAGGAAAAAAAATTATCACCAAATATTACGATAAAATCATGAATGATAAGTATATTTTATCTTTACTTAGAGACTTTGAATTCAAATTCGAATCTTATGTATGAAATTATTTTTAAGAAGAAATATCTTATTTTTAAAATAGAACTTCTTGAAATATATCAAATTTAATCAGACTATAATGTCAATATCAAATATTGAATAGAAAATAAATAAGTGATCTACTCCACTTGAAGTCGCGAAGATTCTTCACTAAATATTCCCTATTCTATTAATTTTCAATATAATAAAGCATGATACAAAATATTTGGCTCAACTTTCCTTGTATATATACTTTTAACAATTTGTCTTGTTTTGCTTGTTTCATCCTATATTAATTTGGATTCCTATGACTTTGTTTCCATCACCCATTTAGCCTTTTTGTTTTGTTCTTTCTGACCCAACAAAGATTAATTTAATGTGACAACATACGCAAATTATTAGTTTCGTCTTCGAATTATCGACAGACTTAAAAATACTTTTTTACTGATTAAACTTAAATACACTTCAATCTCAAATTCTTGTAGGAATATGTGGCTCTTAATAAAAAGTTGAGGAAAGTGTTGAAAATATCCCTCAATTTTGCGAGAATTTAAGAATAGATTTCACTCATATTGCAAAATCGGGGATGTATTTAAATTCAATTAGTTAAGTAAAGAATTGTTTTTAAGGCTATCAATAGTTCAAGGTGAAAATAATAATTCACGCTGAATTAAGAGTGTGTCCAATATTTCTCTTTTAATTTAATTAAGTTCATTAACCGGCTTCGTGATTATGCTTATGTTCCAATTTTGCTTCATTAACTTTAGCTTATAAGAAATTCAAAAGAGACAATCACAAAGGTCAAAAGGTGAGCTTCTCACATGCAAGACTACTAAATTCTCTAATTAATGATGAAGGAACACTTACCTTTCTTTTATACTCGTTTATCCCTCAATCAACTAGATGAGCACAAAAAAAAGAATTTTTTTTAAGATCATTGCGTCTCTAAGACATCATGTAGTTTGAAACAAGGCTTTCTTGAAATTATAATCTTGTTATTTATAATCTCACATTCAATATGTTGGATAGATATACCAAAATTTGGATATAACCAAACACAAGATAAATGTAATCCCAAATTTTAAATCCAACCCCTAAGGGCTCATTTGATATGCGGAATGAGATAGACAAAGATATTCAATTGAATTAGCTATCCCGTATTTCATATAGGATAGCTAATCTCATCATTTTAGTACATTCCATAGGATTATTATCCCTTATCCAACCATACGAACGCAGAATAATCTCATATTTTATATAAGGGATTGCTATCTCATCCAACATACCAAATGAGCCCATTGTTAGAGGTCAATGAAATGAAAATGAGAAAGGGATGATGAACTTGAAGCAAAATCTGCAAGATATGACAGAATAAGTTCCATCAAGTGCAACGTATTTCAGTTTAGCAAAAATACAATCACCAGAATCAATAGAATTTGATCATCAACACTTTACAAATTATGCACTGTATTAGCTATCAAAGCAGCAATAATGCTCGAACGGTTACTGAACAATTTTACAACAGGAATTTGACCAAAGACAGTTAAAATCCGAACAATTACTGAACAATTTTACAACGGTAAAGATGTATTGCAGCAAAAACAGATGCCACTTTATAATTTACCCAGAATATGTTGTACACAGGATGTCAAACAGGTGAAAGAAAAGCAGTGTAAGAACCACCATTGTACTTCAACCCCTTTAAGAAACCAGAATTTATCTGGGAACAAAATTTGTTATTTGGGATACCAAAACAAAGGCTACCGTTGTCCAAGGCTTCAGTTGCTGAAACTTCAGGATCAGAATATTTCCCAGTAATGCCGAGACTAGCATTCAAGTTAACTGAAGCTGGCTCTGTGATGAAACTGCAAAGACATAAAATTCCGAGGTCAAAAGGGATACATAAGTAACAAATAAATAAAATGAAACAGCATCAGTATCATAGATTAAAACTTCTGAAAATAATATAAATACAGAAAGTTGACGGTTTAACCATTCGGACACTACAGTGAACTCATCTTCAAACCAGTAGTTTTTTCATAATTCTGAAGGATTTCTGCCTGTTAGATTTTGACTTCGAAAATTTAAAGCTTTAATGTTCTTTCAGTGGATCTTGTTGTAATCAAATACCAGTTTCTGGATCTCCATAATCCAACAGCAACCCCAAGGGAGATCCCCTTCCAACCAGTAAAAGAACATGCTTTAATACACGACATGCAAAACTATGTTCTAGTGAAAATGAAAAATAATCCAGGTGAAAAATGTTTTTAGAAAGTATACCTAGCCTCAAAACTTGTGCTGTTAGAGCTGAAAGCATCACATATAGCAGAGGTTACCCATGGGGCAAGGTATCGACCCTTAATTTCAACACTATAGCGCATCCCAGAAGATGGTTGTTGATTAGGCTCACAAGCCACATTTGACTCCATTCCTTGAGAAGCTGCCTGATCAATTCTCCTGACCTCCTTGCATCTGACCTGCAGAGTAGGTAAAATAATATCTATTTGCATTACAGACAACACACTTGTAATACTATAACCATCTTAAGACAATATTTTGAGAGTTTATACAGGATAAGACATTAATAATGCAATAATGAGATCGTCTAACATATTGAGAGACATCTTTGTAATGTAATGAGTAATAACCAAATGCCCATTGAAGGGCAAACAAGGAACAGTGTTATCTTGAGTCCACACATAGATCAGGCAAAAGGACAATTGCAAATGTATATCTGGTCAAATCCACATATTGTCTTACTTATCACACTGTACTCGTCTAATAATCATGTATGATCTTATCTCCATACAAACAACCCTAAAGGTAATGGCCTGAGCCCAACTATCAAACAAGATAAATGAAGAAACAAGATTATGCAAAAGTTTTAAACCAACCTCAGGTGCAGTGAGTGCAGCATTCTCAAATGGTATAGGTGAATACAACACAGGGACATCCACACCGGTTAGAGAAGTTAAGAAATATCTGAAAATTTTGAAAAACACTATTTAGTGTAGTGAAGATCATAAGCAATTGAATATCATGTGGCATAATATGATGGAATGAAGTCAACTAAACATCCGTCATCAACAACGAGTTTACCGATAGTTCAACAGAAAGTCATATAAAGAATGAACATTCTTATTCCCAGTAAATTCCAGCAGGGAATCTGGCCTATTATCCACATCAGACATTGCACTCCGACGCCTAGTCTGCATAAAACATTAAATTCACCAGTTAGAAAAAATAATATTATAAACCAATATATAAATGAAGGTCCTTCTTTTTACAGCTTAAGTTTTTGAATCAGGTTATACACGCACTTCAACATCTTAAGCAAGCAAAGGTCCTTAGTTCGGCCTCACCATCACCTGCTAGTGAAATATTTCCATGTGCTAAGCCCAAGAAAAAGAAATCACAAAATTATGTGGGGTGGGTAATACTGTGTACAAAATAAGTAAATAAAAGTATCTCGTCTCTTACAGTTAAGCTTTTGAAGGAAGCAGTTTACATACTTCAACAATATAAGAAAAATCAAGGTAAAAGGGGAGACTAAATAATCCACCACTGGATACACCATGAAAGTTCTTCTAGCAAGCAGTAAAGTTATCTTAAAGCACAATTCATCACTATAATTACTCCCAAGATTTCCAAATTGAGAAAGTTAAGTTCATCAAGGCAAAGGAAAATAAGACATTAAAAAATATACTCAATCCGTTGGATAATTCTCCCTCTCCTAAAACTTGGAATGAACAAGTCAGTCCAAGAATCTGACATCAATAATACCAAAGCTTTGCAGGCAAATTTCACTGCTGGATTTATTTTTCTAGGTGAGTATCAACAACATAACAATTTTACCTGGCCCATATTTTGTTTCTCAATCTCTGAAAGCTCAACCAGTTCTTCCGTACTAAGCTCCTCCAACTTCGAGTGGCAAAGCGGCATAGAATAAGAAACATCCTACCATCCACAAAAGATTGTGCAATACATAATCAGCTTAACAAATTATGTATCCAAAAAAAAAAGAATTCAGAGCCAGAAGATAGGAAATGGTTTTTTTTCCCCTTTATTTTATTGTAAAAGCATGAAGATGATGTTCCAGCACAGTATATTAGTACAGTATTACAACAACAACGACATACCCATTGTAATCCCACAAAGTGGGGTCTGGGGAGGGTAGGATGCACGCAAACCTTACCCCTACCTTGGGTAGAGAGGCTGTTTCCAACAGTATAGTATTACAAGTGCCTAAAATTGGTGCTGGATCTTAATGAGCTAGACAGAAACACTGATGAGTGGAGTGAATACAAGAAAACAGATGGACTCTTTGGTCTTCCACAACCATTGAGTTAAACAAATACAATTGGGGAAAATTATTTGAAATTAAAGATGGAAAAATGACTATCGAAATTAAAGTTAGAGAAAGTTTGTAGAAGTTGAACTTGTGTTCGGATAGTTGAATATTTTTTTCCTTCAAGCTTCACAGCTAGTGAAGGAATAGCCTCAAACTGAGAAGCCAGTTGCTTACTGCATATGAAGGATAATGACCAAATCCATCATCACAACAGAATAATCAGCACCAATGACCCCACAACAAGAATAGAGAACTTTTCTTATGATAGTGGTTTTGGGCTAGTGTGTGCGCACCTCCTAATTCATCAGTACCTGCTACATCTCAGAAGTACAGCTACCAGGTAATCAGTCTACTGAGGCTTAGTCAAATGGAATCACCCAATGTTTTTTGCCTCTACTTGGATTCAGATCCTGATCTCCCATAGTCTATTCAACTTAACTGACCTCTAGGTTGCCAACAAGAGTAGAGAACTTATGCCAACTTTATTTACCTTTTATGCTCTTTTTACAAAACAAACTGCAAATATGAAATGAGTAGGTAAAATTGAAAGTACATATTGACGCTTGAAAATGATTCGAGTTTGATGAACTAAAGACCTTGTAAGTAAGTGCATCCCAGATTTTATGGAGAATGAACTTCTATTTACTTACATTAAAAAGGGAGAATTGTTTGGAAAATCTCTCAGTTATTAACAGTAAAGAAGAATGATTAGAATTTGACTCCTAGTGTTTCCTTGTCATATGTATATGCCATTTGGCTTCTTTATGTTGAATAAGTGTCATTTTCTAGTATCACTTTTAGTGATGCTAAAGTGCTGAATATACATGCATATTCAGCACGCACTTTCAACAGATAAGAGGTTACGTACTGCAAATTTATACACCATGCATTTGCTTCTCACTTAAAGCCCTTAGACTCTATAGTCCTTTAATACATTTTTGCTTTGGGCTCCTATTTATAGACATATAAGGAACTTCTCACTGAAGCACATACACAATTTCTAAACCTGTGTATGCTATTGTAATGACCTTGAGGGTGATTTTCGTAAATTTGTACAAAACACGCGTGAACAGTAACACGCGTGAACAGTAACACGCGTGAACAGTAACTTTTTGGGCAGAAAATGCCCCTTTCTTCTCATTTCAATATTTTTCAACATTTGTTTGAGTTCTTGAACTCCTTGAGGTGATTTGAGAAGAGATTTTCGAGGCAAAGTGTTGGGTAAGTGATTTTTGACCTAAAACCTTCCTTTTTCATTAAGTTTTTGACGATTTTAACTCTTAAATTTTAGTTTCAAACCCCAAAAATCCTTGTTTCTTCCCTAATCCGAATTTAAGGAAAATTGTGATTTCCAACTCGTTTTGAGCTCTATTTTTATGGGTTTTTCAACCATGAGTTCCTTATTACCAATAGAATGGGATTGTTCAATAAATTTACAGATTTGACCCTTTTCGAAAATAGTTAATTTTTGGACCATTTTACCCCCGGTTCCGAAACCTATCAATATGGGTGTCATTGGACTCCTTGTGACGTGTATGTTTCATTGTTGATAGTGGGTTGTCATTCCGAGCGCTGAATTCGAGAGTTACTTGTCCGGTGGAGGTATTCGAGTGCGGTTTCGGCAATTGAGGTAGGTTTGGCTATCTTTCTTTGAGATTGAGATGGGGTAATTAATCATTCATATGTTATAGACTTTGGGATGGGGTTGTAGTATGAGTTGAGAATGTTATATATATTATGATGTCCGTGTGGAGGCTTATTTATTAATGTGTTGCCGTGACGGGGTTTATTTGTATTACATAGCCCGTGTGGGGGCCTTATTTGTTATCTTATTTGCTTTGAGAGCATGTGAATTATGATTTGCCTAAGAGAGAGGCTTGAGTATATTATTTGACTTGTGATGCCGCCTGAGAGATTGAGTTGGGGGTTTTGAGCATACTTGAGTATTGAAATATTGTTGAGAAAGGGGTGAATATTTAAATGAAAGTGTGTTCTTCCCGTTACTATTTATTGAGGGTGAATATCATGTGTAGGTTAAGTTTTGAGAACTTTGAACATTATACCACATGTGAGTTGATTATTACTTCCATGCATATGTGTTTTGATGCATTCATCCTCATTCATCACATCATGAAACATGGGAAGTTGAGAAATATGGAAATTCTTTTTGAGAAAGAAAATGAAACACCTTTAAACCTTTGTATCTTGAGTCCCTGACCGAGGCAGTTTTCCGGTAGGGTAGTGGATGCATTGTGATCCCAACCTTTGTATCTTGAGTCCCTGACCGAGGTAGTTTTCCGGCAGGGTAGTGGATGCATTGTGATCCCTTGACCACGAGGAGGTGGCAAGGATAATGAGATATTGTGATTGAGGTATATGGTCTGCGAGACCCCCATGGGTCCTGCTTGGTAGCACAGCTCGGCAGGTGTATACGACAGGCTGTGCGACAGTCTTGATTCCACCGTACCACCACATCATTGCATCATCATATTGCATTGCATTGCATTGACATTTGTGCTGCTTGAATTATTTGATTAATTGTGATTATGAGTTGTTATTATACTTTATTCGTGCCACTATATATATAAACTGGCGGCACCGATGCCGAAGTGGGACTTTTCTATATGCAGGTGGAAGCGTTCCTTAGTTTATTTCATAGGTTTGATTAATTCCTTATACTCAGTCAGCTAAAACCTACTGAGTACATGTGAATTGTACTCACCCCTACTTCTGTGTCCCTTTTTGATGCAGATACTAGTCGGGGTACCCCACGTGGCAGTTAATATTCTAGCGGATTGTGTAATTCTCAGATTAGTGGTGAGGTCCCAGAATTCGGATCGTCACTAGTCTATCTTTATTTTTCAGTCTTTTGTATCATTCAGAGACTTATGTTGTATCTTCAGATTCGAACCTTGTATTAGATGCTCTTTATACTTATGACACCAGGTTTTGGGATAATTTCTTCATTGTTTTTTTTTCTTTTTATTTAAATCGTGGAATCACTTTCCTCTTTGGAAGTTTTGTATGAATTTTATTTTTAGGGTTACACATCAGATTGGGTTTTGAGATGTGTGCCATCATGACCTCAGTTTTTGGGTCGTGACAATTGGTATCAGAGCACTAGGTTCACCGGTCTTATAAGTTAAAGAGCAGGGTGTCTAGTAGAGTCTTGCGGATCGGTACGTAGACGTCCGTACTTATCTTCGAGAGGCTACAAGATACTTAATAGGAGAATTTCTTTCTTTTTACTCCCTTCGTGCGATTTATTCATATCAAGTGTTGTATACCTCTGATCTATTCCTTCTGCGCAGATGGTGAGGACTAGAGCCACAATTACTGAGGGTGAGGCTGCACCTGCTGCTCAAGCCCCAGTACGCGGGCGAGGTAGAGGACGTGGTGGAGTCAGGGGACGAGGCCGAGCAAGGGGAGCGGCACCTGCTCGTGGACGAGCTAGAGAGCTATCACCTGAGCCCATGTATGAGCATGAGGATGACTTAGAGCAGAAGACTGAGGAGGAGAGGCCATCCCAGCCTCCTGTGGTTCCCGATAGTACTCCGATGCTTCAAGAGCTATTGGTTCGATTATTGGCTAGACTGGATGGTGCTCCTACCTCTGGTATTATTTCAGGTACTATAGGTTCTCCTATCACAGTTGGTGCTACACCGCCAGTTCAGGGGCCTAGTGTAGGATTTCAGACTCCTGGTTCATCTTCAATGCCTTCTATTGCACCTCCGAGATTTGCAGCTCCGCCAGTTTCTGCTAATGCTGCCATGTCGGTAGCTGAGCAGAAGAGTTTTGAGAGGTTCGTTCGATTGGCACCTCCAAGGTTTGATGGTAAAGCCGGAGAGAAAGCCTATGACTTTTTGACTGAGTGTCAAGATAGGTTGTTCAACCTAGGCATTTTAGAGGCACATGGAGTTGCTTACACTTCATATCAATTTGCGGGAGTGGCCAAAGAATGGTGGAGGTCAGTTCTTGCTCGTAGACCTATTGGTTCTCCTATGATGAGTTGGGAACAGTTTACTGAGGTGTTCCTTGAGAGATTTGTGCCATATAGCCTTCGTGATCAGCGTAGGGATGAGTTTGACAGACTGGAGCAGGGCTCCTTATCTGTATCTGAGTACGAGACTCGCTTCCATGAGTTATCTCGTTATGCTATGTCGAGTATTCCCACCGAATTCGAGCGGATTCGCAAACTAGTGAAGGGATTCGCCGGTTATCTCCAGGAGGCTACAGCCTCTCTTGTATTGTCTGGGGGTACGTTTCAGAGTATTATTGATCATGCCAGGATGATAGAGAGTATCCGACGTGCTAGACAGGGCGGGGCCAAGAGGTTCCGTCGGCAGGGTCAATTCAGCGATCATTCCTCCAAGGGTAGAGAATATTCGGGTTCAGGAACCCATGGTTATCAGGGCAGACCAGTCCAGGCAGCTATTCAGGGTTCTTCGAGCTCCGGAGGTCGTTTTGACAATTCTAGTTATTCCCCACGGAGTTCAGGTCCTCGAGGTTGTTATGTGTGTGATGAGTTTGGGCATAAGGCCCAAGATTGCCCCAAACGTGCTCCTTCTAATGGATGGCCTGGGGCACCAGTTGTTCATTCTATAGATGCTCCAACTATTCGAGGTTCTTCGCAGAATACTAGAGGTGGCACCCATGGTGCTAGGGGTAGAGTACGAGGTGGTGCTCGTGGTGGTTCGCAGGCTAAGGGTGACCGTCAGTTATGCTATGCTATACCGGGTAGATATGAGGCAGAAGCCTCTGATGCAGTTATTACAGGTATTGTTCCAGTTTGCCATCGTTCTGCTTCAGTATTATTTGACCCAGGGTCTACCTATTCTTATGTGTCGAATTATTTTGATGTGGGTATTGATTATGTGAGTGAGTCCCTTATTGTGCCTATTACTATTTCTACCCCAATAGGTGAATCTTTAGTAGTGGATCGGGTATACAAGGGATGTTTGGTGATATTTTCGGGTAGAGAGACCCGTGCAGACTTGATTTTATTAGACATGCTTGATTTTGATGTGATACTGGGTATGGACTGGTTATCTCCTTATCATGCTATATTAGATTGTTATGCAAAGACCGTGACCTTAGCTTATCCCGGTTTACCTAGCTTAGTATGGAAGGGTAATCCGAGTTCATACCCTAAGGGGGTGATATCTTATATTCGTGCTCGTCGCTTGATGGATAAGGGTTGTTTGTCTTATTTGGCTCATGTACGTGATCTCACCACGGAGTCATCTCATATAGAGACTACGAGGGTGGTGAGAGAGTTTATGGATGTATTTCCTACAGACTTGCCGGGAGTTCCTCCTGATCGTGATATCGATTTTGTGATTGATTTGGAGCATGACACTAAACCCATCTCTATTTCTCCTTATCGGATGGCTCCGGCAGAATTGAAAGAGTTGAAAGAACAATTGGAAGATTTATTGAAGAAAGGGTTTATTAGACCTAGTGTATCACCGTGGGGTGCACCGGTTTTATTTGTGAAGAAGAAAGATGGTACTATGAGGATGTGTATTGACTATCGACAGTTGAACAAAGTCACTATCAAGAACAAGTATCCTCTCCCTCGCATTGATGATTTATTTGACCAGCTTCAAGGTGCATCGGTGTTCTCAAAGATTGATTTGAGGTCGGGTTACCATCAGTTGAGAGTTCGAGAATCTGACATCCCGAAGACTGCATTCAGGACTCGTTATGGGCATTATGAGTTTGTGGTTATGTCCTTCGGGTTGACTAATGCCCCGGCTGCTTTTATGGAGTTGATGAACCGGGTATTTCGACCTTATTTGGACTCGTTTGTGATTGTGTTTATTGATGACATCTTGGTTTATTCCAAGAATGAGGCGGATCATGTTAGGCATCTGAGGACAGTCCTTCAGAGATTGAGAGAGGAGAAGTTGTATGCAAAATTCTCCAAATGTGAGTTTTGGCTTGAGTCCGTGACATTCTTGGGTCATATAGTGACCAAGGATGGTATTATGGTTGATCCAGCCAAAGTTGCAGCGGTTCGTGATTGGGTTAGGCCTACTTCGGTTACCGAGATTCGGAGTTTTATTGGGTTGGCAGGCTACTATCGTCGGTTTGTTCAAGGATTCTCTTCTATTGCAGCCCCATTGACTAGGCTAACTCAAAAGACCGTGGCATTTCAGTGGACTGATGAGTGTGAGGCGAGCTTTCAAAAGCTCAAGGAATTATTGACTTCAGCACCTATTCTAGCCTTACCCGAGGAGGGCGTGGCATTTATTGTGTTTTGTGATGCTTCGGGAGTCGGCTTGGGTGGTGTATTGATGCAAAAAGGTAGAGTTATAGCTTATGCTTCTCGACAGTTGAAGGTACATGAGAAGAACTATCCTACCCACGACTTAGAGTTAGCAGCAGTGGTGTTTGTTCTGAAGTTGTGGAGGCATTATCTCTATGGAGTGCATTGCGAGGTCTATACTGACCACCGTAGCCTTAAGTATATCTTTTCTCAGCCGAATCTGAACATGCGGCAGCGTAGGTGGTTAGAGTTATTGAAAGACTATGACATTACCATACTTTATCATCCGGGCAAAGCTAATGTGGTAGCGGATGCCCTGAGTCGCAAAGCATCTAGCATGGGTAGTTTGGCCTTTCTTAAGGCTGTGGAGAGGCCTTTGGCGTTGGAGGTTCAGTCATTGGCTAGACAGTTGGTCCGACTGGATATTTCTACACATCATGGTATTTTGGCATTTGTGGAGGCTAGGTCTACTTTGATGGACCAGATTCGTACACACCAGTTTGAAGATGAAAAGTTGAGGGCCATTCGAGACAAAGTGTTGAGTGGTGAAGCAAAATCAGCCTCTCTTGATCAGGAAGGAGTTTTGAGGATTAATGGTCGCATTTGTGTGCCCAAGGTTAGTGAATGGGTACGTATGATATTAGAGGAGGCTCATTGTTCCAAGTATTCGATTCACCCGGGAGTGGCAAAGATGTTTCATGACTTGAAACAACATTATTGGTGGTGTGGCATGAAGAGAGACATTATTGATTTTGTGGCTAAGTGTCTAAATTGCCAACAAGTGAAGTATGAGCATCAGAAACCGGGTGGTCCTATGCAAAGGATGCCCATTCCTGAGTGGAAATGGGAGCGTATCACTATGGACTTCGTGTCTGGATTACCCATGGCATTGGGTAAGTATGACTCTGTCTGGGTGATTGTGGATCGATTGACCAAATCAGCCCATTTCCTTCCGGTGAAGACTAGCTACAATGCGGATCAGTTAGCTAGGATCTATCTTCGTGAGATTGTTAGGCTGCATGGGGTGCCTATCTCTATTGTATCGGATCGGGGTTCAGTGTTCACCTCTCACTTTTGGAAGGCATTACAGCGTGGTTTGGGTACGCGACTAGAGATGAGTTCAGCATTTCATCCCCAAACCGATGGTCAGTCTGAACGGACTATTCAGGTGTTGGAGGATATGCTTAGGGCCTGTGTGATTGATTTTGGTGCCCGATGGGACCAACACTTGCCCTTAGCAGAGTTTGCCTATAATAACAGTTATCACTCCAGCATTCAAATGGCACCATTTGAGGCATTGTATGGTCGTAGGTGTCGATCACCCATTGGATGGTTTGATTCTGTTGCGGTTGATGCATTGGATACTGACTTACTTAGGGATGCTGTGGAGCGGGTACGTTTGATTCAGGGTCGACTATTGACAGCTCAGAGTCGTCAGAAGAGTTATGCTGATAGGAGGGTTCGTCCCTTAGAGTTCATGGTGGGTGATTGCGTGTGGCTTAAAATATCGCCCATGAAGGGTGTGATGAGGTTCGGAAAGAAGGGCAAGCTTAGCCCAAGGTTTGTTGGCCCGTTTGAAATCCTGAGGAGAGTAGGTGGAGTGGCGTATAAGTTGGCCTTACCCCCTAAATTGTCAGCTGTCCATCCGGTGTTTCATGTTTCCATGCTTCGCAAGTACATACCGGATGAGTCTCATGTGATTTCTTATGATGCGGTAGAGTTGAGTCCGGATTTGACTTATGAGGAGGAGCCGACAGTTATTCTAGATAGGCGGCTTCGTAGACTCAGGACCAAGGAGGTCGCTTCGGTCAAGGTGCAGTGGCAGCATCGGCCTGCTGAGGAGGCGACTTGGGAGTTAGAGTCTGATATGCAGGCTCGATACCCTCAGCTTTTTGAGACCCCAGGTACTTTATTTTATCTTATGTTCGAGGACGAACATCCTTTTTAGTGGTGGATATTGTAATGACCTTGAGGGTGATTTTCGTAAATTTGTACAAAACACGCGTGAACAGTAACACGCGTGAACAGTAACACGCGTGAACAGTAACTTTTTGGGCAGAAAATGCCCCTTTCTTCTCATTTCAATATTTTTCAACATTTGTTTGAGTTCTTGAACTCCTTGAGGTGATTTGAGAAGAGATTTTCGAGGCAAAGTGTTGGGTAAGTGATTTTTGACCTAAAACCTTCCTTTTTCATTAAGTTTTTGACGATTTTAACTCTTAAATTTTAGTTTCAAACCCCAAAAATCCTTGTTTCTTCCCTAATCCGAATTTAAGGAAAATTGTGATTTCCAACTCGTTTTGAGCTCTATTTTTATGGGTTTTTCAACCATGAGTTCCTTATTACCAATAGAATGGGATTGTTCAATAAATTTACAGATTTGACCCTTTTCGAAAATAGTTAATTTTTGGACCATTTTACCCCCGGTTCCGAAACCTATCAATATGGGTGTCATTGGACTCCTTGTGACGTGTATGTTTCATTGTTGATAGTGGGTTGTCATTCCGAGCGCTGAATTCGAGAGTTACTTGTCCGGTGGAGGTATTCGAGTGCGGTTTCGGCAATTGAGGTAGGTTTGGCTATCTTTCTTTGAGATTGAGATGGGGTAATTAATCATTCATATGTTATAGACTTTGGGATGGGGTTGTAGTATGAGTTGAGAATGTTATATATATTATGATGTCCGTGTGGAGGCTTATTTATTAATGTGTTGCCGTGACGGGGTTTATTTGTATTACATAGCCCGTGTGGGGGCCTTATTTGTTATCTTATTTGCTTTGAGAGCATGTGAATTATGATTTGCCTAAGAGAGAGGCTTGAGTATATTATTTGACTTGTGATGCCGCCTGAGAGATTGAGTTGGGGGTTTTGAGCATACTTGAGTATTGAAATATTGTTGAGAAAGGGGTGAATATTTAAATGAAAGTGTGTTCTTCCCGTTACTATTTATTGAGGGTGAATATCATGTGTAGGTTAAGTTTTGAGAACTTTGAACATTATACCACATGTGAGTTGATTATTACTTCCATGCATATGTGTTTTGATGCATTCATCCTCATTCATCACATCATGAAACATGGGAAGTTGAGAAATATGGAAATTCTTTTTGAGAAAGAAAATGAAACACCTTTAAACCTTTGTATCTTGAGTCCCTGACCGAGGCAGTTTTCCGGTAGGGTAGTGGATGCATTGTGATCCCAACCTTTGTATCTTGAGTCCCTGACCGAGGTAGTTTTCCGGCAGGGTAGTGGATGCATTGTGATCCCTTGACCACGAGGAGGTGGCAAGGATAATGAGATATTGTGATTGAGGTATATGGTCTGCGAGACCCCCATGGGTCCTGCTTGGTAGCACAGCTCGGCAGGTGTATACGACAGGCTGTGCGACAGTCTTGATTCCACCGTACCACCACATCATTGCATCATCATATTGCATTGCATTGCATTGACATTTGTGCTGCTTGAATTATTTGATTAATTGTGATTATGAGTTGTTATTATACTTTATTCGTGCCACTATATATATAAACTGGCGGCACCGATGCCGAAGTGGGACTTTTCTATATGCAGGTGGAAGCGTTCCTTAGTTTATTTCATAGGTTTGATTAATTCCTTATACTCAGTCAGCTAAAACCTACTGAGTACATGTGAATTGTACTCACCCCTACTTCTGTGTCCCTTTTTGATGCAGATACTAGTCGGGGTACCCCACGTGGCAGTTAATATTCTAGCGGATTGTGTAATTCTCAGATTAGTGGTGAGGTCCCAGAATTCGGATCGTCACTAGTCTATCTTTATTTTTCAGTCTTTTGTATCATTCAGAGACTTATGTTGTATCTTCAGATTCGAACCTTGTATTAGATGCTCTTTATACTTATGACACCAGGTTTTGGGATAATTTCTTCATTGTTTTTTTTTCTTTTTATTTAAATCGTGGAATCACTTTCCTCTTTGGAAGTTTTGTATGAATTTTATTTTTAGGGTTACACATCAGATTGGGTTTTGAGATGTGTGCCATCATGACCTCAGTTTTTGGGTCGTGACAATTGGTATCAGAGCACTAGGTTCACCGGTCTTATAAGTTAAAGAGCAGGGTGTCTAGTAGAGTCTTGCGGATCGGTACGTAGACGTCCGTACTTATCTTCGAGAGGCTACAAGATACTTAATAGGAGAATTTCTTTCTTTTTACTCCCTTCGTGCGATTTATTCATATCAAGTGTTGTATACCTCTGATCTATTCCTTCTGCGCAGATGGTGAGGACTAGAGCCACAATTACTGAGGGTGAGGCTGCACCTGCTGCTCAAGCCCCAGTACGCGGGCGAGGTAGAGGACGTGGTGGAGTCAGGGGACGAGGCCGAGCAAGGGGAGCGGCACCTGCTCGTGGACGAGCTAGAGAGCTATCACCTGAGCCCATGTATGAGCATGAGGATGACTTAGAGCAGAAGACTGAGGAGGAGAGGCCATCCCAGCCTCCTGTGGTTCCCGATAGTACTCCGATGCTTCAAGAGCTATTGGTTCGATTATTGGCTAGACTGGATGGTGCTCCTACCTCTGGTATTATTTCAGGTACTATAGGTTCTCCTATCACAGTTGGTGCTACACCGCCAGTTCAGGGGCCTAGTGTAGGATTTCAGACTCCTGGTTCATCTTCAATGCCTTCTATTGCACCTCCGAGATTTGCAGCTCCGCCAGTTTCTGCTAATGCTGCCATGTCGGTAGCTGAGCAGAAGAGTTTTGAGAGGTTCGTTCGATTGGCACCTCCAAGGTTTGATGGTAAAGCCGGAGAGAAAGCCTATGACTTTTTGACTGAGTGTCAAGATAGGTTGTTCAACCTAGGCATTTTAGAGGCACATGGAGTTGCTTACACTTCATATCAATTTGCGGGAGTGGCCAAAGAATGGTGGAGGTCAGTTCTTGCTCGTAGACCTATTGGTTCTCCTATGATGAGTTGGGAACAGTTTACTGAGGTGTTCCTTGAGAGATTTGTGCCATATAGCCTTCGTGATCAGCGTAGGGATGAGTTTGACAGACTGGAGCAGGGCTCCTTATCTGTATCTGAGTACGAGACTCGCTTCCATGAGTTATCTCGTTATGCTATGTCGAGTATTCCCACCGAATTCGAGCGGATTCGCAAACTAGTGAAGGGATTCGCCGGTTATCTCCAGGAGGCTACAGCCTCTCTTGTATTGTCTGGGGGTACGTTTCAGAGTATTATTGATCATGCCAGGATGATAGAGAGTATCCGACGTGCTAGACAGGGCGGGGCCAAGAGGTTCCGTCGGCAGGGTCAATTCAGCGATCATTCCTCCAAGGGTAGAGAATATTCGGGTTCAGGAACCCATGGTTATCAGGGCAGACCAGTCCAGGCAGCTATTCAGGGTTCTTCGAGCTCCGGAGGTCGTTTTGACAATTCTAGTTATTCCCCACGGAGTTCAGGTCCTCGAGGTTGTTATGTGTGTGATGAGTTTGGGCATAAGGCCCAAGATTGCCCCAAACGTGCTCCTTCTAATGGATGGCCTGGGGCACCAGTTGTTCATTCTATAGATGCTCCAACTATTCGAGGTTCTTCGCAGAATACTAGAGGTGGCACCCATGGTGCTAGGGGTAGAGTACGAGGTGGTGCTCGTGGTGGTTCGCAGGCTAAGGGTGACCGTCAGTTATGCTATGCTATACCGGGTAGATATGAGGCAGAAGCCTCTGATGCAGTTATTACAGGTATTGTTCCAGTTTGCCATCGTTCTGCTTCAGTATTATTTGACCCAGGGTCTACCTATTCTTATGTGTCGAATTATTTTGATGTGGGTATTGATTATGTGAGTGAGTCCCTTATTGTGCCTATTACTATTTCTACCCCAATAGGTGAATCTTTAGTAGTGGATCGGGTATACAAGGGATGTTTGGTGATATTTTCGGGTAGAGAGACCCGTGCAGACTTGATTTTATTAGACATGCTTGATTTTGATGTGATACTGGGTATGGACTGGTTATCTCCTTATCATGCTATATTAGATTGTTATGCAAAGACCGTGACCTTAGCTTATCCCGGTTTACCTAGCTTAGTATGGAAGGGTAATCCGAGTTCATACCCTAAGGGGGTGATATCTTATATTCGTGCTCGTCGCTTGATGGATAAGGGTTGTTTGTCTTATTTGGCTCATGTACGTGATCTCACCACGGAGTCATCTCATATAGAGACTACGAGGGTGGTGAGAGAGTTTATGGATGTATTTCCTACAGACTTGCCGGGAGTTCCTCCTGATCGTGATATCGATTTTGTGATTGATTTGGAGCATGACACTAAACCCATCTCTATTTCTCCTTATCGGATGGCTCCGGCAGAATTGAAAGAGTTGAAAGAACAATTGGAAGATTTATTGAAGAAAGGGTTTATTAGACCTAGTGTATCACCGTGGGGTGCACCGGTTTTATTTGTGAAGAAGAAAGATGGTACTATGAGGATGTGTATTGACTATCGACAGTTGAACAAAGTCACTATCAAGAACAAGTATCCTCTCCCTCGCATTGATGATTTATTTGACCAGCTTCAAGGTGCATCGGTGTTCTCAAAGATTGATTTGAGGTCGGGTTACCATCAGTTGAGAGTTCGAGAATCTGACATCCCGAAGACTGCATTCAGGACTCGTTATGGGCATTATGAGTTTGTGGTTATGTCCTTCGGGTTGACTAATGCCCCGGCTGCTTTTATGGAGTTGATGAACCGGGTATTTCGACCTTATTTGGACTCGTTTGTGATTGTGTTTATTGATGACATCTTGGTTTATTCCAAGAATGAGGCGGATCATGTTAGGCATCTGAGGACAGTCCTTCAGAGATTGAGAGAGGAGAAGTTGTATGCAAAATTCTCCAAATGTGAGTTTTGGCTTGAGTCCGTGACATTCTTGGGTCATATAGTGACCAAGGATGGTATTATGGTTGATCCAGCCAAAGTTGCAGCGGTTCGTGATTGGGTTAGGCCTACTTCGGTTACCGAGATTCGGAGTTTTATTGGGTTGGCAGGCTACTATCGTCGGTTTGTTCAAGGATTCTCTTCTATTGCAGCCCCATTGACTAGGCTAACTCAAAAGACCGTGGCATTTCAGTGGACTGATGAGTGTGAGGCGAGCTTTCAAAAGCTCAAGGAATTATTGACTTCAGCACCTATTCTAGCCTTACCCGAGGAGGGCGTGGCATTTATTGTGTTTTGTGATGCTTCGGGAGTCGGCTTGGGTGGTGTATTGATGCAAAAAGGTAGAGTTATAGCTTATGCTTCTCGACAGTTGAAGGTACATGAGAAGAACTATCCTACCCACGACTTAGAGTTAGCAGCAGTGGTGTTTGTTCTGAAGTTGTGGAGGCATTATCTCTATGGAGTGCATTGCGAGGTCTATACTGACCACCGTAGCCTTAAGTATATCTTTTCTCAGCCGAATCTGAACATGCGGCAGCGTAGGTGGTTAGAGTTATTGAAAGACTATGACATTACCATACTTTATCATCCGGGCAAAGCTAATGTGGTAGCGGATGCCCTGAGTCGCAAAGCATCTAGCATGGGTAGTTTGGCCTTTCTTAAGGCTGTGGAGAGGCCTTTGGCGTTGGAGGTTCAGTCATTGGCTAGACAGTTGGTCCGACTGGATATTTCTACACATCATGGTATTTTGGCATTTGTGGAGGCTAGGTCTACTTTGATGGACCAGATTCGTACACACCAGTTTGAAGATGAAAAGTTGAGGGCCATTCGAGACAAAGTGTTGAGTGGTGAAGCAAAATCAGCCTCTCTTGATCAGGAAGGAGTTTTGAGGATTAATGGTCGCATTTGTGTGCCCAAGGTTAGTGAATGGGTACGTATGATATTAGAGGAGGCTCATTGTTCCAAGTATTCGATTCACCCGGGAGTGGCAAAGATGTTTCATGACTTGAAACAACATTATTGGTGGTGTGGCATGAAGAGAGACATTATTGATTTTGTGGCTAAGTGTCTAAATTGCCAACAAGTGAAGTATGAGCATCAGAAACCGGGTGGTCCTATGCAAAGGATGCCCATTCCTGAGTGGAAATGGGAGCGTATCACTATGGACTTCGTGTCTGGATTACCCATGGCATTGGGTAAGTATGACTCTGTCTGGGTGATTGTGGATCGATTGACCAAATCAGCCCATTTCCTTCCGGTGAAGACTAGCTACAATGCGGATCAGTTAGCTAGGATCTATCTTCGTGAGATTGTTAGGCTGCATGGGGTGCCTATCTCTATTGTATCGGATCGGGGTTCAGTGTTCACCTCTCACTTTTGGAAGGCATTACAGCGTGGTTTGGGTACGCGACTAGAGATGAGTTCAGCATTTCATCCCCAAACCGATGGTCAGTCTGAACGGACTATTCAGGTGTTGGAGGATATGCTTAGGGCCTGTGTGATTGATTTTGGTGCCCGATGGGACCAACACTTGCCCTTAGCAGAGTTTGCCTATAATAACAGTTATCACTCCAGCATTCAAATGGCACCATTTGAGGCATTGTATGGTCGTAGGTGTCGATCACCCATTGGATGGTTTGATTCTGTTGCGGTTGATGCATTGGATACTGACTTACTTAGGGATGCTGTGGAGCGGGTACGTTTGATTCAGGGTCGACTATTGACAGCTCAGAGTCGTCAGAAGAGTTATGCTGATAGGAGGGTTCGTCCCTTAGAGTTCATGGTGGGTGATTGCGTGTGGCTTAAAATATCGCCCATGAAGGGTGTGATGAGGTTCGGAAAGAAGGGCAAGCTTAGCCCAAGGTTTGTTGGCCCGTTTGAAATCCTGAGGAGAGTAGGTGGAGTGGCGTATAAGTTGGCCTTACCCCCTAAATTGTCAGCTGTCCATCCGGTGTTTCATGTTTCCATGCTTCGCAAGTACATACCGGATGAGTCTCATGTGATTTCTTATGATGCGGTAGAGTTGAGTCCGGATTTGACTTATGAGGAGGAGCCGACAGTTATTCTAGATAGGCGGCTTCGTAGACTCAGGACCAAGGAGGTCGCTTCGGTCAAGGTGCAGTGGCAGCATCGGCCTGCTGAGGAGGCGACTTGGGAGTTAGAGTCTGATATGCAGGCTCGATACCCTCAGCTTTTTGAGACCCCAGGTACTTTATTTTATCTTATGTTCGAGGACGAACATCCTTTTTAGTGGTGGATATTGTAATGACCTTGAGGGTGATTTTCGTAAATTTGTACAAAACACGCGTGAACAGTAACACGCGTGAACAGTAACACGCGTGAACAGTAACTTTTTGGGCAGAAAATGCCCCTTTCTTCTCATTTCAATATTTTTCAACATTTGTTTGAGTTCTTGAACTCCTTGAGGTGATTTGAGAAGAGATTTTCGAGGCAAAGTGTTGGGTAAGTGATTTTTGACCTAAAACCTTCCTTTTTCATTAAGTTTTTGACGATTTTAACTCTTAAATTTTAGTTTCAAACCCCAAAAATCCTTGTTTCTTCCCTAATCCGAATTTAAGGAAAATTGTGATTTCCAACTCGTTTTGAGCTCTATTTTTATGGGTTTTTCAACCATGAGTTCCTTATTACCAATAGAATGGGATTGTTCAATAAATTTACAGATTTGACCCTTTTCGAAAATAGTTAATTTTTGGACCATTTTACCCCCGGTTCCGAAACCTATCAATATGGGTGTCATTGGACTCCTTGTGACGTGTATGTTTCATTGTTGATAGTGGGTTGTCATTCCGAGCGCTGAATTCGAGAGTTACTTGTCCGGTGGAGGTATTCGAGTGCGGTTTCGGCAATTGAGGTAGGTTTGGCTATCTTTCTTTGAGATTGAGATGGGGTAATTAATCATTCATATGTTATAGACTTTGGGATGGGGTTGTAGTATGAGTTGAGAATGTTATATATATTATGATGTCCGTGTGGAGGCTTATTTATTAATGTGTTGCCGTGACGGGGTTTATTTGTATTACATAGCCCGTGTGGGGGCCTTATTTGTTATCTTATTTGCTTTGAGAGCATGTGAATTATGATTTGCCTAAGAGAGAGGCTTGAGTATATTATTTGACTTGTGATGCCGCCTGAGAGATTGAGTTGGGGGTTTTGAGCATACTTGAGTATTGAAATATTGTTGAGAAAGGGGTGAATATTTAAATGAAAGTGTGTTCTTCCCGTTACTATTTATTGAGGGTGAATATCATGTGTAGGTTAAGTTTTGAGAACTTTGAACATTATACCACATGTGAGTTGATTATTACTTCCATGCATATGTGTTTTGATGCATTCATCCTCATTCATCACATCATGAAACATGGGAAGTTGAGAAATATGGAAATTCTTTTTGAGAAAGAAAATGAAACACCTTTAAACCTTTGTATCTTGAGTCCCTGACCGAGGCAGTTTTCCGGTAGGGTAGTGGATGCATTGTGATCCCAACCTTTGTATCTTGAGTCCCTGACCGAGGTAGTTTTCCGGCAGGGTAGTGGATGCATTGTGATCCCTTGACCACGAGGAGGTGGCAAGGATAATGAGATATTGTGATTGAGGTATATGGTCTGCGAGACCCCCATGGGTCCTGCTTGGTAGCACAGCTCGGCAGGTGTATACGACAGGCTGTGCGACAGTCTTGATTCCACCGTACCACCACATCATTGCATCATCATATTGCATTGCATTGCATTGACATTTGTGCTGCTTGAATTATTTGATTAATTGTGATTATGAGTTGTTATTATACTTTATTCGTGCCACTATATATATAAACTGGCGGCACCGATGCCGAAGTGGGACTTTTCTATATGCAGGTGGAAGCGTTCCTTAGTTTATTTCATAGGTTTGATTAATTCCTTATACTCAGTCAGCTAAAACCTACTGAGTACATGTGAATTGTACTCACCCCTACTTCTGTGTCCCTTTTTGATGCAGATACTAGTCGGGGTACCCCACGTGGCAGTTAATATTCTAGCGGATTGTGTAATTCTCAGATTAGTGGTGAGGTCCCAGAATTCGGATCGTCACTAGTCTATCTTTATTTTTCAGTCTTTTGTATCATTCAGAGACTTATGTTGTATCTTCAGATTCGAACCTTGTATTAGATGCTCTTTATACTTATGACACCAGGTTTTGGGATAATTTCTTCATTGTTTTTTTTTCTTTTTATTTAAATCGTGGAATCACTTTCCTCTTTGGAAGTTTTGTATGAATTTTATTTTTAGGGTTACACATCAGATTGGGTTTTGAGATGTGTGCCATCATGACCTCAGTTTTTGGGTCGTGACAGCTATCCCTCTGGACATTTAAGATGTTCAAATCCACACTAGCATTACTTGCATATCACTGGATCATAATAAATTCCAGTTATCAGGAACTTAAATTGCAGAGGTTAGACCTAATGAATAAATGACACTTTAATGACATTATAACAGGCCCAAGCTGCCCCAAGAGCAACTTTTATAATCATAAAATAGAAGCAATGTATAGGATTGTATCAAGTTTGCAGGTCACCAATTCCCATTGTTGAAGGGTGTGAGTGTGACCATCTCATTTAAAAGCTTAAGTGGTTAGAGAGACCACACTTTTCTATTACTTAATTATATTCTCAAAAAGCCCCCTCACATGCAGACGTGATTCTTTTTCGTGGTCCAAAAATGTGGAAATTCTTTTCAGCAATTGAATGACAGTGAGACTCGGTCCAAGACTTCTGCCAGCTCTGGCGCCATGTTGAAGTGCGTAACCATCTCATCTAAATGCTTAAGTTGTTAGATAGCAATTTTTTTTATTTACTACATTATATTCTCAACACCCATATTCAATACAACAATACTGTAAATGTTGACACCAAATAGGCCACAAACGAGCAGGATAATACATGAATAATGCTTGAAGAAATAAGCAAAATAAGAAGTATCATATATTCAGCATCTTACATGTTCTTTCAGTAATGACCTCAAACCCCGGGTTGACTGAGATATATATGCGTTACAAACACATTTGTCCTCCTCTGAATAAGAACTGGTGAACATGATCACAAACTGAGCAGTGCAAACTGCAAAGTTTATGACAGAGAGAACATGAATACATAATATTCAGATCAATATAATGAAGCAGAAAAAAAGGTACTCCTTACATTTCATTTTATATTGGTGTTAAACTATGCAAATAATTTAATAAAGAAAAAAAAACCAAAAGTACCCTTGGAACATGTTGTCTTAAACATACCATGACATTTCAATGGCTACGAGGACATGCTATTCAGAGCAAAATGAGAAGTTTAATGTTTTCCAACTATATAAATGAGTCATCTTTGCCAAATAGACTAATAAGGAAAGAATGTCATATAAAGTGGAACAGAGTGAAAAGCCCTTAAGCTATCATGAAGTTGTATCTGCAAACAATTGCATCTTTGTTCAGATTCACAAAGTAGTTACAATAGAGAAATAAACTCAGATGGTTTACTCATTTATGATAGATTAAGCATCACCTCATCCAAGGATATCCATTAAGAGTTCTTCAAAGGACATAGACAATGCAAACTTTTGTATGCGTTCTTAAATTGACTAAGAATAGAGCTCTTAAAGGCTAGTTATGTATAAGCCAAGAAAGTTAACTAACATCACAAGTACCATAACCAATAAAGTTAAACAATAATTATTAACACGTAAAATGGAAAATGCACATGAAGAAAAAGGACAGAAAAGTAGGTAGTAGAAATAGAGCTTCCTTCTAAAACAGAATCTGCTGGAACCACTTCAAATAGTTTCTCTATCATTACAAGCAACATAACTAGGCTCAAAACACGTACACACATTTTTTTTGAAACTAAAATAGATACATGTATATGTGTTAAACAAACCGCCTGTGGGCAAATATCAGAGATAATCTACTGATAAGACCCAGTTGCTTGATGGGATATCAAAAACAAACGACGACAACAACAACAATGTACGCAGTGTAATCTCACAAGTGGGGTCCAAGGAAGGTGCTGTGTATGCAGACCTTACCCCTATCTTGTGAAGCAGGGAGGCTGTTTCCAAAAGACCCTGCTCTGATGGGATATCAAAAACCAAGTAATAATATCATGAAGAATCCATATCTTGCATTTCTCCCTTTACTAAGATGCAGATATCCATCCTAATCACTACTACTTCATAAGTGTGAAGTCACATAAAATTTGAAGAAAATAAGAACTGCATGTCAGTTATAATAGAACATTGAAGGTGGTTATTAAAATGATTATTACCATAGAAGATGCTGCAAACATTCTTCCGAAGCATGTAATATAAACTTCGAAATGAATCCTGCCATGCTAGCTGCCTTTCACTTAAAAAGTCCAGTTGCCCTAGGATTAACAGACAGATTTATACAGTCAGGAGCGAAGACAGCAAACAAAGGTAAGACTACAGAAGAATCCAGTAATACCTCCAGCTGAGGCAGACAAGGTTAAAGCTGATATAACTGAAGGCGGTAGAGGAGACTGAGGATACATCCAGGAATGCAATGACATTGGATTAATCGATTGGGATACAGAAGTCACTTCAGATAAACAGGTCATCTTTTGTCTCATGAAACATTTAACTGAGGACCTCGCCACCACATTGTTGGTGCCACAATTGATCAACCTGTGAAACCTAAAGGACATACAAGACTTAATTAACCTTCAAAAAACAACATCGAGGAACACAATTCAAAGTAATAAGAGCAGAAAAGTACTGCATAACAAGTATAGATAATACTCAGATGAAAAAGTAAAAGGCAAATCAAATGTTAGGCTTTGATTTGCTGTTAGATAAGAAACAAGGACATAAAAAAGTGGCAATGTGTCAATATTGCATGAGTCTAACACAAAACACACCTTGGACAAGGGCCCAAAACCTGGTCAGCCACCTTCAGAATTCTTTACAGCACTTTTATAAATAGACGCATTTAGACAAGCGGCAACACTAACCATTTGTTTTTGGAACACATTTCATGGCATGGTCAAACGATGTACATCTCTCACTTCTTATATGGTTATGCCACACTTGGTTTAGTTTAGTTACATGCCATCAAGTCTTACTTAAGTATGTCATAAGAGTCAACTACTAAATCTCATGAAAGAAAATGTATATATCAGACACTTCATTACAAACTTAGACCAACATCATAAACAAGCTCTGCCACTCCAGGTCCAGATAGTGTGAGTATTTAAACTATCTTGTGTTATTTGGTGGTAAATAAACTTCCTGAGATGCACAGATTCTTTTTATGAGTTAACACCAAGAAATGCAAATGGACATTTTTTCCAACAATTAAATGTAGGCATGCATCAATATCAAAATGGCTCATTAAATAACAAAATTAGTTAACTCATTACTTACCAATTGATGGAAGATGAGGATACAACTCGTATGTTAGTTTTCATCGTCAAATCCAATGGGGTCATCTTGCATGGAACATTGAGTTCTGAGCAGAATTTTTTTGACCTAATACCACCATCAGTTTCAGAGGATTCAGCAATTTTAGCAGCATCACCTAGATGCTCATGAGTAGCCAGTCCTCTTAAGGCTTTATCCTACCAATAAAAGATAAAAGGTTAATTCTTAGCTTTATCAAAATTCAAAGTATACAGAGAGATTGAAGAGGATAAATGCAGGAAATTGTAATTACCATATCAACAGTAGACAAGCCATGTACATCTACACTACCCAGTGACAGCTCAGTGACACTGCGGAAAGTATTCTCACTGCACCTTTCGCTTGTGCTACAAGTGTCGGTTGCATCATCTTTCCCAGCTACAGTTGAAGCAAGAGAGAATTTTGGGCTTTTGATGACAATATACAAAAAATTCATTAAATCAGCAGCAAGAAGATATAATAGCCATTACATTCAACAAAGATGTATTTACCATTTTGATCGCTGTTGATTCTCAGCAGGGAAAGCTGAAGGAACAGAACAATTTTTCGTACTACCATTATTCTCTGCTTGAAAATTTTCCTGCCAGCAAGAAAAATAAAAATATGTGAAACTTGTGAAGATATATAATGAGTTCGTAGTGGAGGAAAAATGCAAAAAACCTACTCCCTTTGTTCAAGTTTATGTGATGCTTTTTCTTTATTAGTTCCGAAAAGAAAAACATATTTCTATTTTTGAAAAATGCAAAAAACCTACTCCCTTTGTTCCGAAAAGAATGACATATTTCTATTTTTGGAAACAATCTACTACACTTTCCATTTTACTGTTAATGAGAAGCTTTTACAGTCATGCAAATGTTATGCGATGTTTTAAGGCCACAAGTTTCAAAAGTTTTATCGCCGCACAAATGTTATGGTATGTTTAAGACCACGAGTTTCAGAAGTCTTTACTTCTTTCTTGAACTTCATGCCAAAACAAACTATGTCATATAAATTGGAATGAGTATCAGCTAAAGCATTTGCTGAATTACATAGATTCCCAAAAAATATACACTGACAAAAAGTAAAGTAAACTAACCTTGCCATTTTCTTTTCTCGAAACCAACTTAAGCCTGATGCTACTTTTTCTGGACGGAAATAGCTCGTCCACACGAGTATCAACATATCTTGGGTTCTTCAGTACATCACATCTCTTGGGCACTGGGAAAAGACCACTGCTTTCAAACAAGTGGATGAACTTTGTGAGTTGCACTTCAACAAGTTATAAGAATCTGGGAACAAATATTACCTCATTGGGCCACCATTTGAAACTGTTGATTCATCCACAAGTTCCACAGTATTCTTTTTCTTCAATTGTTCTCCCTGTCATATTCAGTGTTGTCAAAGACAAAGATGCTCATGGATGCCCATAGTGAGAGATTAGGTCTAATTAGAAATTTTGACAAAGGATACTTTTATTGTTAAGTTTTATCTTGAAAATTAACAAGCATATTTAACTTCAATTGTTTAGTAAAGTTTTCTTTCAAACTAAAAGCAAAAAGAAATTTATGTGTCTTACATAGTTCCATAGTCTTTATTATTCTTTCAGCTGCTTAAATAGACTTTCCCCAATGAATTCTACTCATACAAATAAACCACTAAAGAAAAATATACACTCCTTCTACTCGACCAGGAAAGGTGTAAAAAGCAACAGCAACATTTAATAGGACAAGGCCCAATAGAAGGACAAGTTAACTTCCTACTGTCATTCATTCCATTCACTTCCAAGAATCCAAGTCAAGTCACTAAAACACTTCTCTTACCACATTATTATGTTATTATAAGCATATGACAAAAGAAGCCTTAAAGCAACAGTAGAGTTGTCTCTGTATGACCTACATAAAAACACGGGTTCAAACTGTTGAAGCAGTGACTAATGCTTGCATTAAGGTAGGTCGTCTACATCACACTCATTGGGGTACAGCCTTTCCACAAACCCTGTGTGAACGCTGGATGCTTTGTGCACTAACCAACCTTTTTAAAAATATGTTATTATGCAAAAGGGATGCTCTCTTCACCCACAAAATAATCACATTATAACTCACATCCTAATGTCCATCTTACTTAAATAACATAAATCAAAGCTACTTTCATATAAAAAAACTGAAACTTTAAAGTTAAATCAAGGAAAAAAGGTACTCACTCGCAACTCCGATGGAGTTTTCCGTTTCAATGCAGTGGTAGTAGTAACCTTAGAACCACCACCGCCACCAAAATTAAGTGCATTTGATTGATGTACCATACCCGCAGCAGCAACCTTCGCCATCTTCTTCTAACTTCAACTAGCAAATACAACCTTCTTCAGATATCACACATCAAATTGTTCAAAAACCTAGGAACCTGAATGTTCGAATCATCTACTGCCCTCGATAGTGTTCAGGGTGAATCGACGGCACCGATGGAGGTTGAGCGGATATTTCCGGTGTGGGTATGGGGTTGGCGGGGGAGGGGACGGGGAGAGTACTGGTGAAGTGAGAAAATGAAAAACGAGAGAAGGATTTTGGGGGATTTGAAGTAAAACGAGAGAAGGATTTTGGGGATTTGAAGATTTCAATTTCAATTTCCCTTGTTTCGCAACTGTTTCGGTTTGACGGTAGTAATCCCACTAAGTTTGCAAAGGAGAGTGGAAGGCTTGCTCCAGGAGCATATAGATAGAACAAAACTCAGTAGCGCAAAAGCTGATGGTACTAAGTCCTCTCTTCAATCCCCTTCTCTCTCTCTCCCCCAAACTGAAGAAATCTCAAGATCGACAAAGGAGAAAATTATTAGAAACCAAAGCAAAATCAGATTTCACAATGTCAGCAGCTTCAACAATGGCGGTTGTGGGAGCATCAAGCTCGTGGTCCAGAGCTATGATACAGAGCTCACCTTACACTTTCTCCGCTGTCGGAATTGCCATAGCTATTGGCGTCTCTGTTCTTGGTGGACGTTGGCTGAAGAAATGAGGGCTCTAGACGTGAATTTTAGGGTTAAGGAATAAAGAGGATAGTTTGAAAACCATGTATATGGAGTTGGCGGGGAAGGGGACGGGGAGAGTACTGGTGAAGTGGGAAAATGAAAAACGAGAGAAGGATTTTGGGGATTTGAAGATTTCAATTTCAATTTCCCTTGTTTCGGTTTGACGGTAGCGGGTCGGGCATGGGGCATATATATATATATAACTCCTATTAATTTAAATATTATTATCAACCAAGTAATATCAACCAAGTAAAATGGTTGTCCACTTAAAATGGTGGATAGTCCATTTACTTTTTAAGTGGGTAAAATGCCCATTAATATTTTCCTCCACTTGTAAATATGGCTATAAATATAGCCTTAAACTTCAATGTAAAAACACACAAACACATAAAAGAAAGAATTACTATTACTCTCTCTATATTACTACTCTCTCTATTAATACTTTCTATATACATATTCTCTTGTTCTTCTTCCTTTATAAAATTGTCAAGTTAGTTAATTCATAACACGTTATCAGCACGAAGCTCTAATTTTTCAGAAAATTAACTTCTATATCAGGTATATCTACTAAAGAAATTTAATTTTTAAGTTATCTTTGTTACTTTCAAATTAATTTTCATCATGTCAAACTTGTCAAAATTGGAATTTGTGGCACTTGATATTTCTGGTAAAAATTATTTGTCATGGGTACTTGATGCTGAAATTCACCTTACCGCTAAGGGTCTTGGTGATGCTATAATTGAAGGAAATACAGCATCAAGTCAGGATAAAGCAAAGGCTATGATTTTCCTTCGTCATCATCTAGATGAAAGCCTAAAAATGGAATACTTGACAGTGAAAGATCCACTTGAATTGTGGAAAGACTTAAAAGGGAGGTATGACCACCTCAGGGCAACGGTATTGCCAAGGGCTCGTTATGAGTGGATGCACTTACGGTTTCAAGATTTTAAAACCGTAATTGAGTATAATTCTGCTGTATTTAGAATAACTTCCCAATTAAAATTATGTGGGGAAAATATAAATGATGAGGACATGTTAGAAAAGACACTAACTACTTTTCATGCCTCTAATGTAATATTACAGCAGCAATACCGTGAAAAGGGTTTTAAAAAATACTCTGAATTGATATCATGCCTTCTGGTGGCTGAACAACATAATGCCCTTTTAATGAAAAATCATGAAGCCCGTCCCACTGGAACTGCTCCGTTACCGGAGGCAAATATGGTAAAAGCACATGGCCAGTCTGAAAGAAGACATAATAAATATCAAGGTCATAATAATGTGCGTGGGCGTGGCAATGGCAGAGGACGATATAATAATCGTCGTGGTGGTGGTCAACATAAAAGGGAGAACAATATCAGTTCTCAAAATGGCCCTTCAAAAAGTAACTGTCATCGTTGTGGCATGAAAGGCCACTGGAAAAATGAATGTCGGACGCCTGAGCATTTTGTAAGACTTTATCAAAATTCTTTTAAAAGAAAGGCAAATAGAGGTGGTGCCTCTTCTTCTAATGCTCGGATAGAGTCACACTTGGCGTTCGAAAATAATGTTGAGGCAAGGCCTTTGAATAATGATAATATTGAAGCAAATATGGCCTTAAGGGATGATGATTTTAATGACCTCAATGATATTACTCATTTGGAGGTTGAAGATTTTTTTAAGGATCTTAATTGATGTTTAATTTCATGTTTTTCAATATGTTATCATGTACTTCGAATTATTGTGTTTTTACGTTTATGTATTTGAAGAAAAAAAAAATCAAGGTTACATTTTTATGATAATTGTATATTATTTATTACATTGTGCTATTTTACAATGTTGTAATTAATTACTATTAGTGTGCTATTATTTAATCTTAATATCATATTGTTACTAAAAATAATATTCGCCTTATTTAATGTCATTATAATAACTATTTATTCTTGTTAATGTTTTAGACATTAATAATATATAATGATTGTATTATTTTTGTCAATAAAAAAATTATCTATACATGATGAATAATATTATATTAATGTTTTATAATATTTTATATTTGTTTTTAATACTTGTGTATAATATTTATTTAAGGTTAATAAGTATACAATTCCATAAACTAAATTATTGTAACATTCATCATAATTGAATCATATAATTTTTTTTTAATTATAAATTACCATAATTTAACTTTTAAAAAAAAGGACTTATGTTTTTCTAGCAAAATTGTTACTTATTTTATTTCTTACAATGCATTTTTATTTTATGAAGATAAATAAATTTATCAGTCTTCAATTGGATTCAAGATGAATAATGGAGATATGTGCATTTTGGATAGTGCCACAACTCATACGATATTAAAAGAAAAGAAATATTTTTGTCATTTGATTATGAAAAAGGCCTATGTCAATACAATATCTGGTAGTACAAAATTAATTGAAGGCTCTGGAAAAGCAGCCTTATTACTACCTGGAGGAACGATATTGGTAATTGATAATGCATTATATTGTAGTAAGTCTCAAAGAAACTTGTTAAGTTTCAAGGTTATTCGCCAAAATGGCTATCATATTGAGACTGCAAATGAAGGAAAGGTTGAATACCTTTATATTACTACAATAAATATGGAGAAGAAAATTGTGCACGAAAAATTACCTGCACTTTCTTCTGGGTTGTACCATACAAATATTGGTACTGTTGAATCACATGCCATTGTAAACAAAAGGTTTACTGATTCTAATGATTTTATCATTTGGCATGACCGGTTGGGCCATCCCGGTTATAATATGATGCGCAGAATTATTGAGAATTCACATGGACACACTTTGAAGAATCAGAAAATTCTTCAATCTAAGGAATTCTCTTGTGTTGCTTGTTCCCAAGGAAAACTGATTATCAAACCATCAGCAACTAAGGTTGGGATTGAATCCCCTGCGTTTCTGGAACGTATACAGGGTGATATATGTGGGCCAATTCACCCTTCATGTGGACCATTCAAATATTATATGGTCTTGATAGATGCATCTACAAGATGGTCACATGTGTGCTTATTATCAACTCGCAACATGGCTTTTGCGAGATTGTTAGCTCAAATTATAAGGTTAAGAGCACAATTTCCAGATTATGCAATAAAGACAATTCGTCTTGATAATGCTGGTGAATTCACATCTCAATCATTTAATGATTATTGTATGTCGATTGGAATAAAAGTTGAGCATCCGGTCGCTCATGTACATACACAAAATGGTCTAGCAGAATCATTGATTAAACGCCTCCAATGGATAGCTAGACCATTGCTAATGAGGACAAAACTTCCTATTTCAGTATGGGGGCATGCTATTTTGCATGCAGCAGCACTTGTGCGCGTAAGGCCAACAAATTATCATGAATTTTCCCCATTACAGTTGGCGTTTGGAAGGGAGCCAAATATATCCCATCTTAGAATATTTGGGTGTGCGGTATATGTCCCAATTGCTCCACCGAATCGCACAAAGATGGGTCCCCAAAGAAGGTTGGGAATATATGTTGGGTATGAATCTCCTTCTATTATAAAATATCTGGAACCTATGACTGGAGATTTATTTACGGCAAGATTTGCTGATTGTCATTTTGATGAATCAGTATACCCAACATTAGGGGGAGAACATAAGCAGATGAAAAATGAGATAGATTGGAATTCATTGTCACTATCTCATTTAGATCCTCGAACAAATCAATGTGAGCAAGAAGTTCAAAAGATGATTTATTTGCAGAATATTGCAAATCAACTGCCGGATGCATTTACTAACCTTCCACGGGTTACTAAATCGCATATCCCAGCTGCTAATGCTCAAGTTCGAGTTGATGTCCCGGTAGGACAACTTATTCAGGCAAATGAATCTAGACCACGCTTAAAACGTGGAAGACCATTTGGTTCCAAAGATAAAAATCCTCGAAAAAGGAAAGGAATGAATGATCAAGATGATCATAATTTGGAGGCGAGTGCTCAAAAAGAGCCCAGAGACACAACAAATGGTGATACCACCGAGGAGGTCCAAGCACCTGAAAATAATGAGAATGAAGAAATCTCAATAAGTTATGTCTCGACAGGAAAACGGTGGAACCGAAATAATATTGTGGTCGATAATATTTTTGCTTATAATGTTGCCATTGAAATAATGCAACAAGATAAGGATCTTGAACCAAAATCTGTCGATGAATGCAGACAGAGAAATGATTGGCCAAGATGGAAGGATGCAATTCAAGCAGAGTTAACTTCACTTGAAAAACGTGAAGTTTTCGGATCAATAGTTCGAACACCTGAAGGTGTCAAGCCAGTAGGGCACAAATGGGTTTTTGTGCGTAAACGAAATGAAAAGGGTGAAGTCGTAAGATATAAAGCACGACTTGTAGCCCAAGGTTTTTCGCAAAGACCTGGCATTGACTATATGGAAACATATTCCCCTGTGGTGGATGCAATTACTTTCAGGTATCTAATGAATTTGGCAGTTCATGAAAAGCTTGAAATGCAGTTAATGGACGTGGTCACTGCCTATTTATATGGCTCATTGGACCACGACATTTTTATGAAAATTCCCGAAGGGTTCAAAGTGCCTGAAGCATACAAGGATTCTCGAGAAAATTGCTCAATAAAACTTCAAAAATCCTTGTACGGGTTGAAACAATCAGGGCGAATGTGGTACAATCGTCTTAGCGAATATTTGCTAAAAGAAGGATATAAAAATGATCCAATTTGCCCTTGTGTCTTTATGAGAAGGTCTGGATCTGAATTTGTCATAATAGCAGTATATGTTGATGATTTAAATATTATTGGAACTCCAGAAGAACTTTCAAAGGCAGTAAAATGCCTGAAAAAGGAGTTTGAAATGAAAGATCTTGGAAAGACAAAATTTTGTCTTGGTCTACAAATTGAACATTTTACAAATGGGATATTTGTCCATCAGTCAACATATACTGAAAATATTTTAAAGAGATTTTATATGGATAAAGCACACCCATTGAGTACTCCAATGGTTGTGAGATCTCTTGATATTAATACAGATCCGTTTCGGCCTTATGAAAATGATGAAGAACTTATTGGTGCTGAAATACCATACCTTAGTGCAATTGGTGCATTAATGTATCTTGCCAACAATTCTAGACCAGATATAGCTTTCTCAGTAAACTTGTTAGCAAGATTTAGTTCTTCACCAACACGCAGACACTGGAATGGAATTAAGCATATATTCAGATACCTTCGAGGTACCATTGATATGGGATTGTTTTACTCAAATGATTCCACGTCACAATTGATTGGTTATGCAGATGCGGGATATTTATCTGATCCCCATAAAGGTCGATCGCAAACAGGCTATTTATTTACATGTGGGGGTACAGCTATATCATGGCGTTCAACAAAGCAAACTATGGTTGCCACTTCCTCAAATCATGCAGAGATAATAGCCATTCATGAAGCAAGTCGAGAATGTGTTTGGTTAAGATCAATAACTGAACACATTCAAGAAACATGTGGTCTTTCTTTGACAAAAGACGCTCCAACAATATTGTATGAAGACAATGCTGCATGTATAGCTCAACTGAAGGGAGGATACATCAAAGGAGACAGAACAAAACATATTTCACCAAAATTCTTTTTCACTCATGATCTTCAAAAGAAGGGTGAAATAGATGTCCAACAAATTCGTTCAAGTGACAATTTGGCGGATATGTTCACCAAAGCATTGCCAACATCAACCTTTGAGAAAATGAGATACAAAATTGGAATGCGTCGTCTTCGAGATATTAAGTGATATTTTCATCAGGGGGAGCAAAATACGCGCTGTACTCTTTTTCCCTTAGTCAAGGTTTTGTCCCACTGGGTTTTCCTGATAAGGTTTTTAATGAGGCAGCACTCAAGGCGTATTATCAGATATGTGTACTCTTTTTCCTTCATTAGGCTTTTTCCCACTGGGTTTTTCCTAATAAGGTTTTAACGAGGCACATTTCTCGTGGACATCCAAGGGGGAGTATTATCAACCAAGTAATATCAACCAAGTAAAATGGTTGTCCACTTAAAATGGTGGATAGTCCATTTACTTTTTAAGTGGGTAAAATGCCCATTAATATTTTCCTCCACTTGTAAATATGGCTATAAATATAGCCTTAAACTTCAATGTAAAAACACACAAACACATAAAAGAAAGAATTATTACTACTCTCTCTATTAATACTTTCTATATACATATTCTCTTGTTCTTCTTCCTTTATAAAATTGTCAAGTTAGTTAATTCATAACAAATATAATATTTATTTTGTTTGTTATTTGATAATGATGAAAAGTCTTATTTGGTGTAATGATCAATTCGATTTTGATCGTGTCTTTTACATTTTGTTGTTATTATTTATTATTTCATAATGCATTGAATTGAACTGCATTGTTTTAATGATTTCAAAATCTAGAATGGTTTGAATTGTTCTTTATCATTACGTAATGTCACACACTAATAATTTAAATTGAAAATCAATCAGAAAAGTAGAATATAAAGTATAATTACTATATAAAAAAAATACAATAAAAAATAAAAGAATAATAAGTAAAAAATAAAATAAGAAGAAATCATTAACATAACAATAGGATCACAATCGATCATTACATGAAATATGATTTTTTGTTATTACTTAACGAAGAATTTAAACAATATTATATAATAAAATTTAAATAATAATCAAAATAAATATTATATGTAAACTAACAATACAATATATAATATAACGAATAACAGTGATTCAAATATGGTATTGTCATAAATTCATTATTGTTAATATGTGATCTACCAATGGAGAACGGCATATTATATTTATTAAAATTATAACATAATACATTATCAAAATAATACGCCACAAATTATTAAAAATAAGGTCGTAAAATCGGCTATCTTCCTCTGCTTCCCAAGAGTTCACTCACCGGCGCTACTGCAGCTCCACCGTCCTTCGCCGCCATCGGAGCTACCATTTTTCCCGGGGAAAACTGTCACCTTCTTTTATCAAAAAAAGGTTAAAGAGAAAAAAAAAGAAGCTGAAGCATAGCTATGATCATAGTATTCTTCAAGTTCATTTTATCAAACACATAGAATGCATTCGAGAGTAGGGTTTCTCTTAGCATGCACGAAAAGGAGGTCTTCTACATCTACTTGTTCTACGGTTCTTCTATCTACTCTATTCTCTTCTCGTCATAATCGGAAGATATTCGCGGTTTGTCACCGCCGGATTTTGATCGGTAGTGATGTAAGTAAGGTTTATTTCTTCAATGAATCGATTTTTTGTGGATTGGGACAGCTAAGGTTTATTTCTTCAATGAATCGATTTTTTGTGGATCGGGACAGCTGCGTGGGTTTTGTAGATACCCTGGAACAGCAGCTTTAGAGCAATTCTCCGACGATGAATATGAATGCGACTATGAAAATCATCCGGTAATTTTAGTTTTAACTATTTTTTTTAGATAATAGAACATTCTGATTTAGATGTTTAATGTTTTAAAATGCAATTTGTAATTTGGAAAATTGAAATGGGAATTAACGTTGTTTTAATACTATTTCTTCAGAAGCAGCTAGGGGTGGGTAGTGTACTGGAAAGGAGATTAGAAATATTAGTTTTAGCTTTAGTTCTTACTCAAAGCTAGCAGCTTTGAGTAATTTTCAGTTTTGAAACCTTTAGTTAGTGTGGAAGTAAGGGATGACTTCAATGGTCACATACAGTTAACTGTATTTCTTCTTTGATAAGCTCCTCTAGCACTTATGTGGATCATATGGCGAGAGAGGAATAAAAGAGCTTTTGAGGGAGTGGATAAAGACTTTGAACACTTGAGGAATATCCTATTTTCCCTTGTGTCTGCTTTAATAGCTTTTGAGGGAGTAGAGAAAGACTTTTGGAGGGATTTCTACATGGATTGCAATGGGTCATGCCAAGATCAACAAATAATATGCTGAGGTGATAGCAAAGAAAAGGCCTTGGGAAGAGGAAGTTACTGTGGTGGAATACTATACCTGCATGTATTTGGTGGATTGTCTGGACGAAAAGAAATGGGTGATGTTTTGAAGATTCTGCGAGCTCCACCAACAAGTTAAAACTCTAATTGTATGTTTTTGTTTATGTAGGATGGAACACGTAAATGAAGCTGAAATAGTTCTACAAACATTACAATCCCTACAAGATTAGACGGGGCACACTTTGTTGTTTATTCTTTTACTACAGTGTACAGAGATGTGCTGTTCTAATTTATAAAATACTTTACCTTCTACAAAAATATTTATGCTCAGAATGGTTTTAACAAATCTCCATATTGCCTGCAATAGTTAGCATTCTATTGTCCTGAGGTGAATGTAGAAGATTTTTTTTGCATGGGGATCTTTTTATCTAATCACAACCTATTGTTTATGAAACTATCTCTGTATGTTCAACTCCATGTTTCATTCGTTATTCTTTTTTCCCTTCTTCAATATCAGCATCCACAAACTTTTGTTGGATACATATTCCATGTATAAATGCTCATTTGATTTGTTTCCCGCAGGAATCTCCTGATGGCAACAAAATGCTAGAATTCTGGAAATCTCTTCCTGCGTTTAAGGAGAAGGAAAGGCTGCTCCAAGCTATTGCACGTAATCAGGTCTTACTCTGATAAACTTATGATTCTTTCTCTGTGCAATGGAAGCATGTATGGTGATTGCATATGGAAGATATGTAGCCCAAGTCAATGCCCTTCTTTATTCTTTTAATTTGACACTGAACCGTTATCATGAAAGATGTGGTCATGCTGGAAGGGTCTTGAACTATAGATCATTTTGAAATGCATCTAAGCTTTTGCTCTCCTATTTGCACAGTCAAGAAACTCAAGTCCCTTAAGAATCTAGTGATTATGCTTATACACTGATAACGTTTAAATGATCACATTTTAACTGGTTTTGAATTCTCTAGTGTTTGGAGGATGTCCAGGGAACAGACTAGGACATATTCGTAGTGCATAAATCTATTTTAGCATTGGGATAAACAGTGAAGAAAACACAGTTTTATAACTATTGGACATGTGACGATTCTTGATGTTTGTGAACTGCAGAGTAGAAACTCAAGGAACTGAAAATTGGTTGTAATGTGTTTACTTGTTTTATGTCAACTCAGTCTCTTTTGATTATTACAACAGATGGTAGTAATTTCTGGCGAGACAGGATGTGGTAAGACCACTCAACTGCCACAGTACATTCTAGAGTCAGAAATAGAATCTGGCCGTGGAGCATTCTGTAGCATCATTTGTACTCAGCCTCGAAGAATATCTGCTTTGGCTGTTGCAGAAAGAGTGGCTACAGAAAGGGGAGAACCTCTTGGTGACTCAGTATGCTACTATTCTTCTCTGCTCTAAATCCTTTTTTTAGGGGCTTTTGGTTAAGCTTTCACTGGATGAGACTGTCATAAAAGTTGAAATTTTGTTTGTTACGATTGAATTTGGAAGCTTCTTTATGTTAGTTGCTGTTCTTCACAGAGTATTTTTGGTAGGTTGGTTATAAAGTACGATTAGAAGGGGTGAAAGGAAAAAATACACATTTGCTATTTTGTACGAGTGGTATTCGTCGTCTTCTCAGTGACCGCAATCTTGACGGTATAACCCATTTTTTCGTTGATGAAATTCATGAACGAGGCATGAATGAAGGTAGCTGAATTGGCAAATTAGGTCTCTGATTTTGGTTTTCTTATGTAAGCATTTCCAATGCATTGAACATTTGCTTCTCATTCTTTATCAGATTTCCTGTTGATTGTGTTGAAGGATCTTCTTCCACGACGCCCAGATTTGAGATTGATTTTGATGAGTGCTACTCTTAGTGCTGAATTATTTTCCAGTTACTTTGGAGGAGCACCTATGATTCACATCCCAGTAAGCTGCAACTTGGATCACCAGTCAGTTAGAGCATTATACATGATGTTAGTGTTTGTGTACTAGTTTAGATGATAGTAGTCCCTTTTTCTCTGCCCAGTACTCTATGATTCCCCTATATATTTGATTTTCGGGATTTCTCGATGCAGATTTGAAAAGAATGAGCATTCTAGTTTTCTGCCTTTAGATAGGTGCATATATGCAAAATGTTAAGTCTATTATGCGATAGTTATATAATTCTAACTTCACTTGAGATTTCTTTTTCATTTTTGTTTTGTTATGTAAAATTTTACTACCATCTATTAAGGTCATAACATGTCGACTTTTCATTCCAGAACAACTTTTATCTTTCTGTGTTGTTTTTGTTAAACCGGGTTTTAGGCTGTTTAGATTTGCTGGCTTATTTGACACATTATGTTAACTTTTTGGCTAATTGCATTTTGTATGATATAGGGCTTCACATATCCTGTAAGAGAGAACTTTCTGGAAGATGTGCTGGAAATTACGGGATATAAGTTGACTTCATTCAACCAAATTGATGATTATGGTCAGGAAAAGATGTGGAAAACACAAAAACTGTTAGCACCCCGCAAAAAGAAAAATCAGATAACTGCTCTTGTTGAGGTTGTAATTCTGTCTGCAATTGTGTTCTGTACATGAGATGAGGCACTTTCATAATTGCTAGTTATGTATTGTCTTCATTCGTCCATTTCTGTTAGATTTTCAGCTTCCTTCATATTATTATTTTACTACTTCGCTCTATTCTTTTTTTTCCGGTGCTTGTTTTCTGATTGTTTTTTCATTTTCTTTTGATGTCCTTCTCTACCTAAGAACATCTAATGGGGATCTTTATCTCAAAATTTAGAAATGAAGACAGAGTGATTCAACTGAAGTTTGAGCTTGTTTCTTATATTGAATCAGGTGTTCCTCATAGATCATCAAACAATATGATAGAATATGTAAGTTATATGTTCTTCATATGCTAACACGTGAAGGCCATGAGGGAAGCTAATACCTCTTCCCTAGACCTTTAAAACATAACTGTAAAACTTCACGAAATTGACTTTGCCTCGTGTTCTGCAAGATTTCTGTACCCATTCAATCTGCTGTGCTCTCAGCTAAGAGCAATATAGGGTGGATGACCTTCTCCTTATTAATCTGGATAGAGAATCCACCTTCTGGTTAGAAAAAATCTTTTGGATTTTACCTAACAAAATTTGAAATAGTCACTTGGTTTCCTTGGTGCCTGCATATACAGAGTGGCATTTGGTAGATTCATCTGCTGTAAAAAGCCCCTATTTCACGCCCGTTCTGCCTCCAAATGATTAATTTAAGTTGAGATAATCGAAATTCGAACAGCTAAAGCATCTGAGGGTGCACTTTTTCCTTTTCCCTAGAAGTTCATGAGAAGTGGGAGAAGAAATAGTGCAGCTTGACTAGTAACTAGATGCATACTGTTTTTTCATTTTCAAGAAATTGCTCCTATGTAATTTACTGAATCTTTTTTTTTCCTGTCAGTCATGTGTGCTAGTTGTGATTTAAGTGTCAAGGCATTAGGTATTCCAGATATCATAATGTGGGTGTTCAGATGTGTTTGCATGACTTCTGTGGTGCATTAATATACTGGTATTTTGTACTTATTTGGTTGGTCTTATTAATTCAGTCTTACACTTGCATTGTAGGGTTGCCTATTCATAACCTGTTGGGAAAGATGGGTTCAAGTTATGGGATATCCGAAAAACAACATGTATTTGAGATCTAAGCAACTTAATTTTCATGCATAGAATCTTGATTTAAAAGGAGTGAGTACTCCTTTTTGTGTAATTATGTGCCACTTGAACATACTTTTCTCTTATGTCGCCTTTCAAAAAAGACTTACCATTCTATCTACGTAACCTATTTGGTATTGTTCTCACAGATATTTACTATTTCAAAAAAATTATAAAGAAAGAAAGGTTTTCTGTTTGTATAATTTTATATTTTTTAGGTATACTTCTTCTATGCAGGCGAATTTTTTGCCTGGTTAATGTAATTTATTACTTTATATAAAAGTACAGAAAGTTTTCCACTCCATAAATCGTCAAGAAATGCATAAACTTTCACTGGAAAAAGGGGTTGTCGGAGTGAGTTCCGGTGAGAGAACGAATTACTGACTGTTGGGCGCATTTCCCAAGATAGAGAATATTCATTGTTGGTATTATCTCAAATTTTCCTCCCATCGTGTTCTTTCTTTCTTAAGTAGTTTTATTCTTGTTGGTTAGATGCTGTAGAAAGATATTGTCATATTGCTGGTACTGCAGGAGAAGGTACAGTACTAATGTTGTATGAATGATGTACTACTATATGACAGGATGCTGTAGACAAATCAAACTTCGAGAATTATAGTCCAAGGGCACGTGATTCACTAGCATGCTGGGCTCCTGATTGTATTGGATTCAATCTTATTGAGGCAGTTTTGTGCCATATATGTCGGAAAGAACGTCCAGGTGCTGTATTAGTATTTATGACTGGTTGGGAAGATATTAGTTGTTTAAGAGATCAACTTAAAGCACATCCCTCTTGGGTGACCCAAATAGGGTGTTGGTGCTCACTTGTCATGGTTCTATGGCTACCTCTGAGAAGGTAATACTGCTCTCTCTCATTTTGATCCCTCTTTGGGTTTTGCAGTTGTTTCTGCTTTTCTTTGAACGCTATCTTGCTCAGACTCTTCAAAAATGTCTCCTGGTACTTGTCGGATCCTCCAAAAGTAGTGCATTTTTGGAGGATCCGACACATATGCGGCAACATTTTTGCAGAGTCTGAGCAAACATAGTTTGAATGTATACAGCATATCTCCTTCATTTTCGTAATGTTGGTTCGTGTAATTACTGTATTAGGATCTGTTCTAGTGAGGTGTCACTTTTTCAGTCTTTCACAAGAGATTGTAAAAGAAGTTGTACAAATTATAACAAAGTTACCTATGAACTCACTTCTTTCACTTGTCTGCCAATATTTTTCTCCTCTCTTTCCCAAAAACTCAAAAAAAATGCTGTCCTCTAGGTGTTCCCTGTGTTATATGATATATACACATTTCAACAGTTTTGATAATTTTTTCAAGCAAAAGGTACAGTTCACCTTTTTTACTATATAACTAAGTTCTTAGCAAAAGGTACGGTTCACTTTTTTTACTATATAACTAAGTTCTTTCTTTACATCAAGATGCTTAAACATGGGCTTTCTTTACAACACTCCTGATAATTACGCTGAGTCAAAGATGGATGGTTAACATGGGGCCAATGTCTTGTTATGTTTTATTTTGGTCGTGAGTTAATTTCATGAATTTTCCGCTGACAAATGGATTACTGAGGCCTCATTTGTTTGCACTTAATGAAGGTCTTAATCATTCAGGTCTCATTCATTAAGTTCGTTTATTTTTTAGGTCTGAATTTTAATCATTAGGTGTGTGTGTCTTTTCCCTTTTACAACCAATTAATGGAACTGAATAGATCTGAATGATTATAATTTATAGCATAGTTTTAGTATCATTAAGATGTCTGTTCAAGTTACGAAGATGACAGTTCTTCAATTCCATCCATTCATCGCTACGTCCATCACCTACCATTGCCAACTATTCAAGTTGCTTCCCTCCATTATCATCTACCACCAACCACCACCATTGTCAATCCCTACAATCAGTTGTTACTAGCCACCATTTTCAATTATCACCACCAACCACCATTATCACAGCAACTACCACTATTAGTCACCGCTATATAATGCATCATTCACCCAGTCATTATCAGTCGCCTCCATCAACAACCATTTACCAAGACCATCTCCTATCTACACCCACAACCGCCTATGCCACCGCTAACCAAGTAATATAAGGGCGTTGTGCTGGAAAATGCCTACTGCCTTACACCACTAGGAAACTAAGAAAATTGTCTGTCCCAGTCACTGCGTAAACGCTGATCATTGTTAAAAAAGGAAGTTGCATTTCATACTCCTTGTTTTAGTAGGAAATTATCCTTTTAATTGCAATGGGATATCTATGTTTTTACTATCAGTTCAGATGTATTATTACTAGAAGTGTACTTTCCTTTCATTGGCCATATGATGTTTTGACAAACTTAAATTGTAATCTGCAGAAACTCATATTTGAGAAGCCACCTCAGAATGTACGTAAAATAGTACTTGCAACAAATATGGCCGAGGCAAGTATTACTATAAATGATGTGGTCTTTTTGGTGGACTGTGGAAAAGCGAAGGAGACGACTTATGATGCGCTAAATAATACTCCATGCTTATTACCTTCATGGATTTCACAAGCTTCTGCAAGACAAGTAAGTTCCTTGAATCAACAGCATCTTTTTTAATTCAGCCTAAACTTTCCTTATGTAATTCGATTTTCTTTTATCGTCTTTTTTCATGCAAAATACTAGAGAGAATGAACAACTTCTCCCCCTCATAAGTAATATGAAAAAGTTCTGTGCTTAGATGTTACTTAAAAAACATGATAACATTACCCGATCAAAAAATAAATTAATAACATTTTGTTTTTGGATTGCTTTGGATGATTTTCTTGGTAGCTTTATATGCTGTTAAAAATCATTTTCTGTCAACTGAGTCTGAGGATCCAGCTGAACCTTGTACTTTTATTATATTTTTGATTTCTACTTGTTTTATAAACACACAGGAGGGAGCCCATCATGTCTTTTCTTAGTAAAAATATTACTCTGTTTGAAAGTTACATGTTATCTGAGACCCATTGTCCTGTGTTGACATGAAATGTTATTGTTGAAAAAGTAAGATGTGCCTTTTCACATGCCTTATCAGCTACTTTGTAATTTGATTAGCTGATAAAATACTAGGTTGTGCATTGCCTTGCAGTAACATCTGTTCAATTTATTTTGAATATCTGATGATAGAAATGCGAATTCTTCTCACTGTTATCTTTGAGTCAGATTTTGATGTTATGTTGGATGTTCTTGTCCTTGTTTGTTTATGGAGCTGTCATATATCTCATGTTGCAGAGAAGGGGTAGGGCTGGCCGTGTCCAACCAGGCGAGTGCTACCATTTGTATCCACGATGTGTGTATGAAGCTTTTGCTGAATATCAACTACCCGAACTCCTGAGAACTCCTTTGAATTCTCTTTGCTTGCAAATAAAGAGTTTGCAGGTTGGAAGTATTGCTGAATTCCTATCAGCTGCTCTTCAGCCTCCAGAATCATTGGCTGTAAGTGGTTCCTCTCTGGATGCTTATTCTATGTTTCTTATGCTCTTCAATAATAACTTTTATGTTTGTAGCAATAATAATAACTTTGCTTCAATCCAAACTAGTTGGGTTGGACATCTTAGGATCTGAATCCTCAATTTCCATTCCACTCCATTTTGTCCTCTTTCATTTTAATACTTCTGGACAAATTAGGGGTTTCTAAGCTAGGAATTCTCTAACGCCACACTTATACCTGCATTGACAACTTTTACGTTTTTAAGCTTGGATGTAATTGTCTGGGTATATTGCTGATAATTGCCAAAATACCTTTCACTACAGCAAAAGCCCTCACTCTCGTTTCTTTTCCTTCTTTTCAGTGCTGTTGACTTTCCATCTCTACCTCTCCATTCTTGTTTCTTTTCCTTTTTTAAAATAAATAAATAAATAAAAATTGCACTATTTAAGTGTTTTACTTGCGAAGTTTAGTCAAATTCTTAATTATTATATGTTATTTAAAACAATAATTTGTATTTAATAAAATAATCTTATCTAATCAATTTAGAACTTAATGTGAATAGAGAGAAATTAATTTGTTTTTGAATTAACTTGAGGTTAAAAATCTTGTCATAATCAGCTATTATTTTTGTGTTAAAAACTTTAAGGGCATCTAGGTATTTTTAATAGAAAAAAGTGCTTAATCAACTGCTTATTTTCAAGATTCAGAACTTCTATTCAAACATGTGTGCTCGCTGTCCCATGTTATGATTTGACGCACTCGTTTTTAGTCTATTCAAAAAAGGATGATACCTTTCTCTTTTTAGATACAGATGTTAGTATTGCCATTTTACCCATGATGACATGACGTGTTTGGATCCACTTTATATAACAGTTCATTCTTTTATGAGTAGAGAAAAAGACATGTGGAACTCTCACCGCCACTCGTTTAAAAGGATAAGTTTGGTACTTTGTATCATTTGTGTGTCAGTTGAACACCTTCACATAAAATGGAACGATGGGAGTAATTGCTTATTTATATTTTATAAAATAAGCTCCATCACTTCGGAAGTCTTTTTCAGCACTTAATGGTTAAAAATTACTTTATTCAGTTAAGACTAAAGTTAACAGATAAGAGAAAAGGGAAGGAGCTCCGGACCCAATCCATAAGTTTCTTGGAACACCTAACAACATGGTTGCGTAGCCCCAGATAATCAAACAAATACCCAGTGCAATCCCATAAGTGGGGTTCGGGGAGGGTAAAGTATACGTGACCTTACCCGTAAGTTGAGAGGTAGAGTGGCTATTTTCGATAGGCCGTCGGCACTAATAATTATAAGCACAAATAACAATATGGACAACGAAATTGGAAAAAAGTAATGGTAAAGTGAAATATCAATTGTTTAGTGTAGCCTCTTCAGGAACACTCACTGGCAAGGAAAAGTAAGTTTTAGAGCCTTGATGACAACACTAAAGCGCACATTAAGCAGGTGAAGCGCTCAACATGTTTTGAGCCTTGCTTCAGAGCTTAAGTGCGCCTTTTGGCAACACTTCTTAAATTTCCAACTTTATTTGGAATAGTTCTCTTCCCAACCGGCATCCATGCGCTCGCCTGCATGTTCTAGACTATAATTGTTGATGTGGCATGTGGTTGAGATGCGACAGCATATCTTCACCGCACATAATAGACCTCTCTGAGGTTTCTCATGTGTCTGTAATGAGAAAGAATTCTCCGCCTACATTAGCAGAGGTTTTAATTGGTGCTCTCTGAAGTTGAGACACGTCCCCTAGAAACCAGGGTTGTGGGCAGTCGCAGAACTTCTTCCGGTTCTCTGGATCTCTTATGAGTGTGCTGGGTGTGATGCACAACATCTGGAAAATCAACTTTTCTGGACTTGGCCAATGTTGAGTTAAATTTGATTGTCTTTTAATCCAATTATGCTCCAATGTATGTTTGATATGGACATGAACTTGATTTTCACTTGGCTTGGCCATTGGACCTTAATAGGCTTACAAGATCAAATGATGCTATACACCTTTTTTTAATGACTGTGGTGTCCGGTCCAGCTATACACATGCCATTTAGAATAGTGTGTTGCTTCTTAGTTTCCTAGTATGATTGAAATTACAATGTCCATGTACTGCAGGTGCAAAATGCTATTCAGTTTTTGAAGATGATTGGTGCATTAGATGAAAATGAGAATCTTACATATCTAGGTATGTATTTTTTTGAGGGGAAAAATAATCTGTTTCATGAAAATGTATCGCTTCTATGATATATTTTTTGACTAGTTATGTTTATGACCTTTATTCTGAGGTTTATAAGTTATATCTTCGTCATTTCTTTACAACCAGGTAAATTTTTAGCAATCCTCCCTGTGGATCCCAAGCTTGGGAAAATGCTCATTATGGGTGCTATTTTCCGATGCTTTGATCCTGTTTTGACTGTAGTGGCTGGTCTTAGTGTACGGGATCCATTTCTATTGCCTCAAGATAAAAAAGATGTAAGTAGAAAGCAATTTGCGCCACTAGCCTCGCCTCCTTTAAATTTCATTTACTACTAGTTGGTATTATTCTACTTTCGCTTTGTTATACATTCTTTTTTTTAGTTCATGTCCTTAATGTTCCATCACTTCAAGATTGTGCGTCCCTGCTTCTTCCATGTTTGCTCAATGGATAGCTATACCACTTTGCCGATTTAAATAACCCAGAGTTATAAGAGGAAGTTATCCTGAAACAAAGAATGTTATAAATGATTTAACTTTTGCCACTTGAAGTGCATTTTTTGAGAAGTTGTAAGAGTTTTAGGTTGAAGGAGTACTATTTGTTATATCCAAGGTGTATTTCTCATTTAGCAGTTAGACATTGATGTGGCTTTGCCTAGATGAACACAAAATATTTAAAGGAAGAAGGAATAAGAAGACGGATAGAAAATCCATGTATTTATGCCTGATCAAGGTGGGAACTTTTAAAAAAAAAAGGTTACTCTCCCTTATTCATAGAGGAAAACAAAGGAAACTAGGTTCGATCAAAATCCTTTTTGGTTTTCTGTTCTTTTGATAAATAAGTATTTTTTTTTATCAACATCCAAATCTCACATTAAGATAACACTGGGTTATGGACAAAAAAGTTTTGTAGAAAGAAATTCGATATCTTATCAATTCTTGTACTGAACAGAGAAAATTTTGCAGTGCTTGTATCTCTTAAATACCTTCCAGTATACACCATATAACTAATTTGGGAGACCTGTCAACTTCATTTCCCCCAGTGATAGATGGCCTCATGCAGGGTTCAATACATTTGAAGAACATACTAACTTGGCTTATTCCCATCTTATTCTTCTCCTCATTTTCAACTCTAGCTAGCATCGAGCAGCTAGCACAGTATAACACTGCACTAGATAATGTTGTTTTGGTTCTAGTAAAGCTTGTTCACCAATATTGATCAACTCCCATTTTGCAGTTAGCAGGGACAGCAAAGTCCAGATTCTCAGCCAAGGACTATAGGTGATCATATGGCGCTTGTCCGTGCATATGAAGGATGGAAAGATGCTGAAAGGGAAGGTTCTGCCTACGAATATTGCTGGAGGAATTTCCTCTCTGCCAACGAATATTGCTGGAGGAATTTCCTCTCTGCCCAGCCAATTTTGTTTTTTAAATAATACCCTGGGGTTTTGAATTTTTTTGTGCTGAAGATAAAACGACTAATCGTATTAATTTATGTTCTGTCATTCATTGGTTGTTAATTTATTTTAAATAATTTCCTATTTATTTGTTAATTTACTGGGTTTTGGATGATTTATCAAAAAATAGAAAGAGTTACACCGGTTCTTGTATGATGCAGCTTCAAGATCCTGAGTTAGACATCCACAAGGAAGGCAAAGACCTTATGCTTGCTGTTCAGGAACTGGTTCAGGAGATCAGTCTGAGGGCAGGTTTGTGTTTGGTCGTGAAAACAAGAAGCCTAAAGATTCTAAGGACACTGATAGATTTACAAGGGACGGGACAAACCCAAAGAGTTTGTTGCAAACCCTACTTATGAGGGCCGGTCACTCCCCTCCCAAGTACAAAACAAAGCATCTAAAAACAAATGAATTTAGGGCACTTGCAGAGTTCAAGGGAATGCAATTTGTAGGTAAACCGAAGAGAAACAAAGCTCTTGCAGAAAAGGATGCTGCAATAGAGGCACTAGCATGGTTAACTCAAACATCTGAAAAGAATCATGATGAAGATGATAAATCTCCTCCTGATGTCACCGATAACATGCAGAAACTTCTTGGTAAACGCAGGAGATCAAAGCGTCGGTGAGGTTGTGGACACCAGATATTTTTAATAGTTGATAGTGTGGACCACTAGAAGACAAGCTTGAAGCTTCCAGTTGATCAACCTTCAGACTCTTATCACTTTTGGATGACCAAATAAGCCAAGATCTGATAATGGTGGTGCCAGTTTTGGCCCTGGTTTACAGGTATCAGATTCAGCTTAGGCTCATAAAAAAGTAAGTGTACATAAGCGCAAAGTAGGGCCATGGATTTTCACCAGATGGCTGCATTAATAAACTAGAACAGTTGACCAGATTGCAAAAATAGGGAGCTGTGAGGTTCTGTTCTTTGAAGTGTCATAAATGCTAGGTCATCTAAGTTGCAACTAACAGGGATCCTGCAACCATTTTTGTTTAATCACCACGGCTTGTTCTTTGCGTATACAGTAAAAGTGTCATGCTTCTGCGGCTCTGCGCAACCCCAGAGCTATCCACAAGAAAGCGACTTTAGCTGAACTTACATTTTCTACAGTTTTACAAGGAGAGGGTTTCAACAGCTTATCTTGAATATGAATTGAGCAGTCTCTTAAAGATTCTACATTCCATAGCAGATCATAGATTATGGCTCGAGCATGTTGCTTCTCTCCCTCGACAGAGTTTCTTGCTGTAACAAAGAGAAGGTATTTGGAGGAAGAAAAAATATTGATGGACGAGGTAAATATTCGCTCATATCAAACTTGGGCAGAGTACCTGAAGAAGCCTATAACATTATGTGGTTTCTAATTAGGTTTTATTGTACATTAGCTTGTTCGATCGTTGTTACTTTATGCACTAGCATATTTTATTGTTGTAACTTAAACTATAGATTTTCAGCTGCATATGAATTAGTCATTATTTGAGCAGCACACTAATGCAAAATTAACCAGTTGTACTCAGAACTTGTTCAGTTAGTTGGGTTTAATATGTGTTTGGTTGTATTATATTTATGTCACAGGAATTTGGCCTCAAGGTCTAGGGGTTAACTTATCTATTCAGCCTATGCATATATTATGTCCATTTATGGATAAATGAACTTATAATTACATAGATGTTATGGAACTACACTTTTTTGATATCATGTTCTGGATAAAAGCTTGAAATTTGGGTTGCTCATAAAAAAAAATCACGGGTACTCTATTTGGACAGTGCTATTTAATCTGTACTCATATTTTTATTTTTATTTTTTGATGCCTACCTGCTCCTGGACAACTTCAGACATGTGGTGCTTGAAGTTAAGCTTTGACCAAACATGAGGAAATTAAAATTCTTTTACATACACACACACCCTTAGTTTTTTTTTTTTTAAACCATTTGATACTCTTGTGTTATGTATGATTAATTCTTTTGCTAATGTTCTTAAAGAGTATTTCTAGTATCATGTAGTCTCTCTTCTGCATAAATGTGCAACTAATTCAGGTCCAACATGCACATAAATATAATGTAACCGTAAAGATATGACATTTGAGTCTAAGTCAATCTAAACAACTAGCTTGTGTGGGGAGAATTGTCCTGGTTCATATAATCAGACCATCGATCCATTAGTAACCCGAGATCCATTAGTAACCTCTTGGGTTGCAGTTCTTACTTGAGAAACTTGTTGCAAACATGAAAAGCTACACTTTGAAACCAAAAATTCTCAAGGAGTAGATCATGAATGAGATCTCCATCTCAACATCTTTGTTGAACACTTAACATACATTTCATTTCTACTTCTAAGTTTATAATACATTAAAAATTTACAATAAAATCTTCTTTCCTTGTGCTAGCTGCAACTTATATCAGCTGAATCAGAGTCTCTTATCTTTATAACAATCAGTAGTGTAAGCTGCAATAGTACTAGTTCTTTATTTTCTTTAAAATTGAACCATCATTCGATCATCTAAGCCACTGAGTGAAGCTTCATTCTCCGTAAAGATATGTATGCCAGAATCCGATAGCCAAACACCATAGCTAGTAATGTACTTGCTTCCTTTACACCATTGCCTACTTTGATCCCGTCCACCCAGTCATTTTTCTCCTTGTATTGAACTTTTAGTAGGAGTTTGTACGTTTGATAGTTATATGATAAGTACCTTAACCATGATATGAATACCGGTACTTCCTGCAGAATTCAAAACCATGTATCAGCAATTGGACTAATATGAAGCCAGGGTAAAGGAGGAAATGCTTTTGTTTACGTTCCAATTCTGAGAAGATACTTGACCAACACTCGATGTCTTAACTTGTATCGAGCAAACCAGGTAAACATATCTAACCATATAACTATGACTGTGCATGTATTACTTTTATAAAACATTCATGTAATCAATCTTGAGGCATGATAGCTTTTCCAAAAGTAGAAAGCATCAACAACTATTGCTTTTACAACAACATACCCAGTGTAATCTCAGGTCTAGGAAAAGTAGGATGTAGGCAGACCTTACTCTTAACTCGTGGAGGTAAAAAGGTTGTTTCCAAAAGATGCTCAGCTCTAGAGTCGGAGCCAGAACTTTTAATAAGGGAATTCAAAAATATGAAGAAGTAAACACACGAAAAAAGTTGAAGGAGTTCAACATCTACTATATATACATAAAATATAATTTTAACCATGTATAAACCGTGTAATTTTCCATCAAATGGGGTTTGGATAGCTCCGCCCTTGCAGGGAATATGACAGTTGGGAAAAATAATGACAACGGATAAGGAAAGCAGTACATAACATCCAGACAAGGAACAACAACAACAACATAGTGCAGTATCTGCAACACAATAAACAACAGAAGGTAACAAATATCAAAAGCAAGAAAATATACGAATAAAGTTAATACTATGAATAAATTTGGATACTGCATTGTTACCTTTACGAAATATCCACCAGCTAACATGAATGTCATTACTGTTACAGATGCCAAAGTTGTTGCCTTCTTTAAATCCATTAGTGTAGCTCCTATTGCTAGTCCTAATCCCTGGAAACAATGCATTAAGTGATGATTATTATTCAAACTACCAATGCAGGGGAGTTAAAAGTTCCGCGAGAATTGAAAAAAATGGAATACCTGAGCTGCTACAATGCAGAGGAAAGTCGTGAGGACGGTTAAGGAAAAAGGCAGAAACATCATGTGTCAAGCCTGCCATGAAATATACTACTAAGATAAAGAGTATTGGCAGTATAAGATCCAAGGGGATGTCACTGGTGGTTCGCGCCAAAAAATACGCGCTTAATCTGTACATATCAGCAGATATTTCCTTGTTCAACATTTCCCTTTCTTGCGGAAATGTGAAGATTGCTGTGAAAACTGGAAAAAATCCCCAGAACACCGCAATGAAGAACAGAAGCCCTGACTGCAATGAAGTTTCACAGTTCTGAGAATTGGTTGCAAATGTGCTACTAGTGCATTATTATAAAGGTTCCGTAAACGCTTCAGTTAGCTTCTTTAGAACCATATACTAAAGGATGGTCAGTTGAACACCCTTTGTCGGAAAATTATACAGAAAGTGTATAACGTTTTAATCACATTTGATATTTTATCTTTGTTTCATTTAGGAAACTAATTTCAAATGATTTGATCAGGCATAGCTATGTAATGCTGACGGATGGTCAGTTGAACACCATTCATTGGAGAATTATACTCTGTATATGTATGTCAAATACCTGTTCTTGCATTTGTTTAGGACTATCACCACCAGATTGACACCAGAGCATGCCTAAGATAACTGCAGTTGCAACAACTTGAGTGATTCTCAACCAACTAAAGTAATCGTGGCGTCGTTCTTTAAGTCCTCTCCAGAACAATATGGAGTACTGTTCACACCAACTTGCTCTCCATTCTCTCTTTGAGGCAACTACTTTAGACTTCAAGTCCTCATCAATCATCATGGGAGCCATAAGTTTCTTTTTTTCACTCTCAGCTACTCGTGTCTCGTATGCTTCCACTAGATACTGTTTAGGAAAAAATCGAAAAGAAAATATAGTGAGAATTCATATAGTCGACCCCAACTTGTTTGGGACTGAAGCACATTTGGTGTTGGATATAACTTTTGAAAAATAATTGAGTTCTTTCTATGGCTAGTTGGTGTTAATTGGTTATTATAGATCTAATTCCAAGACACAGAGGTGATCTACTGGTTTGAGTTTCTATATGTAAACGACTCTCCAAAAATGTTATTACACCCGTGTCGGATACTCCATAAATGCACTACTTTTTGGAGGATCTGACGCGCATCTGTCGACATTTTTGAAGAGTTCAAACAACATAAGGCTCAAAAAACTCAGATAGTTATAAGGAACGGATAAAAAAAAAAAGATTTATGCTAAGTGATAGTTTGAGGTTTTCTCTCTGAAATGATTAAAGAACTTAAGTCCTTGAGGATGGAAAAAGCATGTCGCTCGGATTATTCAGAAATGCTGCTGCACTCGTAACAGATCCTCAAAAAACGCACTACTTTTGGAGGATTTGACACACATAGTAGACATTTTCTTTGAAGAGTCCGAGCAACATAAAAGTCGAAAAAGTCAAAAAGTTAAAACAAACAGAACAAAAAAATTAGATTAATGCTAAGTCATTGCTTGAAGGGTTTTTTCTCTTTTGGTTATGCATAATAAATGTTACTCCCTCCGTTTTAATTTGTTTGGTTTGTTTTGACTAAGCACAACGTTTAAGAAAGTAAAGAAGACTTTTGAATCTCGTGGTTTTAAACTACAAATGTATAGAATGTACCAAAATGCTCTTTAATCTTGAGGTCTTAGACATGTAATGTAGAAAGTTAGAATTAAAGAGTTTCCCTAAAAGGAAAGAGACGTTCTTTTTGAAATGTACTAGAAAGGAAAGTAAGATAAACAAATTAAAACAGAGGGAGTAGTAGAATTTATTCACCTCATGCACAACTGTAGGTGATGGCTTTCCATTCCTTGTTTCAGTATCTGAATTCCCAATCTGTACTTTGTCCTCCAACTCTGATGGAACGGAAACATCGTTTAAGTTTCCGTTTGCAAGATCCAGCAGGAATTCTGCTGGATTCATTGATATCAAAGGTGTACATCTAATAGTTGAAAAATAGTCCATTGTCTCAGATGCCTTCCCAAAATAAAGCAAACTCCCTTTGCCAAGTAGAATCAACTTATCAAACTTGTGGAAAAGTCTACTAGAGTACTAGACGGTTGATGGATCGTTGTGATCACCGTCTTTCCAGCCTATAATCACAGAATTGTAAAGTTACATGACTCGTGCTATGACGAAATCCTGGATAAAACAGAGAGAAAATTTTACCACAGCGATATCGTGTAATATCTCTACTGTCCTTAAAGCTGTTGTAGAATCCAAACCGGATGTAGGTTCATCGAGGAAAGGAAGGGTTGATTATGATCTCATTTCCAATACAGACTCGCTTTCTTTCTCCTCCTGATACTCCACGAACGAAGGAGCCACCGATCATTGTATCTTGGCATCTGTGGAAACATCAGATTCCTCATTCAACTTTCACAAAATGAAATGCATGCGCGGAAATTCACTTAATATGTATAAATAATTTATCCTGAATCCAGTAAGCTGCATTTTTTTAGAATTCAGAACTAACTCAAATGGCTGGCTCCACGTCTGTTCACACGAAGATTATTTCACAAATTGTCAAGTATAGAAACAATACCTCTCCAGTCCTAGCTCGTATATCACATCGATGGCTCGTTTTTTTTCCTCCTCCTTTGTCAATTTCTTTGGTAGTCGTAGGCGTGCTGCATACGTTAATGTTTCTCTCACTGTCAAGTGAGGAATAGTATGTCATCTTGAGTCACAAATCCTATCCTGCCAAAGTTTTCACATTCATATGTTAGATTCTAGTTAAAGAAAATCTGTCGGATCCTTCAAAAATGCACAATTTCTAGAGGATCGAACAGATACCTCTCTGACATTTTTCAAAGAGTTCGAGCAACATAGCCTCTTGATGAATATTGGCTATGTTTCTCAGACTCTCCAAAAAATGCACTAGTTCTGGAGCATACGACAAGCACCCGTCAACGTTTTTCAAGAGTTCAAGCAACATAACCGTTTGGTGAATGTGGTCTCTGTTACTCAGGCTCTCCAAAAAATGTTGTAGGGCCTATATTGGATCCTCTAAAAATGCACTACTTCTGGAGGATCCAATACCAGTCGACATTTTTGAAGAGTCTGAGCAACATAACAACCGCTTGGTGAATTCCAGAGTGTGATCTCACCTGCTCTTTAAATGCTTTGAATATGGTTGTTCATTGTAAGTGATTGATCCTCCTATTGGCTCTTTCACCCTTCCTCCAAGCAGGCTGAGCAGCGTCGTCTTTCTGCTACCGGAAGGTACCATCATGGCCAAAACTTCCCCTGGATCAACAGAGCCACTGATTCCTGTCAAAATTTCCTTTTCTCTTGTTGATGTTACTCCTTTGATAACCACCTTATAACATACCTCAGTAAACTGCACAATTTTTGTCAAAAGTAATTAACAAAAAATGTAACTTGACAATTAAGTTCAAACAACTGAATAAGATTTTTAAAAGTAACTCCTAATAACAAATTTACGCCCTCGCGTAAGTACCTTGTGAGCAGTGGCGGATCCAAGATTTTAAAATAACTGCATACTGTACTACATTTAACACTTTTTCTAGTGTTGTTGTTTGTTAAAGAGTTAATGATCAAAAGCACACCTGAACTATCGTTTTTTCGCAAGTTTCACACTCCAACTATCAGTTCTTACCTTTTCCTATTGATGATGTATTAAAACACACTCAACTATCTGTTGTTTCTTTTTTCTACCTGAACTATTTACCATCATTCAGTGTGGAAAAGGGAACAACTCATAGTTGAAGTGTGTTTTAATACATAGATGGTGATAGTTCATGTAGTAAAAGGGAAGAACTGATAGTTCGGATGTGAAACTCGTGAAAAAGTATAGTTCAAGTGTGTTGTTGATCGCTTTGTTAAATTAAGGGGGAGGGAAAGTCTTGTACAAAAATACCACATGAAATGAGATTCTGTACAAGACTGAACCTGATATATCATCTATAATTTGCCAAATGTTCAGAGGGTCGTTTCGTAACATTAACCTCCCTCCTTTGCCTGTTCAAATACATAGTAGTACCTGATCAATTCGTATGTGCAACAGGCGATGTTAGAAATTTCACTAAGGATTTTCACAGTAATATACGACACTAAGAAAACATATATTAGCGGCGACGGACAAATACTGTAGCTAAACAACAAAGCTCGACACTAAAAAGGATTAGTGACAAAGTTTGAAACTAATTCCAATTTTTTTTAGTCATTATTTGACCTATATATACACATTACTATAAACTTTAAGCAAAGAACATTCAACTGACCACTCTTCCGTCTATATAGCCCTGAAACCAAAAATTCAAGAAATTTTATTTGTGAATTCTATGATGACAGCCTGCATTTTGAGATTAGGTTCACACCTTGAGGTATATTGGTAAAGTAGGTTCTGCTTGAATTCTGCTTGAATCTAATGGGGACATGATATATCAGAACATTTTAAAATATATCCGAATTCTATCAACTTTAAGAAATTTTTATAAATTAAAAAAGAATAAAAATAGAATATAATTAGCTCCTCACGGGATTCCTAAAATTTTACTTTTTTTTAATAACCATAATAAATTAATATGAAAAGTGCTTTTCATTATTATAGTGTTTGTATGGGAAAATATCAGTGCTTTTGCAAAAACGTTTTTCTTTTTCTTCAAATAAATTTGTTGTACTTTCTGACCTCTGGATTTAATTTGTCAGATATTGCATGTGACTTGTGAGTACATAAAAGAATTTTGTTGGCTGTTTTAATTAATTTATTTTTCTATTGTCCGTTTTGTTACAAAATTATATATTTGTTTCTTGAGTTACGTCATCATCGAGACAAAAAAATTCTGCATACGATGTATTTCTTGAGTTATGTCATCATCAAGTCAAAAAATTCGCGTATAAACTTGTGTTATGCCTATTAAAACTCATACTGTACTTGAATACAATAACATGATCTGAAAATGTGACATTTTAAAATTGTGTTAATGTTAAATCTGATCATATTTACTGTACAGCTCGAAAGAACCGTTACATACAGGGGATCACCGGAAAACACATGGAGGCAAAAATGTCGATCTTCCAGAGTAAGCATACCCTCTTCAAACTGGGAAAAAACGAAGAGGGGACCAATGGTGTCGGGTGTGGTAAGGAGTTTTCATGAGCTTGCTGCTAAATGATTAAATATCGATTCAAGTGTAGATTGACTGACATTGTACTCTGATATCCCGAGCTGGTTTCTGTCGATTCCAAAAGTTTACAACTTGATGAGCGTTAGGAACATAAGAACGTACCTCGTAAAAGAACTAAGTAGAAAGGAAAGCGTACCTGTTCCTCTCTATGTACCCGAAAACATCAGCGAGTGAAAGACCTTCTCCACAAGGCAACTGAAACAATACATGTTATAAGTTATGTAATAGTTGTCTGCAGTGGCGGAGCCACCTTTTGCTGAGGGGTGTCGTTGGAAGATTACACTGTTTAGCTAGGTTAAAATTTTAATTTTATGTATAAATACTATATGTTGACTCCCCTTGTGTCTACTTTTTTACATTTTGACACTCCTCCGTAAAAAAATTGGCTCCGCCACTGGTTGTCTGCACGCTCTCTTGGTTAGAAAAGAATGGTTTTGTATGGATGGTAAAACAGCATCATGTTATATCTCAACCCAACGATGAGTTACGGATGTACATAAAAGAGATGTTAAGTGGCATTACCTGATACTTGACACTCAATCCATTGCAACCTTGAAATGTAGCGTCAGGAAATGAAGACTCAATGAATGAATGGATTTTGGTAAACTTCTCCTTAGCCAACCACCACTCACAGAATATCGGCAACGGGAGTCCACCTGGCATGATTCGTGAAAGAGACGATCAAGCAAATAAAAAAATATTAATTTTCATTAGATGCACTTATCTGTGAATTGGAGGCAACTTAGATATACTCTCTCCGTTTTAATTTATTTGTCATACTTTCCTTTTTAATTCGTTTGAAAAAATGCGTTTTTCCTTTTTTGGTGACTTTAGTTTCAATTTTCCACATGGCATGTTTAAGGCCACAAGATTAAAGGACATTTTGGTACTTTCTATGTATCTTTAGTTTAAGACCACAAGATTCAAAAAAAAAATTACATTCTTAAACTCCATGCCAAGTCAAAACCAGACAAACAAATTGAAATAGAGGGAGTAGGTTGACGTACCATCACGAGCCAACTGCTCTGACAACTGGTCACCGAAAATTTTACAAGAGTCGTCAGTTGCAGATACTAATGCTTTCACCCTTTCTTCATTGCCAAACCACTGTCCAACAGCCATGATCATTTCCTTTGATAAGCTTATTTCTGCCGCCGATGCGTCTTCTGAGACTATAGAGTTAGTACCTCCAATGCAAACTTCAATGTCATTTAGTATACTCCTAGAGTGAGGACGAATATCGAATAGCTTTTCTTGTATTATTAAGCAGAGATTTTCCAGATCCATAGAGCTGACTTCAACTGGTTTAACCTGAAGATAAAGATACAGAAAGAATGTACAGTTACAGATAATGATGTTTGAAAATGAGTGCGGAAAAACAACGGTCACAAGTACCTCAAGTTCAAGATGATTCCCGAAGCGAGTTTTCAAGTGCTGAGAGCTACCAAGACACCTCAACCTGCCTCCAACCTTTGGGATGCATAAAGAACAAGAGGGAAAACAAATCATTGAATTAGGACTATGGAATGTGGGATACATGTAGTAAATGTAAGCACAGTGCTCAGATACCATTATCCCAATCCTTGTGCATAGAGCTTGAGCCTCATTCATGCTGTGGGTAGTTAAAATTACAGCTGTCTTTCCTCGTCTAGTTGACAAACGAGATATAACTTCCCACATGAAACGTTTGGCAATAGGATCCATACCTGGAAAAATTGACAATATAAATCAAGATTTTGTAAAAGAAGCATCTATTAGGATAGAAGGTTAGTAGGTAACATTGCGTTGTCTTGTTGTCCGTTCATATTAGTAGTCGTAGTATTGCTCTTGTAGTTTCTTGTCCTTCGATTGTTGTTACTATCTGTTGTTCTTGTACCTCGAATACATATTGTTTTGCACTTTTGCTGTAGTTTCTGTAATGTTACCATCAGTTTTTTTTTTGGTTATTATTTTCAGGACTGCTTTAGACTGTTTTTCCTTGAGCCAAGGGTCAATCAGAAACAATCTCTCTACCTTTGAGGTAAGGGTAACGTCTGCGTACACTCTACCCTCATCTGACCCCACTTCCCACTTTGTGGGACTACACAGGGTATGTTGTTGTAATAGAAGCATCTGGACAAAGTTTCTCACTTGAATCAATTAAGTAATTAGAGAACGAAAAATGTGAAAGAAAAATATATTGTTTTGGAGTGGGATTTGCAAAAAACTGTTAGATTCAGCATTCCACTCTGAATGTATGCATTTGGTACAGCTAAACATCAGAATGCAAAAATGTGGAAGAAAAACTGATGGTCTAGTACTGGGATATGTAATCATCTGTCGACTGATAGAATTTCTGGTATATTTATAATATATAGATATATACTTACATACTCGCACGCACATACATATAGAGGATGCTTGATAAGAGGTTTATTATTGAATTCATCACTCAATTGAAGGAATCTTCCTCAGTATGTGAAATTGCAAAATACTTAAAAAGGCTGTAAACATATGTAAATGTGCGAACATTGCAAATGTATCTATATAGTAATAAAAAGATATTACTCCCTCCATTCCACTTTATGTGACTCTTTCCTTTTTCGTCGGTCACAAAAATAACGACACTTTTCTATATTAGTAACATTTTAACTTTAAAATACCTTTTTTACTCTTAATGTGATGATTTACAGCTACACAGCTATCTATGTCTTATCTTAGACCACAAGTTCCAAAAGTCTTTCTTTATTTCTTAAACTCCGTGCCCAGTCAAACACCTTCACATAAATTGGGACGGAGGGAGTATTAAGTTTGATTTGGAGTCCAGAGCATGAATGAGATCCAAAAAGGGAAAAGAAATACAAATAGAAGGATAGCAATTTAGAGGTAACTGACGACCTGTGGATGGCTCATCAAGAATGACGATAGGAGGATCTCCAATCATTGCAATTGCAACAGATAACTTGCGCTTGTTTCCTCCACTCAAGGCAAAAGATGGTTTGTTTGCATGCTTCATCAGGTCAAACTCTAGCAACTTTTGCATAACAACCTGTCAAGATCTACTAGTGTTAGAAATCATTTGATGGTCAACACAGACCACTTCAGCTAACAGACAAAAGAAGATTTTCGCTCTCATTCAAGTACTAAATTCAAGGCAGATTATTTTTTGACTACTTTGCAATCATGAAAGTTAAGCTAAATTATGATTGCATCTAATTCGAGTACAATCAAGCGCAACGTACATCTTCCAGATCATACTCTGGTACTCCTTTAATTCTTGCGTAGAGCTCAAGATGTTCTTGGACAGTCAGAAATTCTAGTAAAGCATCAAACTGAGGACAATATCCAATCTGCACATAGAAGACATCAAAAGTATATTAGCTATAGAGCTGACATTTTATTTTGAAAATATCCTAGATTTACCTGTGTTAGTTTTTCTTTTCCTTTTAATTTTTATTTTTTTGATAACTCATCTTTGATAACAAAATGGAACTAGGTTCATTATACCAGAAGAACGACACGTACATGTCTACGAGCAACCTTGGGGTCTGAACGTATATCTTTACCAAAAATGAATGCCGTTCCATCACTAGGGTATTCTTCTCCTGCAATAGTATATTTTTAAGTGAATATTTGACCCAACGTTGGTTTATTTTTCAAATGAAATGAAGAAAAGTAGAAGTACAGTAGGATGTAAGCACAATATTTGCAAGTAGGAACAAAATAAGTACTTAAATCACAGACATAACTAGTGAGAATGAAATACACTTCATGTTTTGCTTCATAAAACATGAAATGTTTAAGAAACAGCATAATTAAGGTACCCAAGGAATTTTACGAAATTTAAAACCAATACAATTACCAAGAGAAGCATATTGTCAATAGCCAGGTTGTTTTCCAGCAATTGATCATATAAATAGACATAATACATAATCAGACACTCAAACTTGGCCTAAGTTGACAAGTAAACACTCCAACTTTGAGTATGCACATCTAGACACCTCAACTAGTATCCATTGTGTCAATTGAACACTCCAACTTACAAAATGATCATCTAGACACCTCCAAAATTCATGTGCCACGGTAGCGTCGGGGGTCCATGAAACATAGTAAGGACGAGTTCTAATGTTTCATTGTCAGTTGAGATCAAGTTGAGGTGTCTTGATGCATACTCTCAAAGTTAGAGTATTTACTTGCCAATTGGAGCCAAGTTTGAATGTTTGTTTACATATTATGCCTAAATAAAAAGTGGTTTTATAGAGTGTAGACTTCTTTATTATCACAAACATGCATATACTCACAGCTGAATGGAAGACTACCTCACAAATACAACATTATGTAATGCTGCAGAACAGAATTGTACCAGATAGCATTGACAGTGTTGTTGTCTTCCCTGCTCCATTAGTTCCTAAGAACCCAAAACACTCTCCTTCTTGGACAGAGAAAGTCAGTGAATGGACAGCAGCTTTTGGAACTTGGGACTTCCCTCCAGGATAGACCTGAAAAAGATGCATACATAGTTGAACATAATTAACACTCAAATATTTTGAACTACGGGAAAGAGATTTTCTTTTTGAGATGGAACAGGAAAGAGAGAATTCATACCTTCCGAAGATTACGGAGGTGGATAACTGCATTATCAGTTGAGCCAGATAAAACCCTGTCTCTCTCTGCTTTGACATCTACGTCCTCATCGAGTTCAGAAGCAACATCCCCTGAGGATGGTCGCAGAAGAGGTTCGTAAAACCCCAGGGAATTAGCACGTCTAGATTTTCCCAAGCTTTCCCACCACTCATGAACTCTGGAAAGACTTCTTTTTTGTTGAGGCAGGAATTCAAGCCCCAGAGTTAAAAGGAAATACACAATGGCCTGCATTGATGGATATCCAAAATCAAAAGTTTTTTTTTTTTTATACTACAAAATCACAAGGTTTTTTTAAAACCTAAGATATCTTAGCAAAGGCTATAAATGATGTGGCGTACAGAGAGCAAGGAAGAAAAACATAGAGGGAAGATGAATAATGAAGACACAACGGAGAGTACTAATGCTAAGAGAAAAACAATTGTCGCTTACAATACATAAATCTCAACTGGTAAAACTGCCTGTGCAAAATTTGAGGTCAGCCAAAGGAAATTATTCCATTGTCAGCATGTACATGCTCAGAGTGGTAGTGATAAAGTAGTCCATGAAGATGGTGGAAATGATTGGCTGTACAGAGTAGCCTTTTTTTCTTTTTTTATGTAGTGATAACTAAATCCCCGAGGACCAGTAGCACAGGGTTCAAAATTTGGTGAATAATGGGCCTGTCCCTCTTCCTGTCTCCAAAATATCAGGGTTTTGTCAGTGGCTGGGTTCAGACTCGCAACCAGCAGGGTAATTATTTATGTCAGAGGAGGTAGAAAGTGCATCTAAATCATAGCATATTTAAGCATAAATGATACAATCTGGTGGACATGACAGGCAAGTGGTCATGAATGTCACGTGTTTTCAACAAATGAATTGTGTCTCTTTCCATCACACGAGGAGAGAGAGGGGATAACTTAACAAAAACTCTACCAGAAGATATAGTATGCATGGACTTTTTTCTTAAGAAAGAAGTAGCTACGAGATGATCAAAGCTGCAATAAGATATACTTCAAAAAAAAAATGATCAAGCTGCAATAAAGTTTATTTAGAGTCAGCAGACCAGATGGCTACCTCAGCAGCCAAGTATGATATGGAAGCACCAGTCACATTCCAGTCAAGTACGTTATCTCTAGATCCATTCTTCATCCCTTGTCTTAAAAGAGCTAATGAAGCTAATCCATCAGCGAAGCAAAATCCCGGTGACAGTCTAAAGAAGTTCTGAAAAGATTGTCCCTTGTTAGTAGGATCACATATGCACTATTGAATACAAGAAGAGACATTACTTAAATGTAGGTAGATAATGAGTCTCTTGAAATGAAACGATATCTAACTTGACAATCCAACTAAAGTATTTCATTTGTTATTCCCATTGGTGATAAAATACCTAAGATTGGTGTGAATAGGAAGTCTTATCAAGAAAGGACAGCATGACAGACAAAATGCACAAGTTCTCAAGATCATCCAGTTTCACGAATATTTTTTGGTACATTGATTAGTACAGTGTTAAAATGTTCCATCATTTCGTTTATCTAGTTTTTCTTGTCGTTCCAGATGATTTGTCCTAGGACTTGTAAAATACTCGCTCATTGTTGAGTTGTCGCCAGAGAAGTCATTCCATAATCTTACTGCTATCTACGGAAAGCTTCCACGTGACCAATTAAGTAAAGCTTGATGATAGAAAAATTCATTTCAATATTTCAAACTTTGCCATTAGAGGGTAGAAGGGGAGCTTTGGAGCAATGGCACAGTTGTCTCTTGCTGACCAATCAGTTATGCATTTTAGTCGTGGAATCAGCCACTGATGCTTGCGTCAAGGTAGGCTGCCTACATCCCCTTGGGATGCGGGCATCCCTAGACCCTGCGTGATAGCAGGATGCTTCATGCACCGGGCTGCCCTTTTTAAATCAAAGGGTACAAAGATTTCAGAGCTAGAGATCCTACCATCTGCAGTAGCAGTAGCTCAATGCATGGAAAATGACAACTATTAAATAAAATCAAAAGAATCACTCTAAAGGATGCCCTTGATTCTAAAGCTAAAACCATACACATAACAAAATATAGTAATTCTGAAAAAGAAATAATTTAGGCCTTCCAACCTTGAGCAGAGAATTTAAGTGTGTTGTAGAATCCATAAATCCCATTATGAAGGACAGAACCATAAGAATTAGGCCAGTGAAAAACTGGATGAGGAGGACGACATTCTGCACATAAAAACAATATCAGGATCAGCAATATTATTTTTTCTGATTGGTATCAGGATCAACAATATTCAACAGCTCAAATATTAAGATATCCTGCAAAACAGATACCTGAGCCATGCTGTGCTCGGAAAAGAAGAATGTGAGGCAGTATGTTGATGGAGCGATTGCTAGTCCATATTCAAGAAACAACACAATTGTTGGGATGAGAGAATCCTTTCCAATAAATTGATCAAGACCTACAGAAACAGTTCTTTTTTAAGATTTTGGATAGCGAAATCAGATTTTAAAAAGAAGGTAATGTGAACAAACAAAAAATATACAACTTTATGTGGTATTGAACAGAGAAGGCATAATACATAAACTTGCCCTTTAACTTGGCCTCAACTGACATCTATGCCCTCTAACTTTGGTGTGCACAAGTAGGCACTTACACAAAATTGAACAAATAGAAACATTCGTCCTACGTGGCAAATATGTCCTATGTGGCGTCCTATGTGTATTATGCCATGTAGGATGCGTGTGTCTACTTGTTCAATTTTATATAAGTTTAAGTGCCTACTTGTGCACACCCAAAGTTGGAGGGCATAGTTGCCAACTAAAGCCAAGTTAAAGGGCATAATTATGTATTATGCCAACAGAGAAAAGACAACAATATCACATATACTCAAGAATGTTCCATATAATTGATAGTCTTCCTCGACAAGAGGTTGAATCAAGGATGGGAAAAGAAACATGTAATCCGTATAACATAACAACAACAACATACCCAGTGTAATCCCGCATGTGGGGTCTGGGGAGGGTGGTGTATACACAACCCTACCCCTACCTTGTGAAGGTAGAGAGGTTATTTTCAATAGACACTCGGCTCGAGTAAACATATCGAAAATCAAGTATATAAAGCAAATATAATAGCGAAGAGGTCATGCTGAATACAATTAAGAAGAGAACAAGTTAGCAACAACAAATAATATGATAATTGAAGCAAAGGAAACAACACATACTGATAAGAGAACTAGACCACGCTCGACTACCTACTAATCTTCTACCCTAATCCTCAACCTCCATGTATTTCTATCTAGAGTCATAACCTTAGTAAGCCTGCATTGTCATGTCTTGTCTGATCACCTCTCCCCAAGACTTCTTCGGCCTACCTCTACCTCTCCTTATACCCAGTGATCTGTCTAACATATGCTAGAAAATGAACCTTCAATCAAACTCAACCCAAAACGAGCTCATGAGGTGAGGATTGCCAAAGACTGTAAAAGATGACAACAAACTATACCATCAAAAAATGTAGGACTCTTAACACCAACCTGCAAGCCCATGATTGAACATCGTCTTCATAACTTATGGCCTAACTCAACCAATGTGGGACTCTTAACAATCTTTTCTGTCATCATAGATCCAACCAGCCAAAGTAATGCAGTTTAGATAGGATGGAGTAACTATGGGTTTTATCTCAATCTCATATGAGGGATTGAGTAACTTGGGAATAGTAATGTGAAATGACAAAGATGCTGCTGAAGGAATTATAAGACAGACGCATAAAATAACTATTCAAGAACAAATGGTAGAGGAGAGTGAATCCAAGTAACAATCTTTACTCTTCCAACCAACAAAGGATATGAAAGAGGATATTAACCAACTGAAGACATATGCATCCAGAATAACGAAGTTAGAAAGAAATTCAGATCTACAATAATGCATCACAACTATTGATTCCAACTATTCTATTTTTTTCTTTCATCAAATATGATCTACTACTCTTCTTTATTACTTGATCAAAACCCGGGATAAACCTGTTAATTAGACCCATCAAGTATTTCAAATTTTCACCTGATGTCTTTATTGAAAAATGATATCTGATAAATGAAATGGCTCTTTGAAATGTTTTCACAGTGCATGGTAGCAGAAATCTGAAACTTTTCCACAAGATATCTCATAAATAAATGCAAACTACAAGACTACAAGAGAAAAAGTACAATCTATGAAGAGCATAATTACAATTTAAGCAAAGTGAAGCTTTTTCAAAGTTCTTTTTTAACTTTTAAGACCTTAATGAAGAATTCTTGACTATCAATCATTTAAAGCGAACTCCTTTATGTATAAACAGAGGAGAAAAACTGAAGCATACCAAATATCCAAAAGAGAACTAACGCAAATGATGAAGGAAATAAGAAGCTGATGAAATCCCATATATATGTGGAAGCCCAATATGAGAATATGGACACCTGCGGAATTTGGGAGCATGAAAGCATCATTTAGAAAGCAATTCTTAAAATGTGGGATAGACTAAGACATGTCGAAGAGAGAGCATCTATACCCCACTGATTAGCTGTTGATGCTTAGCTTTCACTTCACGTTCCTACAAAAAAAACATTGCATACAATTGGTTTCCAGCCAACAGAGTGGTTATACTTGACGACTCAAGCAAATTACAGAAATCACTCTTCCAAGGATGAAATAATGTCCAGAACAAATGAACATGCCAATCATGGATGAGCACCATTGTTATGTATTATGTGTGAGAAATGTTAGGATGTCAAGTGAATGTGTTCAGATCATACATGTCTAGAATCATTAAATTTAAAAGGGCATCCCGGTGCACTAAGCTCCCGCTATGCGCGGGGTCCGAGAAAGAGACGGACCACAAATGTAGCCTTACCCTGCATTTCTGTGAGTGACTGTTTCCACAGCTCAAACATGTGACCTCCTAGTCACATGACAGAAACTTTACCAGTTGCGCCAAGAGTCCCCTATCATAGTACTTGAATAAAGTAAAAAATATAAAATATTCTACAGGATACCTTAAGATGCTCTCTATTTAATCATAGAAAAACTTACTTTATTAGTATAGACTGATTATTTACTAGCCTAATACTCCTATACAAGGAGAACCTTTTGAACATTGTTGTTTTAATAAGGTAGCACCTCTAGTTGCTTCATAAAAAGATTCTCTTCCTCCAAATCCCTCACAATTCAAAGAGGAAGTTATATTCAGACCCAGACTTTCCAGCAGTACTACTTACAATTATCTGATGCTGAGTTCTTTTAATTTTCAATCAATCGGAGTTAGATCCACCCGGTGGAAGGATCAAGAACACCTATAAATATCATTTCTTAAATGCAATACAATATGCAAGGAGAAAGAGTAAATTTACCTTGACAATCGCCACAGCAAATGAGGCAGGAATAAAAGAAAATGCTAAAGTGATTACAACTGCTGCAGAGAAGGCGTCAAGATCCTAAAACACAAATGAAGGATACAACCATAAAACAAGCAAATTCAGAATTACATCATTGACTGATGTATCATAAAGCAATAGAGTCAATCAAATATTGGGAAATGGAAATTGACAACTTGTTATTTCACCAAACTATTTATGGTTAAAAAGTGTATGTGTCAGTGGTAAAAGACTAGCTTCACACATTAGTAATCTGCACAGGATTTCTAGCTTCACACATTTAGTAATCTGCACAAGATTTAAGTTCAGAATCTAGGTATAGTAAAAGATATAGTCACAAAACTTCACGAACTCAAAATGAATTGTTAAATAAGACATGTTATAGATGATATTTTACTAGTTTAGCATGTGTAGCTTAACCCGTGAAACAACCTGCAACACCACTAAACCCAAGATTTACTTTGACAGATTATCATGTTAAATTTTATTTACAGGAATAATGTATCACCCATCAAGTATGACTTCACCATTGCTTGTTCTTTGAGAAATAGTCAGTCAAAGAATGTTGCCGCTGAAACAATTAACCAATAGATTTGCGTAGAATGCTACAATTTCATCAATGATAAGATGATAGCAAATCATACATGATGTTGCTGATGCTGGCTTGCTGTCTGCGGCAAAGGGTGGTTACGAGTGCGAATTGTCATATTTTCATTTTGTGTAGCTAGCCTGAGTATTGCTGAATTCATCAAATTGATAAATGTTGGAGCAGAATGCTGACAAGAACTGTTGTATAGAACAGTATACTCAAGGCTCCCATCACCACTCTGATTATCCATGACTATGGCTCCATACCTGCAATAGAATATGCATGAAACTGATTTAAAGCAGGAAAATCTAATTCATTTGGCAGACCTAAAAGACTAAATTAATAACCATTGAAGGCAAATCAGGAAGAAGTAGAATATATAATATGAACATCATATTCAATCGGAATGTGATGAGATTTCATTTACTTGCATTTGAAATAGTCTAAAGACAATAGGAGGTTTCTGACCATAAAAGATGCCCAGGGTAGTACAGAATATCTTGTCAAAGCGACTTGTTTTATTGTAATTCATCTTCACAATAAAATAATCCAACCACCATTATGTTTTATTGATACAGGCTTTACATTTCATGGGTTAGCACATTTATGCAAGTTAGGCATACTTGTTGTAAGCACATTTATGCATGTTAGGCATAAAGTCACATGCAGAGGGGTTGGCCTTCTGGATCGAGCTCGTCGCACGGGGCTTGCCTAGTGCTGTTTACCTCTCCTGTGTGATTTGCAAGCTATTGCACAAGAGCGGGTTTACCCGGTGCACACCCAAAGGGCAGCGCTTGCGGGTCCCCTTGTCATCAAAAACATGCCTAACATGTTGTAAGCACATTTACACATGTTAAGCAAAACAAAGACTTCAACCCACATAGAAGTAAATTCCATGTGCGGAAGGGTGTTATATAGTACACTTTATCCCTCATTTATATAAAGCTCGACCACTCCACCTACTGTCGTAAGGTTTTAGTTAGATATCCACATTATTTCATATGGTATTAGAGACAAACCCATCAAAATTCTTGTCAACGCATTGTTGGGCCCCCATGTTATATTATCCACACACCAATGTCTAAAACTTAGCATACAAAAGGTGTTAAGTATCTCACATTGATTAAGTGAATGGACCGGTGATCCTGGACAATCCTCACCTCTCACCTCATGAGCTAACTTTGAAGTTGAGCTAAGCCCAAAGTCCATTTTCTTAACAATATTCACCAAAGATAACTATAATTAAATCTCCTTTTCTCACAAAATTATTAATTTAATAATGATATACTATCTCTAACAGACCCTTGTGGTCGGGCCCTTCCCCGGACTCTGCGCCATAGCGGGAGCTTTAGTGCACCAGGCTGCCCTTTTTTTTATCTCTAACAGCTTAATTTGCTTCTAGATTTGGTGATCACACACTTCAACCAATGTGAGACACTCCCATTTTATCAATCAATGTGGGACACTCTAACACCCACGTATGGAGCATAAATAACATAATATGAGGGGTCCAACATTAGGAAAGACAACAACAGGGAGGAGAATGAGAATGGATATCTAAGACCACATTAGGAAAAAAATAGACATTTGGCTTAACTAAACCACAGAACGTAGAGCAAATGGTGAGGATTGCCAAAGACTTATAAGGAGACAATAGACCATTGCCGCAATAAATGTGACATTGTTACACCCCCACCCTCCACAAGCTTAGACTAGACATCGAGTGGGAATAACATGGGGCTACAATATCGAAAAACACAATACAGGGATGAGCTATAGATACTTTTCCTTCGGGAGCACTAGTAAAATACTAACCCATCAACAACATACCCAACGTAATCCCACAAATGGATTCTGGGGAAGGTAGGATTTATGCAGACTTAACCCTACCTTTGTGAGGTAGAGAGATTGTTTCCGATGGACCCTCAACTCAAAAGAGAAGTTATTCAGGGAAGGGTTGCAAGAAGAAAAACATGACAAGAAAAAAAATGACAGCAATCCTTTGAAGCTGAAGATGACTTTCAGAGTAATTCACCTTGACTGATAAGATTCATTGAAGCTAGACATCAGATATTCACTCATCGAAAGTAGGCGAAGGCCCAAAGTTGATCCTGCTGCTTCTATGGCGTCGTTCAATGCCTTGGTAGAATCAGGAAACCTGTATGTTGTCTCATGATACTTTTGGATCCAGCCTCCATGGACATGGTTGGCAACCTGCACAGTTAAAGTATTGTAGGTGAAGAACCTTTAAGTATTATTAGGAAGAGTAAAGATGTGGCCGTAAATAGTAAACAGACCTCCTTTGCTATAGGAAAGGTGAGGTCAAAAGGAATTGGACCACCTCCTCCACCACCACTTAATAAAGGATTAAAGTACGAGGTCGTGAAGAAGACTGGCTGCTGATCAGGATGTGACTTAATCTTAAGAAACAGCAGACCAAGAAGCAAAAAGAAAGCAGGAATTAACAGCTGGAATACAATTGTTTTCTGATCTCTTTGAGCTGATTTCGCTCTCTTAACAAGTAGCGCTTTCGAGTGTTTCCAGAAAGTAGATATTGACAGTATACCACAGCAACAGCACTGCATCGTCACAAGCCTAATGACACTTGAAACTGCAGCCCAGATTAGACTACAAGCTGAACCAATTAAGGTCACCATAAGCCAAATGACTCCAAAATAGTTTCCACATAATTTGGAAGGGAAGAATGTCTTCGAAGCATTAGTTTGGCACACTTTTAAATCAACGGAATCACATAAATTTGGATCCACTTTCTCCTCAAGGATCTCTGCTTGATCGAAGTCACCACCAGCAACCCTCAGAAACACTTCCTCCAGAGTAGTGACAGATATTCCATAACTCTCAATGCCAAGATTGTCTATTTCTCTACAGTCTGTTGTTTCGAATTCAGGGTTGGATCTTCTCATGCAGCGCTCTATTTCCCGAAACATGCTCTCAAAGGAAGATGAGGATGATAGGGGAAGCTTGAAGGAAACCTCTGCAGCAACCTACAATAGTTGAAAGTTTAACTGTTTGGCATGATTAACAAAAGCTTCTTGTCATAAGAGTTTTTTTTCCTCCTTTCTTTTTATATGATTGCGCTCAATACGCAAGTCGGCATCCTAAATCAAATTCCATAGTCAAAACACACCAAATATGAACGCTATTATAGAATGAGATAGAAGGCAAAGGAAGGGAAATATTAAATATTGAATAAAGAAAAGTACTTCGCTCACGCATGTTGCAGAAGGTACATGACGGTAAACAATATCAGCAGCTACTGAGGCACCTGGCGCAGTCTGCAGAGAGTAGCAATACCACCAAGAATTTTAGAAATAAATATTTTGAGACAGGAAGGCCCCAACTTTGTGAATTTAACCTAGAAAAGCTGAGCATACCTTCACCACAGTAAGAGTGTAACCAACCCCATACTGATGTTTCAAGAAGATTGAACTGTCAAGAAAATGAAAACTCGAGTTGATAAATTCCACAAGGGACATTAAATTATAAAAGCATGAACTTCCTCAGAGTTAACTCATGGCTACAGCGAGGGCCAAGTAGTCTCAAGATGGCCACTCCTCGTAAGGGTAGTAAAGTACGCCTTTCCTAGTGCCATGCGTTCTATAAGACTATAACCCCCAAGTGGAGCTAAATTAATTCTAAAATAAACAAAATTTCTCAGTAGCAAAGTGAAACACCTCCCACAGCACTTTAGAGAACCATTGGCCATGATAGCAATCCGATCTCCTAGCACATCAGCTTCGTCCATGGAGTGTGTTGTAAGTAATATGATTCTTCCCTTCTTTTTTCTTTTAATCAGCTGCCAAGTTAACCGCATAGAGTATGGATCCATTCCACTTGTTGGTTCATCGAGAATAATAACCTAAGAAGTAGACTAAATTTTTCAGGAAGTTTCAAGGCACAATAAATGAACAAATTTTCTTTAACTTGTACTAACCTTACTGTTCCCTATTAGAGCTATCCCAAGGGACAACTTCCTTTTCATACCTCCAGAAAGAGCTTTAACAACAGTATTAAGCTTGTCTGCCAATCCAACCTTATATAACATAAAAAACAAAAATCCTGTCCCTGTTCAGCTTATTAAGCACAGAAGGATGAGTTCGGAATTCAGTCATGGAAGAAATTATTTAACAAGCAGAACCAAAGGGAAAGGAGAGAAGCTACATTTTTCAAAAGTAGCAAGAGGCGCTCATGCAATCAATGATTACTCATCCTATGTGAAGGCTCTATACAGCAAAGTTCATTCGTACTTCCATGAACTTTTCAAAAGAACTTCAGATTTTTACTATTTATTCTACAACATAGGACCTATTTCAGCCTTTTTTGTTTCCAAAAGTATCTAGTGCTCTATCAATCAGGTTTAAGTCCACTAGTTCATCTAGCTAGAAAAAAGGTGACACCAGATATATTGCACAGGAATGATAATTTAATCTACATTCAAGATTCAAGAAGCTATAGCACCATAATCCATCTCTATCAATAGTGCTCAGGGTAAAACTCACTTCATCAACCATTTCAGTCACAGCCTTTTCCTTAGAGTCTTCTGGAACACCCTTTAAATCAGCGAATATTTCTAAATGTTCCTTCACCTGGGAAAAATCATTTAAGCACAATATGGTCATGAATAGAAGGGACTGTATACACTCACAACTGAAAGCATAGAGCACATAACCTCTAAAAAGAAAAATATGAAACAAAAAACAAAAACAAGGCAGAGGAATGGACCAAGCAAAAAAAGAGTTTCGGTGATGTCCCAAAACATCACATGCATCAAAGGCTTGATAGAAATATCACATTATGTAGTAGAACTTGTTTACCCCACTTGATATTAATCAGGTGTGATCTGAAAGTGTTATCTATTTGCAATGTTCAGAAGAGAAAATGAAACTTTTCAGGAATAGAGGGCAAATTTGTTGAGGTTGATATGTCTTTGTTACAAAAATTAATCAAAGATAAACCAAATAGATGTCCCTAATTCCTCAGAAACTTCATTGCCCCCTCGGGACTACCAGTAGCTTCGGTTGTTGAATCTCGTGCAAGTTAGGTTGTGGTTGTATTGGCTGCAAGCAGAACGTAGGCGCTTTAGGTGTGTGTTGACCATGCACTCTCGCTTCGTGTAATGTCGTATGTATGATAGAGGTAGTGTGGATGATAGACTGCCAACTAGTTAAGATAAAGGTGTAGTTGTTGATACAGTCATATTAAGTATGGTGCTTGCCTGAAGTCTTTAGTTACAGCTAAAGAATTGTATGTTAGTGTAGATATAAATGTGAGAGTTAAAGAACCCCATTTTCCTTTACAAGAAATTATGTACGAACATTGGTATGAGATGGGCTCGAATATAGCAGAATAGATATAGAGGATTTTATACAGGCGACCTCAACTAGTTTGGGGTTAAGGTTTAGTTAATTATTTGACAGTTAGCTTTCAATAGAAGGATAAGGAAACACCTCTAGATGATACCACCTCAATATAAGCGCAGGCAATTAGAAGCACATGCAGCACAAAATGAAGTGAATATTTCTAGATGACACCACTCCAGAATTAACGCAGTCAACTAGACACTTATGTGGTAACAAGGTAATTGAAATCCTCACAAAGAGAAAGAGGAAAGTATCAATAGCATCTCCCATGGCACTCAAATAACTTGCTTACAGTTAATTCAGGGAAAAGAATATCATACTGAGGGCAGACTCCCAGGCTCTTCCGTATCTCAGCCTGTTAAAGTAACAAAACTAAGTCAGATAACCAAAGTATCTGAAGTTCTGAACAAAAGAGACTCAAAATGAACAATAAGAGAATGGCAACCACCACAATAAATTTCATTGAGCTAAATGATCCACTAAACAAGTTTTCATTAGGGTTTGATGAATTGGGACAAAAAGACGCGCACACACATATTCCTAGCGGCTCATATCAACATTTCAAGGCTTTAAATCTTGTCAAAATATGAGGACCTCAATGTGCGATTTACCATGTCAGTTAGGATGTTTTTCCCTAACACCAGAGCATCTCCAGAAGTAGGAGAAACGAGACCAACAAGCATGGCTATTGTACTGCTTTTACCAGCCCCGTTGTGTCCTTCAAAATAAAGAAGTTATATTCAATCAACACAAATCAAGAGAAATAAATGAGACAAACAAGGCAAGAAAAACAAATACTAAATTCCAGAACTATTAAAAGGTATTTTTCCTTGAAGGAATTGTGAAATGAAATGCTCACATTCTGACAACATCAGATGAAAGATTTCACAGGCCATTGCATAATCTCTTCTTGGTTTTTAATAAAGTAACGAATTTCATTAAAGAGGGGCAAAAACGCATCTGTATACAAGTATAGCAAAAATAGAAAACCTTACAAAAGTACATGGTTTTCTACTAATGACAGCATTGTGTGATCTTATAAACCAAGAGAAAAATGTTCACATAACATTTTCAGAAGTTCATTCCAGTTGTACGAATCTAATGGATACTACTATGTCTCATAATAAGGAAATTAAAAGATAAAGCAAAAGTTGTACACAGTTTTGCACATCAAATAAGTATGCACAAAATTAAACTAATCATTGGTCTTGCAAAAGTTGTTCTCAACCCTCGTTTGTCCTTCAGGACTATTGACCAGCTTGTTCTAGGTAAGTTAGAGATTAATGATCCAGTGAAACCACAGAAAATGGCAGAGACAACCAATCATGGTTACCTAAAAGTGCCAGAATCTGATTCTCGTACAATGTCAGTTGTAAAGAATTAACAGCACAGCAGTTTCCCCTATTTGTAGCATACACCTTTTGCAGGTTCCTGATCTGAATACATCTGCAAATATTGTAAAGCACAGGTACCACTGTAAGACAAACAAACACTTATTGCATATATGCACTAAAATCTTCGAAATCCAGATGACACAAATTTACCTGCCATCCGATTCTTGCTGCTTCATCTCCAAGCTCATTGATTCTAGAGTTGGTCCGGATACATCTTTTATAAAATCAGTACTGCTTGTTTCATCATAATGCTCAGTGAATTTGACTTCTGAGGTGGATGCATAATTATTTCTGGTATTTTTCTTCCTCCCAAAGCACTTCTGGATCAAGGAACGCAATGGGTAACAAAATCCATTCTCCTTGTGAAGTACCTGATTGGATAAGTAAAACTTCTCAAACTCATCCAAAATGATACCATTATAGTAGCTTTTATAGAATACTCCAAAAGATTAAAATAGGTAAAACCAATAGGAATCTAAAACTAGCAAGCTGTTATGACCTTTTTAAAATTTTAAAAAAGATGATTTAAGAAAAAAACAAAGCGAAAAAGGAAAATCCTTCAACTACAGTGAACTGGAAAACTTTTGAGAAATAAAGGGAGAAGAAAGCAGAATCGAGAAGAGTTTTTTAAAAAAAATTACGGAGTCTAGAAGAGTTACCTTGTCAAGATACAGACCAACTGCAAAGTACAACAGACTGTCAAGTAACATCATCAGGAGAGAGACCAAAAAGCACACTCCTGAAGATTCCTGTAGTCATAATATAAGAAAACAAGATGGTGAAGTGCAGGAAATCAACAAGAAAAGAAGATAGAAATCTGAAAGAACATACCCGCCACATATTACTCCACCGGAGTCCAACATGAGCACGCTCATAGTCAGCAAAATTGATGGATCCTAACGCAAAGGCCGTAGGTGAAAGGAAAGAAGCAATCACTTTCACTATCCTACATGAGAAATAAACAAGGAGTTTTATGCACTGCAGCTATCGCTACAACTACGTAATCACATTGAATGAAGACTAACATGGAGACTGTTTCGTCGTTGACAGTATAATAAGGAAAGAATGCCCCGAGGAAAGTAAGGGTCCCGACAGCTACTGCAGTTTTTGCTCTTGTGAAGAACGTGGAAATCATAAATGAGAGCATAATTCCACTGAGGCCAAAGGAAAAGAAATACACGAACACCAACGTCTTATCACTGTATTGAAACAGGGTACTCATGGTGCATACTGTAAGTAGCACAGAAGAAAGAGCAAACTGCCAAAGAAACAGAATATTAAACAGGCAGTACAGGTGACTTATGTCTTGAAAGATCAATATTCCAAACAATATTAATAAGCAGTATAACTCAGACATGATTTGGTTCATGAAAAGGTTTTAAAAAAAATATATCAGATGCTAAAATCAGACGAGAGAAAAAGAAATTGTAGTGATTCAATTCATTCATGAACAATTGAAGTAAGGGTTACCATGTCTAAAATTTCCAAGGAGCTAATTCGTTTATTTCCATTTGTTAGCAAAAGATTTAGAAGTAAATACTAATAGTCATACAACAGAAGAAAGTTTCTCTAAACAAAGTCATACAAAAGGAGAAAGATTCTCCCTTTATTTCTTACTTTTCCACCTTTCTGGTTTGGGTGTCACGTGTGCGAGCACTCGCAATTATGTTTTTCTTATGTTTGAGGAATTAGTCTTAAGGGAGACAAATGTTGCAATGTTTGGGGAATTAGTCTTAAGGGAGACAAATGTTGCATTTTTACCTGAATAGCATATGTTATAAACCAAGAGAGATGAAATATGGTGTCTTTCAAACCCATCATGTAGAGGCCCTCTTTTATCTTGAGCTCCTACAGATCAAAGATGCCAAAAATAAATGCTAGGAGAAATACTACCACAACTGCAATTAAGTTAGAAAGTGAAAAGAACGTTTTCGGGAGAAAAAATATTAAGTGTAAAGATATGGCGCTTGTGCCTAACTCAACCCCAAAAGCGAGCTCATAAGGGGAGGATTGCCCAAGTCCATATAAGCAGACCACAGTCCATCCCCCAACCAATGTGGGACTTTTATCCACTCTAACACTCCCCTTCACGCCCAGGCCCAACTGGAGCGTGGACTGGGAGTCCAAACGGGGATGGACCTGGCTCTGATACCATGTCAAGATATGACACTTGTGACTAACTCAACCCCAAAAGCTAGTTCATGAGGGGAGGATTGCCCAAGTCCATATAAGAAGACCACAATCCATTTCCCAACCAATGTGGGACTTTTATCCACTCTATCATGAAACAATTCTTTTTCAGATATGCTATACCTTTTCTAAGACAGAATAACTTATTAAACGAGAAATCGGATAAAGAAACCCCAGCAAGTACCTACAAACCAATATATCAAAGCATGAGATAGAATAATGAAAGCACAAGAAAACATACATAAGTGAAGAAAGCCAGAACTCAAGAAGAAGAGAAATATAGAATTCACATACAGCACTCCCATGACTTTCTTGACAATGGACTGGAATTCATTATCCGTATATTCACGAGTTGGAAATGGAGCAAGTCTTATGTCTGAAGGACTAAACTGAGTCCATGGTATCTTGAGCTGGGCATCTGAATCAAGAGAGTGGCTAGGCGAGCTTAGTAAGTTCGTCATAGTTTCTTGAGCAGCATATATTATGAATGAGTCCATGACTTGTTGGAGCTATGAAAAGAAAAAAGGAAAAATATACACGTGGTCAATATATGTGGCTATTGGGGTGGAAATGAATTCTTAAGCTACAACCTGCCATTGATTTGAGAAATTTAGACACTTTTATGACACATAATTGTACCATGATATGGGAAGTAGCAGATATAAGCCAACGGTCATATTTAACTCTGTTTCTCCACTTCATCCAAAAGATTAAGCAGCCAAAGAAGATAAATACAACAAGTTTTAGATCTTAATGCAGGCAACACATATCTAGTTCAATCAGTCTTTTCTGCCAGCTTGCAAGATATTTACTAATTTATTATGTCTTCAATACACCCTCTAGGCATGGATTTTGTACTTCACTTAAAAAAATTCAAGCCAAATACTCCATGGAACTAACAATAAAATGTGAACAAAAATAAATTAGAAGGACTAATATAACCATTGGATCCGAAAGGTAGCAGAGACGTTAACAAACTCTTACTGTTAAAAACCCACTGAGACCATATTGCAAAATTGGTACTGTGTTGACACCTAATGCCAAGTCATTCAGAAATGGACCATTTGTGTCCATTATGGTTTTAACATTAGGAAATCCTGAGAAAGCCCATGTATGGTTTAGGCGTATGCTATAATCAAATAACTGAGGACCTTGCTCATGAAATACTACTGCTCCTTTAATTTTGGGGTTTGTAAGGTTCCTACAAAAAAGCAAGAAATAAGAAAGATGACTTGGCATTTTATCCTTTAGTATAAATACGAAAGTATAACATGGACATACCATAAGGAAATGCACATGAAACCTCCCAAAGCAAATATTTTCCATCAGACAGTACGTATCAAGAACTTAAACTTCACAAATTTAGCAATGAAATGTAAAAGCCTGGTTGCACAGTTGGGCATTTAAAAGCAGGAAAGAGAAGACCACGGCCATGGGAGGTTGCCCCTTTGGCCCTTATGTGGGTAGTATGGAAGGAGAAATTGGAAAGTGATACAAGGAATTGAAAATGACTTTGCATCCAAGGGTGTGGCTTACTGATCAATGAAGCGGGTTGAGAACCATATGGTCTCAGGTTCAAATCTTAGCGGAGGCAAAAACACTAGGTGACCTCTTCCTATATGTCCAAACCTTGGTGGACAGAGTTAGCCGGTACATGTGCAGGTGAGCGATAGCAGGTATCCCGTAGAATTAGTAGAGGTGCAGGCGAGCTGGCTTGGAAACCACATTTAAAAAAATATGACTTTGTGCATTTGAGGAATAGCCTCGTGTATACTTTCTATTCGGGGAACCCACGAGATCCCTATTTGTATAGAAGATTGGGGGTCTTTTGCAAAGAAAAATATTTTGATGTAGGCTTCCAACTTCTTTTTGTGAACTGCTTGTATAGGGGAGCTTTTCAAAACAGAAATATAATTATCTACCTTATTAAAAGCAATCCTCACAACCAACTTCAAAGCCATATCCTCGCGTATATGATATACCAAAATAAAGATGAATAGATAGCTCACTTATTTTGGTCATATGCAGCATAAAGGTCCGAACGTAGATATGATTCAAGTTCTTCTTCATCTTCATAAACTTTGGTAACTAGCTGCAAAAGAAAAAAATCTTAAGCATCATCTGAAGCAAAATCTAGAAGACATTCACCAAATTAAGAGACGGCCAGACAGTAAGTTGAGTTATTCATAACAGCTTGTATTTACAAAATGTTGATCAGTATAAGTTGTTATCCCTGTCTAGCAGATATGTCACTCTCTTTCAAGATACAAGTGTATTTATCATTGCAACGGTAGCACAATGAAATTGGCCTGAGGTAAGATTTCAAAATAATACGAAATTCTTTGGAAAGCAAGGTATTGGAACCATTGACTTACAATGGAACACCCTTTTTTCATAACCGAGAAATATCTGAGAGCCAGTGGACTTGCAATGAAACACTTTTACACCAGAACACAAAATATAAAAAAAGAATAAACTCCATTTTGAAGTTATTGTGCTCTTTCCTACATTACAGACTAATCAATTGGCAAGTGATCAGTACCATCATCTTAATACTTAGAAAATTTTCATGAGAAGAGAAAATAAGACCTGATTTCAACATTTAGAGAAAAATATTGTGAAGAAATATCAGTAAGAGGTAAATCACAGAATATACCCTCAGTACAGGAAATTTTAGAGACAAAATGTTGATCATCATCCTTGTCTCAGCTGTATTAGGTGCAAATGCCAAATGCTCCTCCTTGGCCAATAGTAGCTCTAGAACTTGGTTAAAAGGGGGAGAAGTATCACCTTTTCCAACTTCCACAAACATCCCTGTCCCTTTCCGAATATACCTGCATATTTCGTGTTTACCAGTTTCAGATAGAAGAATCATGATATAAGTACAGGAAACTAACTGATAATGTGAAACTTTGTTAAGCAGGATGTGGTTAACAAACGTTGATTATCAGTGGACCAGCTTGGAGGAAACAGAAGACATTGTCAACAACTAGAAGTATATATCTGCCACTCTTCAATCTCCCACAATGTTTATATAGGCACTTGGAAAATGTAACAATAGAAAATAAATCACGTTGCTTCACTTAACTAATAGCGAAGGGAAAAAGAGCTTCATGCTTTCCTAAATAAACTTAGTCCTACTTCATTTTCAGCCTTTCCAAAAGACACAAGAGAGAAATGACATGAACATAAATCTACTATGAGTAGTTAAAAGCAAGTTGAGGAAAACATACGGCTGAGCTGGGTGGATGCGGATATCAGATTTACTCCTCACAGCAATCAACAACAGCATTACGAGAGTTGGGAGTAAAATCTGTAATTAAAAAGATTTATTTTACAAAGAAGTCATTAGACCCTCTTCTCTCAATAAAAAGCTATGACATCTCAATAACCCACTGCAGACAGAAAACAGAACATAAAATTTAGAATTTGATTACAAAAACAACTATTATGCCTCAGTCCAAAACAAGTTATAGCTGACCCCAACTTGTTTGAAACTAAGGCCTCGTTGTAATCAAATTCATCGCACATTCTAGTAATTTTAATTTATTTAAACATTAACAAAAAAAACAATTTTAAATGGTTAAGCAGTAACAGTTGTTAAAAGAGTAAAACTTTCAAGTAACTAAAGAATGGATAATCACAAGAAGGGGAAAGAAACAGATTCTACAGCAATACCAGGGTGCCTAAATTGTTGAGATCTGCATCCCCAATGTAATGTAGAAGCCAAAAACATAAAGTCTGAAATTCACTTTTTTTTCCTTTTTCCTACTGTGGTTTATCAGAGTTTGAATCAAATTAGTTTACATGATGCGACACTTTCTAATGTTACATGATGCAACACTTTGTAATGGTCCAGTACTGATTCACAGGAACTATTTACATTGAATTTCGTTCATCCCCTGTCAAGGTTTAGTTTTTCTTATTGGTTCTACACCTTTAATGGAAAACATTGATTGTCTTCATAGTAGCACGATTGTAAGTAAAATCCCACACAACTGCTACTTGTAATTCTGTATTTAAGCCTGTTTCCCCATAACATATGGTAGATCATAAAAAGAGGACGACATGTAACATTCTTTTTTCTTTTAGGGGAGGTGGGGGAAGGGGTGTAGCAAGTAGAGATTAACTCTGTCCACCAAAGCTTAACCAGATGGGACGAATACCCTAGCTATTTTAGTCTCTGTTGACATTTGAACTACGGTCGCCCATGCAACTTATTCTTTTTGCCTCCAAATATTTTTATTATAAGAAACAACAATTGATGAAGAACATAAGGAACTAATGGAGCTCAACTCAGTCTGCTGTAAGTCAAATTCCGACATTGCAGATTTAGTGTTATCTCCCTAGTAAAGCTTACCCCTTTCATCTTTTTCCTAGAGGTGCAAGATTTAATCCTTATCAGAACATTCCTTCCCTTTACTCCAGCATCCCCTCCCATCCACACACCCCTCCCACCTCACCCCCTCACCCCACACACACAAAAAAACTGAGAAGTTGACTGTACTTGGCCCAATATTTTGGGTTTTGGTGACATTATCATTTTCCAGGATTATAACAACTCCTAATAGGATGATCACCAAATAAAGCAACTATAATATCCTCACTCCATCATAGACAGAAAATAAGTAATTAACAACAAGACATGATCACCAAATATAGAATCTTGGATAAAGATATGAACTTCAGGAAATAAACAATCCATGATAAAATTATCCAAAAATTCAAGCAAACCCCACAATAGAAAAATTGATTCTTTTTTCCTTCATCAAAAGAAAATTTGAATCCTTTTTTTTCCAGGGCGACATTAATATTTTCCAGGATTATAACAACTCCTAATAGGATGATCACCAAACAAAGCAACTATAATCTCCTCCCTCCATCAGACATGAACACCAAATACAGAACCTTGAATAAAAATATGATCTTCAGGCAAAAAACCATCCATGATAAAAATATATCAAAATTCAAGAAAACCCCACAAAAGAAAAATTGATTCTTTTTCCTTAATCAAAAGAAAAAAATTGAATCTTTATTCTTTTTTCCTATTTTTAATCTCTTTGAAGTATGAATTTGCATGAGCTAACCTCAGCAAAGGTAACAAAAGGGTGTCTAATTTTGAGAAGCCAATTCTTCCTAAGCATAGCTTTGAGCTGTCTTCTTGAATTCCTCATATCTTCTTTTTCTTTCTCCTCCTTCTTTTCCATGATTCTGTTAAACCCTTTTTCAATTTCAAGAATTTAAACAGAAAACTGAGCAAAACCCAACTTCAATTAGCTCCTTTTTCTTCACTCAGTGGACAGAAAAAACAAGAGAAAGGGGTGGGGTCGTGGGGGTGGAAAAGGTGGCAAAGGAAGAAGAATCACTTTGGAAGCGAGTTTTCTCTACTGTGACAATGAAATCAATTCCCAAACTAACATCAAGAAAAATGACAAAAATGGTCCCTTATGTTTGATGGTAAGATCAAAATGGTCCATCTTTATGTATGTATCGAACCGTTTTGATCTTTTTAATTTGTATTTTTAGCTTCCATCAAATATTTATCATTAATCATAATACCAAGGATATGCAACCCAAATAATGTTTTAGATATATAAAAAAAAATAGAAAAAATTTACACCTCAAAAGGTTATACTAAACTTCATAAATTAGCATAAGCTACAAAATTGTATCTCTAAATTTGAGTTTATACTTATTTTCTTTTCTTTTTTGTCATAATTATTGTCATCTCTAATAAACATAGTTCGATAAATGTTTAAGAAAAATTAAAAATATTAATTTTTAAAAATTTAGAAAATCAAAACTATTTAGTGCATACTTAATGGAACTTATTTTGAATGTATCCTCAAACATACGTAACACGTGCCAAAATAGTGTTTTATAAGATGACAAAAGATAAATAAATAACAAAAAAATAATATATATATATATATTAATTTAAATATTTCAAGAATTAGGAGAAAAATATGAAATATATAGGTTTTTTAATGTTTAAAATACTTTCATTTGATTATAATATTGTTGTAGATAGTTGATAAGACCATCAAAGACAGTGATGGATTGTTAAATAATATTACTTCTTAATTAAAATGTCTTGAATTTGAATCCTATAAATAAAATCACTTTTAATAATAAATGTTTAATTTTTTTGTGAATTAATCGGATTTTCAAAATAATATATATCAAACATTCAAAGTTGGAAAAAAATAATGGTGATTGGAAAATAATTATTAGAAAATCTCATCTTTCCGTGTAAACATACTTGACTTTTTATATATAATTAAATATCTATTCAAGTCTAAAATTCAAACAAAATACTTTACTACTTTTTAATTATTTGACAAATTATGTTATATTCCCATTTCACGTTCTATTATACTAGGAATTTTATTTATAAATATAATACCAAATAAATATTTTAACCTCTATGTCGAACCAAATTGTAATATAAACAAAAACAAATATATATATATATATATAATTCAAAATAAGGAAAGTGGGACGAAACCAACCTAATCTATGGCGGCTTTTGGACGTCAAAATTAGTTTACTATTCAAAACTCCTATAATGTCACGATCATTGTCTTTGTTTGTTTGTTTGTTTTTCTGTTAGAAAATTTTTTTGAGATTTCTGATCAATTTCTTGTAAAAGATTTTTATAAAAATTTGTGTGTTTAGAATAGTGATGTATTGATTAATTTATAATTATATCAATTATTTTATTAAATATTTAGAGTTTCACCAAAAGAAATCGAGGTTACGGTAGTTGTTGAATTTTCTACAAATACATACACGACTTGTGTGGACAGACAGTAATGAGGCCAAAAACTTTGAGGTACTCAAGGTTTAATATATATTTATAATAAATAGTAATGTTTGACTTATATACATAATATAATATTCCGAGAAGATTGTAACTCTGTCTTGATAGATCAATAGACTTACCAGTATTAATCGTTACGAAGGAGGATATTTAATATTTTGTTTGGATAAGAACAGTTAATATAATTAATCTTCTATTGGTCCTCTTTTGGAGGCTAAGATACGATATAATTATAATTTAATCATCATATATTTTTCAGCTACTAAAATAATAAACTATGATTAATGCAAAATCATATGTTATAGCTAGGAAAGTGCCAAATGGATAATAGTTTTTTTCAAAAAAAAAAAGTGACGGATCAATTTTCAACTATTATATTTATATGATTATATTAACGTTAACAATAGATATAACAATAACATATTTTGTGTAATCTCGCATATGGTGTATGGAACGAGTAGAGACCTTATCTCTATCTCGTGGAGATAGAGAAATTATTTTCGAAAAATCCTCGACTCAGGATATGTTGTTGTTGCTAAAGTATTTCTTTTCGACAGTTTGAAAAAGTCATATACTGAATTATCCATGTAGTTGAGAGCCCACATTGCCCAAACACAATAACACAAACTAATTTATTTTATATTATTAAATTGAAACATGTTTAAATTGAGTAACACGATAATAAAAATATGTATAACTATTTATAATTTATTTGAAATTGAGGCGTAGTTATTATGGAGAAGCCTTAGAGTTGCGATGAAAGAAAAGTTGGATGCAAGAAAATTTTGTCCATTGCTTTTATGATTAGTGTATTATTAGTTGAAACTTGAAGCAAGAAGTTAATAATGGTGTGCTAAGAAAGGTAGCAATCACATCAAATCATAGTATTATTTTTCATGTAACACTAATTTATTTGGGAAATTGTGTTAAAATTGTTTGATTGCAAAAGGAACCTCTCACTTTTAGGTTTATCTAATGGTCTGTGGCACCATTAGAGTTCAACATTAATGTTTGACATAGTATAACACCTCCCACCTACCTCAGAAAAATACTCATGGGAAAAGTATTTGTTGATTCAAACATGGGTGTGGTAATATTTTTGGAGATTTGCTTTACCACTGTTTATATGGAAGGAAAGTGTCGGAGGATAGAATATCTACATCACTCCTTCGGGTGCAACCCTTTCCTGAAACCTTGTATAAACGTGAAATGCTTTAAGGGGTAATAGAACCCCCTTAAAAATAAGGTATCCCTGAAACTTCGAGTATAATTTAGGAGGGTACTTATGCAATGGCAAGCATTTTCAGTAGCTTGGTTTTATATCAAACAATATGAAAAAATCAACTATTCTCATTATAAACACATTTATGTCTTAAGACTTTACAAGCAGAGTTTCTTCTGAGCATCACTACAATTGACATTATTGATGATTTACATTGTATCTATAGAATTAACTAAATTTACATGTATTTTTCAGAAAGTTGAAGATACATTGAAAAATAATACAAGTAGATAAAATATTGAGGCTGTCTCAATGATATGCCATCCCTGGTGAATGGTCCAAATGCAGGGAGGCTACTGTGTTTGTGCTTCATCTACAATATTTGCTCTGCATATTGGCTCATCGATTGTATCTTGTTGTAACTAGTCGATGAAGGGCAGTAAGCTTGCACATAGGAGTTCAAAAGACAACGAACAGAAACAAAGATGACTACAAAAGCCATGATCGTTTTCCATCGGATTAACCAAATCAGTAAATCCAATGAAGGAATTGATTGAAACTGCAGCAGGTCGATAACAAATATGCCCAAGCAGCTCGAGGCATTGGTAAAATGGCAAGGATTATCTCCAAAGAAGCTCATTTGTTGTTTCATGTCCCGATTTCTTTCTTAAGGATTCTGTCAAATGAAAAGAAAATAAGGGCGATCAATTTTGTAAGTTTTGAGAGATTTAATCTTGGTCAAATACCTAGATAGCCCCTTAAACTCGACATAGACTTAGTTAGTCACCAAATAGACACTTGAACTTGACAGAAGTGTGAACACTTTAGGTTGACAAGTGTCTATTTGGTCACTGACTATGTTTGAGCGTCTATATTACCAAACATATCAAGTTTAAGGGGCTATCTAGGTACTAAGCCTTTAATCTTCAAAGATGTTCTTGTAATTACTATCATCCGAAACAGGTAATCTCAAGGGAAGTGAATATTAACAAGTGTTCCAAACCAAGCTTACCAACTCTTTGTCTAATAACAGCAGCATTCTCGGTCCCTCCACTACGTTGAGCAAAGAAGAGTATATCGTCATACATATTACTTGATGGTTGAAGTTGTCCATCCTCCATCCACTCCAAAGCCTGCATCAGAAATTCACCAAATTGGTTTACCGATCAATGTTAGAAAAGATCGAACACAAGGGTTTTCAAACCAATACGAAGATGGATATTAGCAAGCATAGAAAGACAGAATTTTCTGAATTTCGGTGAGACCAGTTCTTGCATATTAAGTGTGCTTCTAATTCCTCTGCAATTGCTAGTATCTCATAGGTCTGGGAATTCAGCATTTTTCACTACCATTTTTCCTTTCTTTTTTTGTGAAAGAAAGGTAAGGTAATATCGTCAGAGTTTAGCACTCGGTGGGTTCAAGGCCTCTCTGTTTAAATGTATAGCAAATCAACAAATTTCTATTTTCATTTTCTCTACTCGTACAAATATAGCAAGTCTCACTTTGTTGGATAACCATTCATCTGGGAAATTAAAGATGACGGTACCAGAAGTAGAGTGAAGGGGGATCTTGGAGTAACTGGTAAAGTTGTTGTCACGTGATCAAGAGGTCACCGGTTTGAACTATGGAAACAGCCTCTTGCAGAAATGCAGGGTTAGGCTACATACAATAGAAATCTTGTGGTCCGGTCCTTCCCCAAACCCCGCCTATTGCAGGAGCTTAGTGCACCAGGCTGCCCTTTTTTTGGTGCCAGAAGTAGAGTCTGTCCTTTAAAATACAATATTCTACATCACTGTATTACTAGTCGTGCTGACAGTAGCTAAGCAAGTAATACACATTAATAGACTTCTAAGAAATGTGTTTGTTTCGAGCAGTCTTTCTCTAGATTACCTCAGAGAAAGAAAGAGTGAGAGGAGAACAAGCTAATGTATCGGGTATTATGTAAAACTCACAATGTAGAACTACACTCCCTCTATTTCAATTTGTTTGTCTTACTTTCCTTTTTAGCCCATTTCAAAAAAGAATGTCTCTTTCCCTTTTTGGCAACTCTTTAATTCTAACTTTCCACATGGCATGTTCAAGACCACAAGATTAAAGGGCATCTTGGTACATTCTACGTATCTTTAGTTCAGCACCACAAGATTCAAAAGTCATTTTTACTCTCTTAGACTCCGTGTCAAGTCAAAACCAGACAAACAAATGGAAAAAAAGGGAGTACTAGTTTTACTATGTTTGAAGATTTAGACTTTTAGAGCCACTACGAATTATGCAAAAAAGAGAAGCAAAGAACACTCTAAGGCCACAACAAAAGGATCGTTTGTCTTAAATAAACGAAAATATTTGCCAGAAGTTCTAAAGGTATTACCTCAATATATTTCCTCCAATTTCCAGCAGCCAAAAGATTTTTCAGCAGAACTGAATAGGTTGTTAAGTTTACTTCTGCACATGATGTGACTACCTTGTAGAAAAACTGCATAAGTGAGAAAAGTGGAGGAAATGTGTCAGATATTGCCTTAAAATGCAAGGTTGAAAATGAATCTTACTGAAAGAAAGTACAAGGCTTGACGACACCGCGTTGAATCAACATTTCAACTGAACATAAAGTTACTGAAAATTTCACTTACTTTTATCATGGTTTCAGTCCTTCCAGATTTGCCAATACTATGCAGAAGCTGGTTTAGCATTCCAACAGACACATAAGGGAGTGAATCCTCCATTGTTGTAATAATTTCTGTAATCATCCTCCAATCTCGTAATCTTCAAAAAAGTGTTAGATTTATCATTATCGAGTAATGATACACCAGAATAGAGTCTAATAATTGGAGCTACTGGGCATGGACAACAACTAGCAATATCAAAAGAGAAAAGCACAAAAAGCTCTAAGGTCCGTTGGGGCATTAAGCGCAACGCGCAAATGACGTGGGCTTTAACGGGAAAAAAGTGCAAATGGAGAAAAAATACAAATAACTTTTGTCCAAGACTAATAATAATAAAACAAGAATAGCAAATATATGAAGAAAGAAATTGAAAAAAGATTACGATAAAGCAAAACATCAATTATTTAGTGTCGCCTCTTCAAGAGATGCTCATTGGCAAGGAAAAGCACGTCTTAGAGCCTTGATGACAACACCAAAGAACACATTAAGCGACGCAAAGCGCTCAACATGTTTTGCGCCTCGCTTCAAGGCTTAAGCACGCCTTTGACTACACGGACAATAACTACAAGTATGTCCTAGAAATGAAACAGGAAAATGAGAGTTTGAACAGAAAAGAGCTTTATGCGGTCTATTGAATTGTTTTTTATAAAGGTCTGTAATACTTATTGAAAAGATGTCAAGATGTCACTTTATTTCATACACAAGATGTCAACATATTCAATTTACATGATTTTGAGTGTAATGCTTGATCAATTGTTTGATAATTATACCAATGCAATCACTTAATAGCCAAAAATAGCAACTTCTTCCATTAATCCTAGGAAATACTACTATGCAGATGCACAAATTCCAAATGTTAACTTTCTGTATATATGCAACCCCTCTGCATATGCAGGAACATGCATATTTTTAAATGAGGACTTACATGCTGCTGGCTGAGACCAATTCAAACAAAACAGCCTCGGTGAAAGGGATATTTCTCTCTCTCATAAAATCCGCCACAAGCAAAACTTTGTCAGGTTGGCATCCTCTATTAAAAGACCTCATGAGAGCTGAACAAGCAATAGCATCAGGGAGAACACCATTCAATTCCATTTCTTGAAATACTTCAAAAGCTTTCTCCCAATTCTCTGCAAAATAAATTTGTTCCTAGTTATATGGGTCAGGACATGCAGCCAACATATCCCTATGGAATGTACAGGAAAATCTACCTCCAATACTATATGCATTTAGCATTGTTGTATACGCAATGACATCAGGCTGAAAGCCTTCCATTTTCATCATCGAAAACATAGATTCTGCCTTGGCAAGTTGACCCTGAGAATGAGGTAGGGAGCCTGGTCAGTTTTTGTTTTTTTACTTAAAAGAAAGTTGAGTTCAAGTACTTGCCAGATTAGTGTAAGCGCATATTGCAGAGGAACAGACCTCCTTCGTCAAAGGGATCTTCAGTGCTATCATCTCATCAAGAAATTCAAGTGCCTCCGAATAGTTTGACATTCTACAACAACCACTTATCAACACATTATATGTTACAGAATCAGGCATAACTTTCTTTTTCCTCATCGACTTGTATAGGGTCATCGCCTTTTCATATTCGCCAACATTCAGATAACTCCCAAGAGCGGAGTTATAGGCGACTGTATTCAACTCAATTCCCCGCATTTTGGCAGCAATTAAGATGGAATCAATGTTCACTTTCTGACAACAACGGCCGCTTGCAGCCAATAAGGTAGAAATAGTAACAACATTGGGCTGTAAGCCATCATGTTCCATTTCACGGAGCACTTGGACAGCCTTGTCCAGAAGACCATTAGATCCATAAGCATCAATCAGTACATTATAGCTAACCAAATTTGGTTTCAAATTGTTCCTTTTCATCCGTTCAAATGTTTCCATGGCCCTTTCAGGCTGTTCTGATCTCCCATAAGCATTGAGTAAAGAGGTATAGGACACAATATCAGGGCGGATGCCATTATTTTTCATCTTATCAAAGATTGACAAAGCTTCCTGAGCCATCCCATGTGAAGCATAAGCACCAACTAAGGTATTATATGAAACAATATTAGGTTTCAGACCTTCTGCAAGCATTGTATTAAAAACAGCCTCGCAGTTTTTTATCTGACCAGAAACAGAATACATGTGCATGATAGTGGTAAATGTGACTATGTCAGGAATACATTCAGCTCTTTTCTCTCTCATTGAATTAAATATCTCAACAGCTTTCTGATATTGTCCAAGCTTTACAAGACAGTGTATCACAATATTAAGGGTCGTAGTGTCAGGACGGATTTTAGTTCCCTTCATTAGTTCGAAATAGGAAAGGGCTTTTGCATACTGGGAACCATTTTTATAGGCAGATAACACAATATTATGAGTCACCAGGTCAGGTCCAACTCCATTTTCAGTCATTTCCTTGCAAACTTTAAGAGCCTCTCTCCAATTTCCACTAGATCCACATGCATTGATCAAGTTGTTGTACGTTGATCGATTTGGTGGAATCTGCAGCAATTCCACAAGCAAGTTTCTTCAGATAAATATGTCACATAAGAACATGAGCACACAAGGGCAAAGAGATCCAAAACAACAAAAAGTGAAAACTGAAAATACAAAACAAATAAACACCGTTGGCCACTGCTAAAATCAATTTGGTACATACATGCAGTTACACCTAGCAAATTAGTTCTATACAGTAATTGAGCAAGCAGAAGGACTGAGACATATGAACATTTTCATAACCCAAAGGGCAATTGGGTGTACTTTATGGCTTAGATGCTGAATGGCTCTGATAGCTTATTCCCAACCAGTAACATCCAACAGCACCTTATCAGTTATCAGAGTAGAAGCATTGCAAAACGGTATTCGTCCGGATATCAAGCTGAAATTGTGGCCAACTATGTCTGGAAAGCTAGAACGCTTGGAAGGATTAAGCTTTGAAAATGAATAATGCGAGAATACACCAAGGTCCAACCATATTGAACTTTTGAAGGCTTAGTGAGTGAAAAGTTTGAGCTTGGAAGCACCCTACTAGTACTATCTATCGATAGGCGAGAACAGACTGCTATTGACTGCTTCACCTATTTGTTCTATTATGGCCGACGTGGAGACATCAGAGGAAAACCACCAAGAAAGGGAAAATATAATCGATATATGGATATTCCACAAATTAGCTGTCCCAATCACTGTACATCCATGAAAGTTGAAAAAACAACCAAAGCCAGAAATTTTGATCAAAATTCAAAAGAGCTTATTGGAAAATCAAGTTGGAGCAAGTTAAAAA